>NC_135813.1:88042829-88400329 GCF_964213995.1 Mustelus asterias | reverse complement strand
CCATCGAGTCTGCACCGACCACAATCCCACCCAGGCCCCATCCCCATGCATTGACCCTAGCTAGTCCCCCTGACACTATGGGGCAATTTAGCATGGTCAATCCAACCCGCGCATCTTTAGGCTGTGGGAGGAAACCGGAGCACCCGGAGCAAACCCACGCAGACACGGGGAGAATGTGCAGACTCCACACAGACAGTGACCCAAGCCGGGAATCGAACCCGGGTCCCCGGCGCTGTGAGGCAGCAGTGCTAACCACTGTGTCACCGTGCCGCCCGAAAGAAGCGAAGGCAACACGAAGAGAAATATTTTTACACAGTAAGTGATTACAATCTGGAACCTACGGCCCGAGAGGTAGATTGAATCATAGCTTTCAAAGGGAATTGGATAAACAATAAGCTTTGAGTAGACAGAGAGACATGTTGCTGAAGATTTCTGTCTTGCACACATCAGGACAAACACAAGAATACCAAATTTCAAATGGTCATGACGATTTATACCACAGGGTGCTGATTGGTTGACAAGTGGACTCTGATTGGCCAAGGTGTTGCCATGGAGAAAGCCATGTTCATTCCCCAAGTTTCCGGGTATTCCAAAAATGTGCAAGTCTTGATCAAATTCCTTTAGTTTGCAGAGTGCGGGTCCCAGTGTATGAATGCATCTGAGTTCCAGCAGGTTTGCCAGGGCCACCGGGCAAAGGGAAAGAGCTGCCATGAACACGATGGGCAGAAGGGCCTCCAGCCATATTGTAACCATTTACGAATTCTAGTTGAGACTCTTTCAAACCCCTCAGCAGCTGGAGGAGGCCCTTACATGGCTATTAATTAGCCACTCATACGCTTCAATAGGCCACTGGCAATGGGCCAGTGTTTTCCCCAACATAAATAAATTTTCAGTGGGGGGTAGGCAGCAGGAATGGTACCTTTAGCATGGTACCTAATTATATGGTCCTCCGCTTACCATCTTGCCCCCTGGAGTGGGGTGGGGCTTGTGCAGTAAGCAGTAAACACAGCCCATCGAGTTTCCAGCACAGCAATAGGCCATTCGGCCCAACTGGACCATGCTGATGTTCCTCACGAGCTTCCTCCTACCTTATTTCATCTCATGTTCCCACTATTTCCTCCTAATTCTTTCTTCCTCATGTGTTTATCCAGCTTCTCCTGAAGTAAATCTGTCCGATTCACCTCAATCCCTGTGGTAGCGAGTTCCACATTCCAACCTTACTCCAGCTGAATTCTCCTGAATTTCCTGTCGGGTTTATATTCATGGCCTTAGTCTCACTGCTCTCCACAAAGTGAAATATCTTCTCTATGTCTACCATAGCAAACAAATCCCTGACTTTAAAAACTTCCATCAGGTCACCCCCCCGACCATCTCTTTTCCAAAGATCCCCAGTTTCTTCAATCAATCTTATTAGTTAGAACCACTCGATTCTGATGTAATGCTTGAAGGTTCTTTTCCTTCTGTATCTTCTCCAGTGCCTCTATGGGTGCGATCCAATGTTCTTTGAAAAATTCTAGTCGTCACGAACATTTCTCCGTCCCAACTCCACATGGGTCAGAGATCGTTGACAGTTGAAACCTTCCAGGAGACAACCGCTTAGCAAGTTCCCGCCTCTGCATTCACCGTCCAATTAAGGATGGTGGACTGTGTTCTGAGGGACAATCGTAGGGTCCGCAGCATTGCCCTGATGTCAGTCCCACCAGCCGAGGTAGGTCGGGAAGCACGAGGACACCCCCAAATGGAGGGGTCCTCAGAAGTCTGATTAATGGGTGGCACATTAGCACAGTGGTTAGCACTGCTGCCTCACAGCACCAGGGACCCGGGTTCGATTCCCGGCTTGGGTTGCTGTCCGTGCGGAGTCTGCACGTTCTCCCTGTGATGTGTGGGTTTCCTCTGGGTGCTCCGGTTTCCTCCCACAGTCCGAAAGACGTGTTGGTTAGGGTGCATTGATCCAAACAGGCGCCAGGGTGTGGTGACTAGGGTAATTTCACAGTAACTTCATTGCAGTGTTAATACAAGCCTTACTTGTGACTAATAAATAAACTTTACTTTAATGTTTGATGGGGCAGCACGGTGGCACAGTGGTTAGCACTGTTGCCTCACAGCGCCAGGGACCCCAGTTCGATTCCGGCTTCGGGTCACAGCCTGTGTGGAGCCTGCACGTTCTCCCCGTGTCTCCTCCGGGTGCTCCAGTTTCCTCTCACAGGAAGCATTCTTTCTGGTTGTATCAAAGAGGTGCGGTTGTAGGTTGATTGGCCATGCTAAATTGCCCCTTAGTGTTAGGGGTAGATGTGTGGGGTTACAGGGATAGGGCTGAGTGGGGTTGTGGTCGATCCAGACTCGATGGGCTGAATGGCCTCCTTCTGCACTGTGGAGATCCTATGGATTCTATGATTCTATCACAGCTTGGTACGGCTCCTGCTCTGACCAAGACTGCAAGGAACTCCAAAGGGTCTTAAACAAAGCCCAGTCCATCACGCAAACCAGCCTCCCATCCATTGACTCTGTCTACACTTCCCACTGCTTTGGAAAAACAGCCAGCATAATCAAGGACCCCACGCACCGCGGACATTCTCTCTTCCACCTTCTTCTGTCGGGAAAAATATAGAAAAGTCTGAGGATATGTACCAACCGACTCAAGAACAGCTTCTTTCCTGCTGCCATCAGATTTTTGAATGGACCTACCTTGCATTAAGTTGATCTTTCTCTACACCCTAACTATGACTGTAACACTATATTCTGCACTCTCTCGCTTCTTCCTCTATGAACGGTATGCTTTGGCTGTATAGCGCGCAAGAAACAATACTTTTCACTGTCAGTTAATACATGTGACAATAATAAATCAAATCAAATCAAACAGTCCAAAAGATGTGTGGGTTAGGTAGATTGGCCATGCTAAATTGCCCCTTAGTATCAGGGGGGTTAGCAGGGTTAATACGTGGGTTAGGGGAAAAGGGCCTGGGTGGGATTGTGATCGGTGCAGACTCGATGGGCTGAATAGCCTCATGCTGCACTATAGGGATTCTATGATTCTCTTATGATTCTTTACACTTTTGCAGCACATTCACAGGAACCAGCGGCCGGGCCCAGCAGCTCGGCAGCCTACCGCCAGCCTCCAAGCTGCTGCCAGTGTCTCGTGAGACAGCCCAACATTAGGAAGATTTGAGTGACATCAGTAACTTGCCCCCAATTGGTCCAGGAATTGGCCTAACTGGGTCCCCACTGCCACCAGGTAGGGAGTTGCTGCCATCTTGGCCCCTCCTCCAGCAAGACCACTCAAAGGCAGGAACAGAGGTCGGCCTGACAGCCAGGTTACAAATTTCGCCCCAATCCCACCTCCTGTGGAGTCAGGAAAATTGTGTCCCATGCCTTTCATCATATCAGAGAATCCCTACGGTGCAGACGGAGGCCATTCAGCCCATCGAGCCTGCCCCAACAACCATCCCACCCAGGCCCTCTCCCTACAATACCACGTATTTATCCTGCTAATCCCCCTGACACTAAGGGGCAATTTAGCATAGCCAATCCACCTAACCCGCACATCTTTGGATTGTGGGAGGAAACCGGAGTCACGGCCTTTTATTTATTTTATTTATTAGTCACAAGTAGGCTCACATTAACACTGCAATGAAGTTACTGTGAAAATCCCCTAGTCGCCACACTCCGGTGCCTGTTCGGGTACACTGAGGGAGAATTTAGTGGCCAATGCAACTAACCAGCACATCTTTCGGACTGTGGGAGGAAACCGGAGCATCCGGAGGAAACACACGCAGACGCGGGGAGAATATGCAGACTCCGCACAGACAGTCCCCTGAGGCTGGAATCGAACCCGGGTCCCTGATGTTGTGAAGCAGCCATGCTAACCACTGTGCCATTGTGCGGTCCTTTCTTCTGTGGGGTAGAGAGACTGGGCTGTACACAATATTTATACCCCTGCTGAAAACGCCAGTAAAGAAGGCTGGGAGTTTGTGAGTCTGTGTGTGCGGAGGCGGGGAAGGTAAATACTGATCCGCAGGGTTCAGGGATTAGGCACTGATTCACCTCGAATAAGAAATTGATTCACAATTATGTCCGACTCCTGGCCCCCTGGTCCATTCAGAATACAGAAGAGCAGGAGCCATATAACCTTGTGTGTCCCTCTGCGATCAATCATAATCATAGCAACTGGAGATAGTGAGCCCAGGGCAACACACTGCAGGTGGCCTGTCAACCAACACTCTGAGTCGTGAGAGCTTGTGTCAGTTGCCTGTTAGTTCCTGTATAAGATTGTGCACTGGTCGTTGAAATCACTCACATGTGTTCAGTGTGAACAGACTGTGATTCCCATTACCACATCTCCAGCTTCATCCTAAATAACTAAAGATATAGCCACCCAAACAGGATCTTTAGGCAACAACATTTCCAGCAAGAAGATTTGAGTTTCGGAGTAAAGATTTCTTGCTGCGGTCTCCTCATCATTGCTGCAGTTATACAGGGTCTGGGTGAGGCCACACCTTGAGTATTGTATGCAGTTTTGGTCTCCTAGTCTGAGGAAGGAGTACAGTAAGAAGTCTCACAAAACCAGGTTAAAGTCCAACAAGTTCATTTGGTATCACGAGCTTTCGGAGTGCTGCTCCTTCATCAGGTGAGCGGAGAGAATAAAAGCAAAATACTGCCGATGTTGGAATCTGAAACCAAAAGAGAAAATGCTGGAAAATCTCAGCAGGTCTGGCGGCATCTGTAAGGAGAGAAAAGAGCTGACGCTTCTGTCCAGATGACCCTTTGTCAAAGGGGTAGGTTTCACAAACACGGCATATATAGGCAAAGGCAAGGACGCGATTGCAAGATAATGGTTGGAATGCGAGTCTTTACAGGTAATCAAGTCTTTACAGGTACAGACAATGCGAGTGGAGAGAGGGATAATCACTGGTTAAAGAGGTGTGAATTGTCTCAAGCCAGGATTTAGCAAGCCCAGGCCAAATGGTGGGGGTTACAGGTAGTGTGACGTGAACCCAAGATCCCGGTTGAGGCCGTCCTCATGTGTGCGGAACTTGGCTATCAGTTTCTGCTTGGAGATTCTGCGTTGTCGTGTGTCTTGAAGGCCGCCTTGGAGAAGGCCTTGGGCCTGTACTCATTGGAGTTTCGAAGGTTGAGGGGAGATCTTATAGAGACATATAAGACAATGAAGGGGCTAGACAGGGTAGAAGCAGTGAGGTTATTTCCACTTACAATGGAAACAAGAACTAGGGGGCACAGCCTCAAAATACGGGGGAGTCAATTTAGAACAGAGTTGAGGAGGAACTTCTTCTCCCAGAGGGTAGTGAATCTTTGGAATTCTCTGCCCAATGAAGCAGTAGAGGCTACCGCGTTAAATGTGTTTAAGTCACAGATAGATTTTTAACCATTAAGGGAATTAAGGGTTATGGGGAGCAGGTGGGTAAGTGGAACTGAACCCACTGTCAGATCAGCCATGATCTTATTGAATGGCGGAGCAGGCTTGAGGGGCTAGATGGCCTACTCCTCCTCCTAGTTCTTATGTTCTTATGTTCTTACCCAAAGATCGGAAGTTGACTACCCTTGACTGCTGAAGTGTTCCTCGACAAGAAGGGAACACTCCTGCCTGGCATTTGTCGCTCGGTGTCCGTTCATCTGTTGTCATAGCATCTGCATGATCTCGCCGAGATACCAGGCCTCAGGGCATCCTTTCCTGCAGCATATGTGGTAATCTGAGGAAGGGCATTCTTGCTATTGAGGGAGTCCAGCAAAGATTCACCAGACTGATTCCCGGAATGACAGGACTGACATATGAAGAAAGACTGGATCGACTGGGCTTGTATTCACTGGAATTTAGAAGAATGAGAGTGGATTTCATAGAAACACTTAAAATCCTGAGGGGACTGGACAGGCTAGATGCGGGAAGGATATTCCCGATGTTGGGGAAGTCCAGAACCCGGGTTCACAATCTAAGAATAAGGGGTAAACCATCCAGGACTGAAATGATGAAGAACTTCTTCACTCAGAGAGTTGTGAACCTGTGGAATTCTTCACACAGAAAGCTGTTGGGGCCAATTCATTAGATATGTTCAAGAGGGAGCTGGATGTGGCCCTTGATGCTAAGAGGATCAAGGGGTATGGAGAGTAAGCAGGAGTGGGATACTGAAAGTGCATAATCAGCCATGATCATATTGAATGGCTGTGCAGACTCGAGGGGCCGAATGGCCTCCTCCTGCTCCTATTCTCTATGCTTCTAACCATCTTCACAAACACAAAATGGCGACTGACATATTTCCACCATTCAGGCCATACTTGGCTGTGCTACATCACATGTGAAGAATGCTGGATAAAGTATCAGTGTGTGTCACCTGTTGTGCTATATGAAACAACTCCTCCAAGGCCGGTATCCCTTCACCAAATTTAAATTTATTCACATCTGCAGCAACACTCAGATTACTTCCTCATGTGGCTGGCACGGTGGCACAGTGGTTAGCACTGCTGCCTCACAGCGCCAGAGACCCTGGTTCGATTCCCAGCTTGGGTCACTGTCTGTGCGGAGTCTGCACATTCTCCCCGTGTCTGCATGGGTTTCCTTTGGGTGCTCCGGTTTTCCTCCCACAATCTGAAAAACGTGCTGGTTAAGTGCATGCTAAATTCTTCCTCAGTGTACCTGAACAGGCGCCGGAGTGTGGCGACTAGGGAATTTTCACTTAATTGCAGCGTTATTGTAAGCCTTCTTGTGACACTAATAAATGAATAAAAGCTCACACAGTATATAAACTTGGGGTATCAGTAACCTGACACTCTACATCATGTACACATGCAGGGCTCCCTGGTTGGACAAGCCATTATTGCCTTAATCTGGGAGCTCATATTCTAAGAGATCCATATCGTTGGCCGAGTTAAAGTCATTACACCGTACTGCAGCTACAAGTTAATTCATGCAAGTGATGAGAATATTGGTGAGAGGCACACGAGAATTATTGGACTCAAAGTCGAATAATTTGATACAGTTACAAGTGGACACATCTCATGAGCTGCCGGCAGATGTCACTACAAACAGTAGTCAACCATCGGACTGGATTACCCAATTCTCGACTAAGAGTGAAGGATGGAAGCCAAGGGAAACGAAAGCTCATTAATTTGCTGAAGCTGTTCCTTGATCTTCCGGGCAACTTTATCTCCTGATCGTGCGTTACCACGGCAACCCCATTCGGCCATTGATATTATTTGTGAGACGGCTTCATTATTTACCTTTCAGCGTTCGGATGTAGAAGCGATTGCCTCGTGTGACCTTTACATCAGCGATAAACATTGACATAGTGCAGAGATTCCCAATGAAGCAAAGCAGATGGGCAAACCGCAAGCAGCATCAACAGTAGTTAATATATATATTTATCGAAAGGTCCAGAATGTTGCTGGATGGACATCTCATGACTGCCCCATTAGTTAAACTTTTTCCCTCGTTCTTTAACTCCAGGTATTTTAGTGCCATAACTTGAATTATAAGCTGATAACAACACAGCAAGATAAACAGTACATCTGGGACCTTGTTGAATGGAGAGGGTCAACAGCTTATCTCCTTAACCAATGATATTTAGACCATAAGACATAGGAGCAGAATTAGGCCATTCAGCCCATCGAGTCTGCTCCATCGTTCAATCACGGCTAATATGTTTCTCAACCCCATTCTCCTGCTTTCCCCCCGTAACTTTGATCCCCTTACCAATCAAGAACCTATCTATCTGTCTTAAAGACATTCAATGACCTGGCCTCCACAGCCCTCTGTGGCAATGAATTCCATAGATTCACCACCCTCTGACTGAAGAAATTCTTCCTCATCTCGATTCTAAAGGGCCGTCGCTTAACTCTGAGGATGTGCCCTCGGATCCTTGTCTTTCTTACTAATGGAAACATCTCCCCACCCTCGTCCACTCTATTATTCTGGCTGAGGCCTTTCATTATTCTGTAAGTTTCAATGAGATCCCACCTCATCCTTCTAAACTCCATTTAAGCATTGTGAAAGAAACAAGGCAATGGCAAAGAGGGAAGTAGGGTGAATTTGAATCAAATCAGGTACAGAAAGAGAAATAATGAGAGGGAAAGCAATGTTAGATAAGAGGGAAAAAAAGCCACGAAGAAAAAGTAAGGAAACAATTCTCAAAGAGCAATTTACTACCTGCAGGAATGAGACTCACATTCAGATGCAAATCATACAGTAAATGGCAGAACTCTTAGGAGCATTGACGTACAGAGAGATCTGGGTGTACAGGGCCACAGATCCCTGAAAGTGGCAATACAGGTGGATAAGGTGGTCAAGAAGGCAGACAGCGTGCTTGCCTTCATCAACCGGGGCATCGAGTACAAAAGTTGGCAAGTTATGTTACAGCTGTGCAAAACTTTAGTTAGGCCACATTTGGAATATTGCGTGTAGTTCTGGTTGCCACACTACCAGAAGGACATGGATGCTTTGGAGAGAATGCAAAGAATGTTTACCAGGATGTTGCCTGGTCTCAATGGTTTGAGTTATGAGGAGAGGTTGGATAAACTCAGATTGTCTTCACTGGAAAGACAGAGGCTGAGGCCTGATAGAGGTCTACAAAATTATGAGAGGCATCGACAGGGTGGATAGTCAAAGGCTTTTTCCCAGGGTGGAAAGATCAACTACATGAGGGCAGGTTCAAGATTAGGGGGGGAAAGTTTAAGGGAATTGTGCGGGGAAAGTCTTTCCACCCTGGGGAAAAAGCCTCTGCCTATCCACCCTGTCCATGCCTCTCATAATTTTGTAGGCCTCTATCAGGTCTCCCCTCAGCCTCCATCTTTCACACAGAGAGTGGTGAGTGTCTGGAATGAGCTGCCAGAGATAGTAGTAGAGGCGGGTACAATTTTGTCTTTTAAAAAGCATTTAGATAGTTACATGGGTAAGATTGGTATAGAGAGATATGGGCCAAATGCGGGCAATTGGGACGAGCTGAATGGTAAAAACTGGGCAGCATGGACAAGTTGGGTCAAAGGGCCTATTTCCATGCTGTAAACCTCTATGAATCTATGAGAAGGTGGTGGGTGCCTGGAACGCATTGCCAGTGGAGGTGGTGAAAGCAGGCACGTTAGCAACGTTCAAGGTGTATCTTCATAGACACATGGTCGGGAGGTGAATAGAGAGATAGAAACCATATATGGGCAATAAGTAGTGGGTCTAAATAAGGATTAGGAATCGGCACAGGCTTGGTGGGCCGAAGGGCCTGTTCCTGTGCTGTACTGTTCTTTGTTCTTTGTTCACTGTTTCAGTTGTTCCCTTTCTGGCGAGGGAGGTTGAGTGATGTTGCAGGAATTTTTGTCCCATCATTAAAAGGGTCCTTATATCGTCAAGTGCCGGCCCATACTTTGCCTGAAGCCACTGTGGTAGCGTCACTGTCAGAATACACGGATGCAGCAATTGTTTGGCTCTCATGGGGAAGTGGAGGGTGAGATCCCATTTGTCACGGAGATAATGAGAGACCAGCCGAAGTCACCCAGCAACTTCACAACTCACAACGCATCTCCTCCACAGCACTAATGTTGCTGAGTAACTTATACAACAGGATCAGTGAGCATCAGGACGCTCATATAAAATCGGAGCGTATTTGTATGTTTGTCTAAAACACAGAAACGCAGAAACTGATATTTGATAAACAGCTAATAGTGAGCTGGAAACGTTACACCACAGTTCTCTTTTGTTGAACAAAGAACAAAGAAAATTACAGCACAGGAACAGGCCCTTTGGCCCTCCAAGCCTGCACCGACCATGCTGCCCGACTGAACTGAAACCCCCTCCCCTTCCGGGGACCATATCCCTCTATTGTCATCTTATTCATGTATTTGTCAAGACGCCCCTTAAAAGTCATTATCGTATCTGCTTCCACTATTTCCCCCGGCAACGGGTTCCAGGCACCCACTACTCTCTGTGTAAAAAATCTGCCTCGTACATCTCCTGTAAACCTTGCCCCGCGCATCTTAAACCTGTGCCCCCCTAGTAATTGACTCTTCCACCCTGGGAAAAAGCTTCTGACTATCCATGGCTGCTTCTGAAGAGGTTACCTGGTCAAGCGGGTGGGGAAAAAGCAATCAGAACAGCTAATGCGATGTTCACCTTTATTTCACGGGGATCAGGGCATATCCAGGAAGGAAATGCTATGTCCGTGGTACTGCATTCCTTTCTGCAGGAGCTCCAGATTCACCAAGATGAGGGCAGGGTCTAGAGCGTTAATTAGATGGGTTCTGCTGAGCCATAGCTGTGAACAGCAAAGGACACTGCAGGTAACAGTGACACTGTGGCGTTGATGCTTCAGAAGTTGCATTTGGCTTTGTCATCTTTTCAAGAATAATGAAAACAACAATTTCTCTCAGGAAACAGTAATAGTAGGCATTTAGATTTGATTTGATTTGATTTATTATTGTCGCATGTATTAGCATACAGTGAAAGTATTGTTTCTTGCGCGCTATACAGACAAAGCATACCATTCATAGAGAAGGAAATGAGAGAGTGCAGAATGTAGTGTTACAGTCATAGCTAGGGTGTAGAGAAAGATCAACTTAATGCAAGGTAGGTCCATTCAAAAGTCAGACAGCAGCAGGGAAGAAGCTATTCTTGAGTTGGTTGGTATGTGACCTGAGACTTTTGTATCGTTTTCCTGACGGAAGAAGGTGGGAGAGAGAATATCCGGGGTGCGTGGGGTTCTTAATTATGCTGGCTGCTTTGCCGAGGCAACGGGAAGTGTAGACAGAGTCAATGGATGGGAGGCTGGTTTGTGTAATGGATTGGGCTACATTCATGACCTTTTGTAGTTTCTTGCGGTCTTGGGCAGAGCAGGAGCCATACCAAGCTGTGATACAACCAGAAAGAATGCTTTCTATGGTGCATCTGTAAATGTTGGTGAGAGTCGCAGCTGGCATACCAAATTTCCTTAGTCTTCTGAGAAAGTAGAGGCGTTGGTGGTCTTTCTTAACTATAGTGTTGGCATGAGGGGACCAGGACAGTTTGTTGGCAATCTGGACACCTAAAAACATGAAGCTTTCGCCCATTTCTACTTCGTCCCCGTTGATGTAGACAGGGGCTTGTTCTCCACTAAGCTTCCTGAAGTCGATGAAAATCTCCCTCATTTTGTTGACATTGTGCAAAGTGCAGCAACATCACGGCAATACCATCACCTCTGATCCCATGCCATCTTAACATAATCACTGTTCCTTTATTGGTGTTGGGTCAACTCACCACCATACTTTGCCTAAAGCCATTTTGGTAGCGTCAATGCCATAATGACAGCAGCAATTCAAAGAGAAATCCCAGGACAACTGGAGATGGGCAATAAATGCCAGGTCCTGCCAGCATCACCCCCATCTCCAGAACAACGTAACTCAAGAGATTTAACTTGACCAGATGCCAAATAGGCATGACGTAATGGAACGCTTACTCAAGCCTTCTGCAACTATACTTCCATTCATCACTGAAAGAGTTAAGAACATTCGGAGAGATATTTAAATTCCTTGAGGGCTCTAATCAATTAGACCTGAGAAAAGAGGTTTGTTTTTGGGAAGTGGAATGGCTCGTGGTGGGGGGGAGCAGGGGGGTGGAGTGCAATGGGTGGGAGTTTCTTTAATTCATTCGGGGGGAAGCATTTGTTGCCCATCCCTCATTGCCCTAGAATGGTGGCACAGTGGTCAGCACTGCCACCTCACAGCTTCAGGAACCCGGGTACAATTCTGACCTCGGGTCACTGTCTGTGTGGAGTCTGCACATTCTCCCCGTGTCTGCGTGGGTTTCCTCCGGGTGCTCCAGTTTCCTCCCACAGTCCAAAGATGTGCGGGTTGGGTTCGGTTGTTTGGCCGTGCTAAATTACTAATTGTGTCAGGGGGATTAGTTGGGTAAATGTGTGGGGTTACGGGAATAAGGCCTGGGTGGGATTGCGGTCGGTACAGACTCAATGGGCCAAATGGCCTCCTGCACTGTAGGGATTCTATGATTCGATGAATTGAGTGTATTACAGAGGGCAGTCGAGAGTCAACAATATTGAGTCACATGTAGGCCAGACCAGGTAAGGACAGCAGATTTCCTTCCCTGAAGGGCATTAGTGAACCAGGTGGGTTTTTACGACAGTCAACAATGGTTTCATGGTCATTGTTAAACTTTTAATTCCCAGGTTTTTACTGAATTCAATTATCACCATCTGCCATGGTGGGATTCGAACCCCTGGTCACCATTTCCCTGGGCCTCTGAATTACTAGTCCAGTGACAATACCACTACACCACTGCCTAAAGTGGAGGCGGGGAAGGGGAGGGATGGGGAGGGAAAAGGAGGTGATTATGAGACCTTGGCAAAATTCATCGTCAGTCATTGTACGCCTGTGGTGCCTTTAAGAGAAGAATGTGACAATGGCTAATTAGATACTGATTATTTGATAATAAATAATATCATTTTGGCTCCACAGAAGGTTCCGTGGTTCTTTAGCCCAGCTGCCAATTTAAGGAGAACAAACTGGTGTGGCACATGACATTATTAATGCAGCGAACCCCCAGAGTAATGTGACTGGTTGTATGAAACGTGATCCAGGCCGGAAAGCCATGATTTCTCACAGCTAGTCATCGTAACTAATTGATGAGAATTTGTTTTTTGTTCGGGCTGAATACATTATGGTGAATATTTGGGCCAGTGCGTAAACAGATTTGTAACCCTTTGGCGATGTCATCTCAAGTGTATGTTACACGTGCCACAGAAGAATAGGCTTTGGTGAAAGACATTGACTGAAGGACCAACAGATTTACAGAGACACGTGTGGATAAGTCTCCTCTTAACACGGAAATGATAAGCAAGACCGGTTGGAGACTTGGGCGGATAAATGGCAGATGGAGTTTAATCCGGACAAGTGTGAGATAATGCATTTTGGAAGGCCCAATGCATGTAGGAATTATACAGTAAGTGGTAGAACCCTTAGGAGTATTGACAGGCAGAGAGATCTGGGCGTACATGTCCACCCATCACTGAAAGTGGCAACGCAGGTGGATAAGGAAGTCAAGAAGGCATACGACATGCTTGCCTTCATTGGTCGGGGCATTGAGTATAAAAATTGACGGGTCATGCTGCAGCTGTACAGAACCTTAGTTAGGCCTCATTTGGAATATTATGTCTAATTCTGGTCGCCACGCTACCAGAAGGATGAGATGCTCTTTCCTATGGTTGAAAAGTCAAGTACTAAGGGACATAGGTTTAAGGTGCATGAGGAAAAGTTTAGAGGAGATGTGTGAGGCAAGTTTTTTACACAGAGGGTGGTGAATGTCTAGAACTCGCTGCCTGGGGAGGTGGTGGGAGCAGGTATGATAGCGGCATTTAAGGGGCAACTAGATGAATACATGAATAGGATGGGAATGGAGGGATACGGACTCTGTAAGTGCGTACGGTTTTAGTTTAGGCAGGCAGCATGGTCGGCGCAGGCTCGGAGGGCCGAAGGGCCTGTTCCTGTGTTGTAATGTTCTTTGTTCTTTGAAACCAGGTGGATTTGGGGGACATTTTGACCACACACATTTTCCGCACGTACCCTCACTTTAGATAGTGGAAAGCCAACAATTACAGAGAAGACACATTGGACAGAATCTTACCAAAAAACCTCAGAGTGTTGTTTCCAGCGAGAGAACCGGCATGTAGAGAAATCTGTCAGTTTTCTCTCCAGATTTTATGGCACTCCACTCAAAATAAAAACAAGGGGGGCTTGTCTCATGCTGTCATGCCAGGGGGCGGAGCCACAAATCACCATCAAACCCCGGCTGCACAGAGATCGGGGTGCCAAATTTAAAGGGCACCTCAATCAGAACCTGAGTACAGAACAAGAGCCCTACATTAATTGTTGGGGGCACTTTCACTTCAATAAGGGAATAAAATCCCCTTGAGTATTGCTGAGAAAAGAGACATGCTGTCAAAACTTTTCCTCTGGCACTCATCAGGTCAGTTCGCAAGAATATCAATATTAATGGGAACAACAATTTACACTGCATGAAAAGAGAGTGCTGATTGATTGGCAAGTGGGCTCTGATTGGTAGAGGCGTTGTCGTGGAAAATGCATAAGGGAACAGTTAACTGTCAAGCTGTTGTTCAGATTCAAACCAGGCGTGTTGACTCTGATTGGTCAAGGCATTGCCTTGAATGAACCAGGAAAAGTTGTCACCCAAGCTTTGAAGCTTCGTTGAGCTTTGACCTCCAAGAATTTCCTCTCCAAATTTGCCGTGTTCATTGGGAATAAGTTAGATTCTGGACAATATTGTAAAACATTGTAAAATCAGCCATCTTATACACACACACACACATATATATATATATATCTCCAGATTTTCATTTCAGAATGTCCATGGATTTCCAATAGGCAGCCAATCCAATATTGTCCATTTCCCACGAATAACCCAAGACAAAAGCATGCCATAATTCCAGAATATCGTGTAAGAAACAAGAAAAATCTGAGTTAATTTTCCTTTCTCAAACATCACCTCTTTGCTGACATCAAAACAGAAAATGTTGGAAACATTCAGCAGTTCAGGCAGTATCTGTGAGGACGAGACCAGAGTTAACATTTCGAGTCTGCATTTCTACTGAAAGGGGGCGGCACGGTGGCACAACGCCAGGGATCCGGGTTCGATTCCTGGCTTGGGTCACTGTCTATGTGGAGTCTGCACATTCTCCCCGTGTCTGCGTGGGTTTCCTCCCGGTGCTCCAGTTTCCTCCCACACTCCAAAGGACATGTTGGTTAGGTGCATTGGCCATGCTAAATCCTCCATCAATGTTTCCGAACAGACACTGGAGCGTGGCAACTAGGGGATTTTCACAGTGACTTCATTGTAGTGTTAATGCAAGCCTACTGGTTACACAAATAAATAAATAAATAAAAGGCTGTGCCTCCATTTGCAGTGCTCTCACCTGAAGCTTACACGGTTCTGGGGTCAGTTTCCTCTTGAGTGTTTGATATCTACCATTCAGACCTGACGCTCTATTGGGGTACTGCACAGATGCAGGTACCATATTTTTGAGAAGACGTTAGGCCAAGTCTCGGTCTACTTGCTTGCGTGGATGTAAAGGTTTCCCTGGCATTAACTTAAAGAAGAACTATAGAGTTGTCCCCACTGCCTTGGTACTTATCCCTCAATCAACATCAATAAAATCGATTATTCAGCCATCATTGCATTGCTGTTTGAGAGAGCTTGCTGTGCCTAAATTGACTTTTTTAAACATTCGTTCAAGGAATCTGGGCTTCAGTGGCTGGGTCAGCATTCATTGCCCATTTCTAACTGCTCTTGAGAAGGTGGCGGTGAGCTGCTTTCTTGAACCATTGCAACCCCTGAGGTGTCGGTACACCCACAGTGCTGTTAGGGAGGGAGTTCCAGGATTTTGACCCAGCGAAGGAACGGCGATATATTTTCCAAGTCAGGATGATGAGTGGCTTGGAGGGGAACCTCCAGGTTATGGTGTTCCCAGGTATCTGCTGCTCTTGTCCTTCTAGATGGCAGTGGCCGTGAGTTTGAAAGGTGCTGCCTAAGGAACCTTGGTGAGACCCTGCAGTACATCTTGTAGATGGTACACACGGCTGGCACTGTGCATCAGTGGTGGAGAGAATGAATGTTTTGGAAAGAGTAGCAATCAAGTGGGTTGCTCTTTCCTGGATTGTGTTGAGCTTCTTTAGTATTGTTGGAGCTGCACCCATCCAGGCAAGTGGATAGTATTCCATCGCACTCCTGACTTGCGCCTTGTAGGTGGTGGATAGGCTTTGGGGAGTCAGGAGGTGAATTAGTCGCTGCAGGATTCCCAGCCTCTGATCTGCTCCTGCAGCCACAGTATTTATATGGCTGGTCCAGTTCAGTTTCTGGTCAATGGTCACCCCCAGGATGTTGACAATGGGGGATTCAGTGATGGCAACACCATTGAATGTCAAGTTGGCAATGTTTAGATTCCCTCTTGGTGGAGATGGTCATTAACTTTTGTGCCACATTTCCTGCATGACAACACTTTGAGAATTATTTCATTGGCCATAAAGCACTTTGAGACATCCAATGACCATGAAACGTGCTATATAATGCTTTCATTTCATTCCCTCTCTCTCTCCAAAGGTGCTGCCAGACCTGCTGAGCACTTCCATCATTTTCTCTTTTTACCTCAGATTTCCAGGATCTGCAGAATTTTGCTTTTCTATTCATTTGCTTTCAGGATCTCGGTCGCTATGTGTAACTTGGTTGTTAAGTTTGCCTACATAAAGACAGCGACTTCACTTCAAAAGCAAATAAGCTGCCTTTGAACTGTTTTCAGATGTCTTGAATTGGAGAATTGAGGTATAAATCCAAGTCCTTTCTGGCTGGCAAGGTGAATTTTTTCTATTCATTCGTGGGACATGGGCGTCGCTGGCTGGGCAGCATTCATTGCCCATCCCTAGTTGCCCAAGGGCATTTGAGAGTCAACCACATTGCTGTGGCTCTAGAGTTACATGTAGGCCAGACCGGGTAAGGACGGCAGATTTCCTTCCTTAAAAGGCATTAGTGAACCAGATGGGTTTTTCCGACAATGGCTTCATGGTCATCAGTAGAATCTTAATTCCAGAGATTTTTTTATTGAATTCAAATTAATTCAGCCTCCTCAATCCAAGAGCTAGTTCCCCCATCCTCAATACTTCCATGAATAAAAAAAAAGTGTTCAGGGAAAATGACCAAGACATACAGTTCTGTTGAATTATTTTTTTTCACGAGATTGTTTACTGCAGTATTCAGGAGATTAATCTTTCGTTTCTGAGACAGGAGGATAATTCTGGAGGGCTGCCAACACTAGCATTACATGAGCTCACCTGAGCAATTTGCTAAGGCTATAAGGGAATGTGATTAATGTTTGAATCCACTTTGTTCACTAATGCAGGGAGATTCATGAGCCTTCAGTTAAAGCTCTACATTGGACACCTTACACTGCAGGAAACAGTCTGACTGAGGGGAGGTATGCAAAAGCCAGAGCTAGGTCAAATTTGAACAGAAGAGATGTCAGCTTTCCTATTTCTAATTCTCATACAGGTGGGGTGATGGCCTAGTGGTATTATCGCTAGACTATTAATCCAGAAACTTAACTAATGTTCTGGGGACCCGGGTTCGAATCCCGCCACAGACAATAAATCCCCTAGACCTGATGAGTTACATCCTAGGACACTAAAGGAAGTAGCTACAGAGATAGTGGATGCACTGGTAGTAACCTTCCAGGAATTGTTAAACTCTGGAAAAGTGCTACAGGATTGGAAAACTGCCAATGTAACACCCTAATTCATAAGGGAGGCAGACAAAAAACAGGTAACTATTAGCTTAACATCTATCATGGGAAACATATAAAGAATGTAGTTAGCAGAGCATTTAGAAATATATAATATAATCAGAGTCAGCATGGCTTCATGGACGTAAATCATACCTGACAATTTTATTCGAATTCTTTGAGGTTCTAACGAGCAGGATAGATGAAGGGGAACCAGTGGATGTGATATACTTGGATTTCCAAAAAACATTCATTAAGATACCGCACAAAATGCAGCTTAATTGGATGAGAGCCTATGGTGTTGGGAGTAGTATATTAGCATGGATAGAGGATTGGCTAAATAATACATGACGGGGATTGAGATAAGAGGGGCATTTTCAGGATGGCAACCTATAACTAGTGGAGTGGAACAGGGATCAGTGCTGGGGCCACAATTATTTACAATGTATGTTAATGACTTGGGCAAGGGAAGTGGATGTACCATTGCCAAGTTTGCAGATGACACAAAAATAGGTGGGAAGGCAAGTGGTGAGGATAACACACAGTCTGCAGAGGGATGTAGACAGGTTAAGTGAGGGGGCAAAAAACTGGCCAGATAGAATATAATGTAGGAAAATGTGAAGTTATGCACTTTGGGAAGAATAAAGGAGCTGATTATTATTTAAATGGAGAAAGACTGCAGAAAACTGCAGCACGGAGGGATTTGATGTCCTTGTGCATAATCACAAAAAGCTCGCATGTAGGTTCAGCAGGTAATAGGGAAGGCAAATGGAATGTTGGCCTTTATGTCAAAGGGAATGGAAAATAAAAATAGGGAAGTCTTGCTAAAATTATACAAGGCACCAGTTAGACCACACAGGGAATACTGTGAACAGTTTTGGTCCCCTTATCTAAGGAAAGATATACTGGCATTGGAGGCAGTCCAGAGAAAGTTCACTAGGTTGATCCCGGGTATGGATGAATTTTCTTATGAGGAGAGATTGAGTAGGTTGGGCTTGTACTCATTGGAGTTTAGAAGAATGAGAGGCGATGTTACTGAGATATCGGATTCTGAGGGGGCTTGACAGGGTAGATGCCGAGAGGTTGTTTCCCCTTGTGGGAGAGTCTAGGACCAGACGGCATAATCTCAGAGTAAGGGGGTCACCCCACTGGAGACAGAGATGAGGAGGAATTTCATCTCTCAGAGGGCAGTGAATCTGTGGAATTATTTACCACAGAGGGTTATAGAGGCTGGTTCAAAGCTGAGATAGACAGATTTTTAATCAGTAAAGGGTTATGGGGATAAGGTGAGAAAGTGGAGTTGAGGATTATCAGAGCAGATCAGTCACAATCTCATTGAATGACAGCGCAGACTCGATGGGCCACTGTTGCTGGTTCTTATCAGGCCCGACCCCGCCAGCACGATGGCAAAAACCACGTCCCCAGATTTTCTGTGCCAGAGAATCTGGAGAGAAAACTCAGCAGTGCCAACCACTGTGCCACCGTGCCACCCTTCCTCGTGTGCTCAAATCTCTAACTTGGGACTCGAAGCTACAAATTTCTGATTCAAAAGGGAGAGAGCTAACCCAGCTAGGCCGAGGCTGCAATCTCAGTGAGGAAGGGTGACTCTCAAATAGTAAATAAACAGTAAACTGGGTGCGGAAACATTGCTGGAGACATTCCGAACTCACAATTGTTTTGTTTAACCAGCTTCACATTAATTTTTTTGTGTCTCACCAGCGGAAACAACTACACAAAAATAAAAAAATACCCAGCGAGACATATCTGAATAAAGAAAGCAGACCTAGCAAAGTGGCAGTCATCCAATAAGGGCAGCTTTAGACGTGGTTTTAGGGTTACCTCCTGGGCATTAGGAGCAATGGAGCTCTACAGTGCCATCTGGTGGCAGAATGTGTGTAACTACACTGTTACATGCAGCTGTTTACATAAGTAGACAGGTTCAGGAGGTTGAATGGCCGACTCTTATTCCCATATTCCTGAGGTCTCTCCAGTGTTTTATTTTAAAAATGAGCATAATTTCCTTTGTCCCGTATATAAACATTTATTTATAGAACTATACACCACTTCTCAACTTGTCCTCTCACCTTACAAACTCCAGGACTCTCTGTTCCTGCACCAACTTTGAAATTGTACCATCTCATTCATATTGTCTCATCACATTTTTCCTCCCAATACGCATCCCTTCACACTTCCCTGCGTGAAATTTCATCTCCCATATGCCTGTCTGTATTGGATTGAACTGATTTATTATTGTCACATGTTATACAGTGAAAAGTATTGTTTCTTGCGCATGATACAGACAAAGCATACCATTCATAGAGTACATAGGGGAGAAAGAAAGGAGAGGGTGCAGAATATAGTGTTGCAGTTACTGATAGTGTGAAGCGAAAGATCAACTTAATGTGAGATGGGTCCATTTAAAAGTCTAATGGCAGCAGGGAAGAAGCTGTTCTTGAGTCAATTGGTACATTACCTCAGACATTCGTATCTTTCTCTCAACAGAAGAAGGTAAAAGAGCGTATGTCCAGGGTGTGTGGGCCCGTTGATTGTGCTGGCTGCTTTCCTGAGGCAGCGGGTTGTGTAGATGGAGTCAATGGATGGGAGGCTGGTTTGTGTGATGGACTGGACTACGTTTACAATCCTTTGTAGTTCCTTGCAGTCTTGATCAGAGCAGGAGCCGTACCAAGCTCTGATTCAACCAGAAAAGATGCTTTCCATGGTACATCTGTAACAATTGGTGGGAGTCGAAGTGGACATGCCGGACACAGTGGAGAACAAGCCCCTGTCTACATTAATGGGAATGAAGTGGAAATAATCGAGAACTTCAAGTTTCTAGGTGTCCAGATCACCAACAACCTCCTGGTCCCTCTGATGCGCGTTATCACACACGAGACTTGATGCTCAGGAAATAAAGGCTTTTATTTGCTGTAACAAGGCAGCTACTAATTATATACACGATCCCAGACTGAGGGGTCCCAGACAGAGCAGAGACCTTTATACCTCTCCCAGGAGGCGGAGCCCGACTGGGATGTACCACAATACTACAATACAAAGCTGTAACAACCCAACCCTAACCCCAACAGCAACAAGTAGAACAACCCATCCCTAACCCTCACAGCAACATATGTACATACTTGTAGTACTGGCCAGACCCTGGCTCAGTACTATCTAGTGGGAACCAACGATGGTTCACCACACCCTCCTTGTCAATGCCATAGTTAAGAAAGCCCACCAACGCCTCTACTTTCTCAGGAGACTAAGGAAATTTGGCATGTCCGTTACAACTCTCACCAATTTTTACAGATGCACCAGAGAAAGCATTCTTTCTTTCATTCATTCTTTCTTCCTGCTACCTCATAATCAAGGAGTCCTGGACACACTCCCTTCCACCTTCTGTCAGGAAAAAGACATGAAGGTCTGAGATCACAAACCAACCGAAGATCAGCTTCTTCCCTGCTGCCCTGCAGAATTGTGAATGGACCTACCCCGCATTAAGTTGAGCTTTCTCTACTTCCTAGCTATTACCTGCACCATATCCTTTCCTTCTCTTTGTGTGGTACGCTTTGTCTGTATAGCGCACAAGAAACAATACTTTTCACTGTATACTAATACATGTGACAATAATAAATCAAATCAAATCAAAATCAAAAGAATTTCCTTAGCTTCCTGGGAAAGTAGAGGTGTTGGTGAGCTTTCTTAACTATAGCATCAGTGTGGAGGGACCAGGACAATTCGCTGGTGATCTGAACACTTAGATCTGAACACCTCTGTCCTACAGGTATCAATAACTACCCTCTTCCGTGTTATCATATTTCCAAATTTCATGTCATTCTTCAAACTTTGAGTTTCTATCCCGTATAACCAAGACTAGTTCATGGATAAATGTGAAAAAGACCATTGGCCCTAATTCCAGCCCCTGGAAAACACTGCTGTAAACTGCCCACCTGTCTCCGAAAGAACCAGTCACTACTACTGTCCCTTCGCCAGTTTAGTAACCATGCCGCCATTGCCCCTTCAATCGTGATCTTTGGTTTTGCCCACAGATCTCTTACGTGACACATTAATGAGGCCCCACCTTTCAAACCAGCCAAGTCCCTCACTGCCACAACAGATACTCTCCCATGTCATTCTCAGGGTCTCCTCGCCTCTTCAGGTCGGTGATGTGATCTCCAAGTTTCTTGATCGTCTTCACTTGTTCATCCAAGTAATGAGACTACAGGAAGTCACAAAGATGAGGGTCACACTCGATGAACCAGTTACTCATTATCCCCCTTCCCTCCTCACACTCACCATCAACTCCAGGAGTTAAAATTCCCACCTTTTGAAGGGAAATACATTCCAGGGAACACACAAGGAGTGGGATTAATGTCAAAAAGTAGGCACAATCATGATAGAAACATAGAAGATAGGAGCAGGAGGAGGCCATTCAGCCCTTCGCCCCTGCTCCGCCATTCATTACAGTCATGGCTGATCATCCAACTCAATAGCCTAATCTTGTTTTTTCCCCATAACCTTTGATCCCATTCACCCAAAGTGCTATATCTAGCCGCCTCTTGAATACATTCAATGTTTTGGCATCAACTACTTCCTGCGGTAATGAATTCCACAGGCTCACCACTCTTTGGGTGAAGAAATGTCTCCTCACCTTCATCCTAAATGGCCTACCCTAAATCCTGAGACTGTGACCCCTGGTTCTGGACTCCCCCACCATCGAGAACATCCTCCCTGCATCTACCCTGTCTAGTCCTGCTAGAATTTTATAAATCTCTATGAGATCATTCCTCATTCTTCTGCACTCCAGGGCGGCACAGTGGCACAGTGGTTAACACTGCTGCCTCACAGCTCCAGGGACCCCGGTTCGATTCCCGTCTGTGTGGAGTTTGCACGTTCTCCCCATGTCTGCGTGGGTTTCCTCCGGGTGCTCCGGTTTCCTCCCACAGTCCAAAGATGTGCGGGTTAGATTGATTGGCCATGCTAAATTAACCTTTAGTGTCCAGGGATGTGATAGGTTAGAGGGATTAGCATGGTAACTAAGCGGGGGAGAGGGCCTGGGTGGGATTGATGTCGGTGCAGACTTGATGGGCCGAATGGCCTCCTTCTGCACTGTAGGAATTCTATGATTCAGTGAAAACAATCCTAACCCAGTCAATCTCTCCTCATACATCAGTCCCGCCATCCCCGGAATCAGCCTGCTAAACCTTCGCTGCCCTCCCTCGAGAACAAGAACATCCTTCCTCAGAAAAGGGCTGAATAGCCTCACATTGTATCACCTTCCATGATAGTATGAAATCGACTGTTGACTCCTCGGCTAATCGAAGAATCAGGGCCTGGAATTGCTCACGCCCCCAGGAACGTGTGCGGTTCATCTATGTGAAAGGGCCTTCTAAAAATAAAATCACTGCTTTCCCTATTAATTGAATGCAGCCACATAATGAAGACACATCCCTCGTGGACATTGTCAGGATGTAGATCCTCATTAGGTGCCTGCTCCAATCTCTCTGTTATTAAATACACGTGGCAAAGAAAATTCATCAAAAGTCTCCAGCGAAAACCAAAATGTTCTGAGGATTTCCACTGGGTTTATAAACAACAGCTCAACAATTTCCTTTTGCTTGGAGGCAGAAAATATATTACCGTTAATCATCGCCTGAGTACTAAAATGATGCAGAAAAGTGATTGACTTATACGATGAGTTTCAACTTAATGTTGTCACCAAGGCTGAAACCCCAGGACTTCAGAACCTTCTCTCACAAAGCAATGAAGAGTCCTGTACTGAGTAAAGTTGACCTGAGTTGCCTCGATGTAATCCTCATAAACTTAGATTTTGCAATGACGGTGAAAGAGTCGGCGGCACCATCATAACATCGTAGGATCAGAGAATCTGAACAGCACGGTGGCGCAGTGGTTAGCACCGCTGCTCACAGTGCCAGGGACCCAGGTTCGATTCCCAGCTTGGGTCACTGACTGTGTGGAGTTTGCACGTTCTCCCCGTGTCTGCGTGGGTTTCCTCCGGGAACTCCAGTTTCCTCCAACAGTCCAAAGATGTGCGGGTTAGATGGATTGGCCGTGCTAAATTACCCCTTAGTGTTGGGGGACTAGCTAGGGTAAATGTATAGGTTTAGGGGGATAGGGCCTGGGTGGGATTGTGGATGGTGCAGGCTCGATGGGCCGAATGGCCCTGTATGATTCCATGATCTTCTTTGATATATGATCTAATCCCTACAGTACAGAAGGAGGCCATTTGGCCTATCGAAATTACACCCACAACAATCCCAGCCAGGCCCTATCCCTGCAACCACATGTATTTACCCTGCTAGTCCCTTGCTATCATAGCACCGACCACCATTGTGACTCTGAAACTCAAAGCTTAACCACACCTCCTATAGTAAAGAAAATGGTGGCACTTAGCCACGGTTTGGCAGATAATCACCAAGGACCTGCCTTTAGGCAGACAACAGAAGAAAAAGATTTTATTTTGATGACCCCCTAGTTTTGGCCTCGTCCAGAAATGAAAAAGTATTTTCTACATATACCTGAAAAAACACTTCCATAATTTTCTTCTATTGCCTTCTTCAACGCCAATTCAAGGGGATTCGATCTCGCTGAAAAAGAGAAATGCTGCCAAAGTTTTTCAACTTGCACCCATCAGGACAGATGCAAGAGTGCCAAATTTCAAAACGAACAGCAATTCATACTGCCTGGGAAAAGGGGTGTTGATTGGTTGTCAAGTCAACTCTGATTGATTGAGATGTTGCCATGACGAATGCATCAGGGAGTTCTGACAAAGGATCACCAGGACTCGAAGCGTTGCCTCTATTCTCTCTCCACAGATGCTCTCAGACCTGCTGACGTTTTCCAGTAATTTCTGTTTTTGAATGCACCAGGAAGCTATTTATCCTCCCAGGCTTTTGTTCATCAGAAAAGGTTCAATGTCGGGTCACGTTCCTTTTGCCTGCAGAGGACAAATTCCTGCATGTGGATATAAGTAGCTTCCAGCAAACATAAGTGAGTCACATTGTAAACCTCATAATCTTGATATGCAGGTTGGGTGGATTGGCCATGCTAAATTGTCCCTTAGTGTCCGAAAATGCGTAGGTTAGGTGGATTAGCCATGCCAAATGCACCAGGTTACGGGAAAAGGGGGGTGGGCTTGGATTGGGTGCTCTTTCTGAGAGTTGGCGCAGACTCAATAGGCTGAATGGCCTCCTTCTGCACTATGGGGATTCTATGGGTGTGGTGTCATTCTCAGCAAACTTGGGAGTATTCAGAAAATGCTGCCCAATTGTATGTCTAACGTTAGATATGATTCTGCTGCCAATTGTTGCCCCCCCTGCCCCCAACCCCCCCCCACCATGCCCCTCCCCCCCCCGGCCCCCGGTATGACCAGTTTCTGTATGAAGGAAGACCCAGAGAGATTACACACTCAGCTGTATTGGAGCCGCATTTCATTCGTTACAATCGTGACTACAGTTCAAAATACTTCACTGGGTGTAAAACACTTTGAGACATGTGGGCCGAGATTCTCCAACCCTCCCAGCCACGTGTTTCCCGCCGGCGGGAGGTGGCGTGTTGTTTGCTAGCGGCGGGATTCTCTGGTTCCCATTCCCATTGATGTCACCCCACTCAGGACCAGAGAAACCCGCGAGCGAGGGGGTGCGCTGCCGTCGGCGGGACTGGAGAATCCTGCCAGCGTTAACAGCTGGAGAAATACAGCCCTGATCATAGAATCATTACAGTGCAGAGGGAGGTCATTCAGCCCATCAAGTCCGCACTGATCACGATCCCAACCAGACCCTATCCCCAGAACCCCACTTATTTACCCTGCTAGTCCCCTGACACTAAAGGGGCAATTTATCATGGCCAACCAACCTAACCCACTCTTTGGACTGTGGGAGGAAACCGGAGCACCCGGAGGAAACCCAAGCAGACACGGGGAGAACGTGCAAACTCCACACAGACAGTCACCCAAGACTGGAATTGAACCTGGGTCACTGGTGCTGAGAGGCTGCAGTGCTAACCACTGTGCCACCGTGCCGATGTTTGCGTATAAATGCAAATCTTTCCAGCTCTATTTAGTTGGCCTTTACAGACAGGTGACAGGTCTTGGTTTGAGAGATATGTCCATATTTGCTAGTTATGCCTAGCTCTTTGAACCTCTGTTGGTTTAACACAGTCCTTGAAGCAATTCAGCTGGTAAGGAAATCTACATTGGGTTCTCCCCGGACTGTCCATCAGAGAAAGCTGAGTGATAAACTGTGGCTTCCTTTTTTAAAAATTCATTTTTGGGACACGGGCGTCACTGGCTGGCCAGCATTTAT
This sequence comes from Mustelus asterias, assembly GCF_964213995.1. Lineage (NCBI taxonomy): Eukaryota > Metazoa > Chordata > Chondrichthyes > Carcharhiniformes > Triakidae > Mustelus > Mustelus asterias. Next base: position 88,374,750 of record NC_135813.1, on the reverse strand, counting down.
TGCCCATCCCTCGATGCCCTTATTCAGAGGGCAATTGAGATTCAGCCACATTGCTGTGGCACTGGAGTCACATGTAGGCCAGACCAGGTGAGGACGGCAGATTTCCTTCCCTAAAGGACATTAGTAAACCAGATGGATTTTTCCGACAATTGACAATGGTTTCATGGTCATCAGTAGATTCTTAATTCCAGATATTTTTTATTGAATTCAGATTCCACCATCAGCCGTGGTGGGATTTGAACCCGAGTCCCCAGAACATTGGCTGAGTTTTCTGGATTAAAATAATAACGAGACAGAGTACAGGAATGAGATAGAGAATCTGGTGAACTGGTGCGGCAACAATAATCTTTCCCTCAATGTCAACAAAATGAAGGAGATTGTCATCGACTTCAGGAAGCATAAACAAGGACATGCCCCTTTCTACATCAATGGGGATGAAGTAGAAAAGGTCGAGGGTTCATGTTTTAGGTGTCCAGATCACCAACAACCTGTCCTGGTTCCCCCCATGCTGACACTATAGTTAAGAAAGCCCACCAACGCCTCTGCTTTCTCAGAAGATTAAGGAAATTTGGCATGTCAGCTATGACTCTCACCAGCTTTTACAGATGTACCAAAGAAAGTATTCTTTCTGGTTGTATCACAGCTTGGTATGGCTCCTGTTCTGCCCAAGACCGCGAGAAACTACAAAAGGTCGTGAATGAAGCCCAATCCATCACGCAAACCAGCCTCTCATTCATTGACTCTGTCTACACTTCCTGCTGCCTCGGAAAAGCAGTCAGCATAATTAAGGACCCCATGCACCCTGGACATTCTCTCTTCCACCTTCTTCTGTTGGGAAAAAGGTACAAAAGTCTGAGGTCACGTACCAACCAACTCAAGAACAGCTTCTTCCCTGCTGCTGTCAGGCTTTTGAATGGACTTACCTTGCATTAAGTTGATCTTTCTTTACACCCTAGCTATGTCTGTAACACTACATTCTGCACTTTCTCCTTTCCTTCTCTATGAACGGTATGCTATGTCTGTATAGCATGCAAGAAATAATACTTTCACTGTAAACTAATACATGTGACAATAATAAATCAAACCAAATCAAATCAAAAAACATAATCTAGTGACAATACCACTCGGCCATTGCCTCCCTCAGATGCTGTATTTTGGTAAGTTAATAACTTAATCGTCCTGCTGAGACATTTCCTTTTAAATGTGAGAATCTGTTAAACAACGTAATCCAATAGCAACAACAGTGCACAAAAGTCACCAGTCACCTGGTCTTGTGCCACCCTGAAGATCTATTACAGAAAACAACCGCACCGTGTGCCAGGAATGTTCCATTGTGACTTTGATTCTTCCTAAATATCATTTCAGTAGAAGCATCAATGTCAGAGATTGATAAAGTTCCCTTGCAGATTCATGACAAGAGCGAATCTTGCATCAATCTACCTGGATTAGTGTTCTCAGTTGCCTAGCAATACTTTTGTAAACATCGGTTTCTTGAAAAAGGTTTTCAGGTGTAGTTCTATTGCTTGACTGATGTGTTTTGATGTGTTTATTCCCTGGCATTCTCATTGATGGAATGGTTGGGCACAATGCCAGTTCGGTTGGACTTGGCTTTGGCAAGCGATATTGAAAGTCCCCGAGGCCAGCCCTGCTTCAAGGCGGCTCTCCCTGCCTCTACAGTGTTAACTCACCCATCAGAGTTACTGTCTCCACACTGCCCCCACTCCCCCCGCTCCATCCCACCTCAACTCCTGGACTGTCTCTGGACCCAGTGCCTCATGGTTTCGCTTCTCCCTGTCCCCTGTCTGCAGTGTGGTCTCTGCTCCTAGGCTCACAATGTCCCTTCCTGCTCTGTTTGTATATGATTCCACTCACCATCTCTATCTATAGCCTGGCCACTTTCCAGATGTGTGCATATGACGTTCACCTGTTTGCCTTCAACTCTACAAGTATTATTGTCAACCCCCAATTAGGGCAAGTCTTATGCCCTCCCCCATGGAGAGTTTGGTGGTGGCGGGGACATTGAATCAGGTGGAGGGGGCAGGTAGAGACCCCACAACATTCCCACCTCCACGCTAATGCAATCCCTACAGTGCAGAAGAGGCCATTTGGCCCATTAATCTGCACCGACTCTCCATCAGAGAATCTTACCCAAGCCCTCTCCCCTGCCCCATCCCTTACACATCTTGGGACACTAAGGGGCAATTTAAACTAACGGGCAGCACGGTGGCACAGTAGTCAGCACTACAGCCTCAAGCGCCAGGGGCCCAGGTTCGATTCCCGGCTTGGGTCACTGTCTGTGTGGAGTTTGCACATTCTCCCCGTGTCTGCGTGGGTTTCATCCGGGTGCTCCGGTTTCCTCCCACAGCCCAAAGATGTGCGTGCGGGTTGATTGGCCATGCTCAATTGCCCCTCAGTGTCGAGAGTTAGCAGGGTAAATAAGTGGGGTTACGGGGATAGGGGCTGGGTGGAATTCTGATCAGTGCAGGCTCGATGGGCCAAATGGCCTCTTTCTGCACTGATTCTAGCATTGCCAATCCATCTAACCTTCACATCTTTGGAGTGTGGGAGGAAACTGGAGCACCCGAGGGATACCCACACAGACACAGAGAGAAAGCGCAAACTACACCCAGACAGTCACCCAAGGATGGAATTGAACTTGGGTCCCAGGAGGATAAGGCTCCTGTGTCATGGGCCGTCTTTCTACATTCTATGTAAATGAAAGTTATTGTGGTTGAATCCTATCCCATGCTATGTCATGGTCACCTGTCACACCAGTCCTCACACTCTCCCGCTCACTACCATTAACTGAGTTCAAGACCCTCATAATTTCAATGTCCCAACGGACCTTGTTCCACCTGATCCTCCAGTCTTGCAGCACTGTGCAGCCCAGGCTGTGAGGTTGAACAGTTATACTTATCATTCCACACATCACTGGCAGCAGAAATATCACAGTAAGAAGTCTCACAATACCAGGTTAAAGTCCAAGGTTAAAGTTGGACTTTAACCTGGTGTTGTGAGACTTCTTACTGTGTTTACCCCAGTCCAACGCCGGCATCTCCACAGCAGAAATATCAGCCATTGCATTTATCTCCCCATTAACTTACAACCTCCTTTCACATTTTCGGGAGTTTCCTCCAAAAGGGACTGCCCTTTGACATTGCTTAATCATCCTCTTAACTTTCTCCCAGTTTCTTGCTCGCCCAATCAGTACGTCTTTTGAGAATCTTGGGACAATTTCTTATGTGGAAGGCCATGTATCCAATGCAGGAATCACTTGACAACATGGTGACACGGTGGTTACCGCTGCTGCCTGACAGCGCCAGGGGCACGGATTCAATTCCAGTCGGTGCAGACTCGATGGGCCGACTGGCCTCCTTCTGCACTGTCGGGATTCTATGATTCTATGAGCATTAGTTGTAGGCTGCCTTAACCATTACCTATGTCTATTGAATCAAGTCTTCATAGAATCGTAGAATTCCTACAGTGCAGAAGGAGGCCATTCAGCCCATCGAGTCTGCACCGACCATACTCGCATCCACGCCCTATTCCCATAATCCCATGCATTTACCCCGCTAATCCCCCTGACACTAAGGGTCAATTTAGCATGGCCAATCAACCTAACCCACACATCTTTGGAGTGTGGGAGGAAACCGGAGCACCCGGAGGAAACCCACACTGATACGGGGAGAATGTGCAAACTCCACACAGACAGTGACCCGAGGCTGGAATCGAACTCTCGTCCCTGGTGCTGTGAGGCAGTAGTGCTAACCACTGTGCCACCGTGTCGCCCCATGGCTTGCTAGGCCATGTCAGAGAGCTGTGCGTCTGGAGTCACGGACCAGGTAGAGATGGCAGATTTTCTTCCCTAGATTTGAGCCTAGATTGGGAATCTAAGACAAAGAAAGATTTGCATTTCCTCTTCCTTCAGGCACCATGCCCCAAGAGCAAGATTATTGCCATTGATTGCCAAACGCCTGCAGTGGTTTGCCTTTTTGCTAAACTCATACCTTCTGCTATATCGGAAGGATTTACAGGTTGATAATCAACTGGTTTGGCCATGTTACGAATGCACGTTCAATGGTCATCAAGTCCTGGAGTGGGGCTTGAACCTGGAACTTGTGGCCCAGAGATGGGGACACAAGCCACTGGCTGTATAACCCTTAACAAAGATATCTAATGTGTTCCAATCAAACCAAAACCCTTGTCCTAGACAAAACCTAACAGGTCCAATACAGCAAAGGCTACTGCTCACGTGATAAAGGAAATTGAGTCCTTTGGTTGAAGTCTGCAGTTCCCTGCATTCACTCCAAACAGTTTGAAGACAAGGCAGCTTCCCAAAGCACCAGAGAGACTCTGGACCAGTCCTCAACGATGTGGAGATGCCGGCGTTGGACTGGGGTAAACACAGTAAGAAGTTTAACAACACCAGGTTAAAGTCCAACAGGTTTATTTGGTAGCAAAAGCCACACAAGCTTTCGGAGCTGCAAGCCCCTTCTTCAGGTGAGTGGGAATTCTGTTCACAAACAGAGCATATAAAGACACAGACTCAATTTACATGAATAATGGTTGGAATGCGAATACTTACAGCTAATCAAGTCTTTAAGAAACAAAACAATGTGAGTGGAGAGAGCATCAAGACAGGCTAAAAAGATGTGTATTGTCTCCAGACAAGACAGCCAGTGAAACTTGGCAGGTCCAGGCAACTGTGGGGGTTACAGATAGTGTGACATGAACCCAATATCCCGGTTGAGTCCGTCCTCGTGTGTGCGGAACTTGGCTATCAGTTTCTGCTCAGCGACTCTGCGCCGAGTTGCAAGAGTATGTGTACCATGTACCTGGTGGATGGTGTTCTCACGTGAGATGATGGCATCTGTGTCGATGATCCGGCACGTCTTGCAGAGGTTGCTGTGGCAGGGTTGTGTGGTGTCGTGGTCACTGTTCTCCTGAAGGCTGGGTAGTTTGCTGCGGACAATGGTCTGTTTGAGGTTGTGCGGTTGTTTGAAGGCAAGAAATGGGGGTGTGGGGATGGCCTTGGCGAGATGTTCGTCTTCATCAATGACAGTCCCCAACAACACCAGATTTTCACCCTTCAGGAAAACAAGAGTTTCCAAAGGAAAAAAAACAGGGAGAGAGTGAAAACGTTTCTTTTTAGCTTGCTGTACCAAACTGAAAATGAAGAAAAACTGTCCAAAAACACATGACCATCCTCCTAACAATGCAAGATCGTAAAACTAATCCCAGAGTAAACACAAACAACCCCATTTAAGCCACCTAAGTAGCAATAAAAGGACATTTCCAGTCAAGCTGGCAACAATGACATCACTGAAGCTGTGAGCTGCAGAAATCATGTTTAAAAAAGTCTTTCTTAAAGGTACACTAACATCACATGACCATGAAATCATTGTCAATCATCAGAAAAACCCATCTGGTTCATTAATGTCCTTTAGGGAAGGGAGTCTGCCGTCCTTACCTAGTCTGGCCTACATATGACTCCAGATCCAAAGCAATGTGGTTTACTTGCAACTACCCTCCAAGGACAACTAGGGATGGGCAATAAATGCTGGCCAGCCAGCAATGCCCATGTCCCACGAACGCAGAAAAAAAAATTACCACTACTCCAGCATTCCTTTACACTTCCAAGCAAAATAATTAGCTGTAATGCACTTTGGGACAGAGAGTATGCAAGGTACTGTATATATATCCTGGTCAAGGGGTGAGATGCAATTTAATCATTGTACACCACCAGGGGCCATTAATAAAAATGGGATACAGATGTCGATACTGAGTGTGTGGATTCAGTCACATGAGCAATGGGGATAGACCTGAACGGGTAATGGTAATAAATCATCACTGATTTGACACTGGATGAAAATATTTAAGAACTTTTCACAAAAGTGTGTGTGGTATAAGCCTGCAATGTGGCACTTGTCTTAAATATATAACCAATCATTTACGGTGTTAATAAAATCAGCAACCTTACATTGACAGAAAACTTTCATCAACAAAGCTAGTCAGTACTGGCATAAGTCAAAATAAATTATTCTAACCCTGTACAAATTGCCGTTGAGGCTCTGTAGTTGGATTCATGTTCTGAGGTTCTGTCCATCCTTCGAAACTGGCCTGGAGTCTCCAATACTGGCAACTCTCAAACAACAAAGAGCTTTAAGAAGAAAGTTGTCTCTTTTTTTCCTGTTTTCTTTGAATTCACCCATTCATTTACATACACAGGAACAGATAGATAGACATACTAAGGCCATAAATATCTGGTCATTAGTAATAAATCCAACAGGGAAATAAGAAACGTCTTTATTTGGACAGAATCATAGAATCCCAACAGTGCAGAAGGAGGCCATTCAGCCCATCGAGTCTGCAGCTACTCTCTGAAGAGCATCTTCCCCAAGACCACCCGCAATCCCGCCCCACCCCATCCCCCCCGCGCCCTATCCCCATAATCCCACGCAATTACCATGGCCAATCCACCGAACCTACACACCTTTGGAGAGTGGTTAGAATGTGAAACTCACCACCACAGGGAATGTCTTTGATGATTTCAGAAGGGAACTAGGCCACAACGTGAGAGAGAAGGGAACCCTCATGGGTTCTTTCTCCCTCATGGGTTGATCCAGCTTTCCCTCAAGCCCATCCACCAATGCTATTCCTCTCAACTACTCCCAGTGATAATGAGTTCCACTGCTTCTGAAGTCTTGCTCAACATTAGGGTCAGTTGAGAGAATAATTGATTCAAGAAAATTTGAACAGATGAATCGAGGAATCTTTTGGATTATAAATATGTTTAAATAAAGGTAAAGTCACCAAAGTCCCAGATGTTCAGGGGCGGCACAGTGGTGTGGTGGTTAACACTGCTGCCTCACAACACGAGAGTCCTGAGTTCAATTCCAGCCTTGGGTCACTGTCTGTGCGGAGTTTGCACATTCTCCCCATGTCTGCGTGGGTTTCCCCCGGGTGCTCCAGTTTTCTCCCACACTGCAAAGGTGTGTAGGTTGGGTGGATTGGCCATGCTAAATTGCCCCTGAGTGTTAGGAGGACCAATAGGGTAAATATGTAGGACTATGGGGATAGGGCCTGGGTGGGATTGTTGTCGGTGCAAGCTCGATGGGCCAAATGGCCTCCTTCTGCACTGTAGGGATTCTATGATTCTATGTTCATAGGCTGTGACTGGTGGTGATTTAACTGGAGGGAGATTCAGCAATAACTTTCAAAAGGAAATTGGATTAAGTATTTGAAGGGAGAACATTTGCCAGCAATGGGGAAAGAGCAAGGGTGTGGGACAAATTGGATGGTTCTTTTAAGAGCTAGCACAGGCACAATGGGCCAAATGACCTCCATCTACACTGTATCATTCTGTGTAAACTCCAGCACGACAAAAATGATTGACGAGGGAAGGGCTGTGGATGTTATCTCCATGAATTTTAGTAAGGCATTTGACAGGGTCCCTCATGGCAGACTGGTGCAAAAGGTTAAATCACACGGGATCGAGGGTGAAATAGCTAGATGGATTCAGAACTGGCTTGGCTATAGAAGACAGAGGGTAGCAGTGGAAGGGTGTTTTTCTGAATGGAGGTCTGTAACCAGTGGAGTTCCGCAGGGATCAGTGCTGGGACCTCTGTTGTTTGTAAGATTTATAAATGACTTGGAAGAAAACGTAGCTGGTCTGATTAGCAAGTTTGCAAATGATACTCAGATTGGCAGAGTTGCAGAAAGTGATGAAGATTGTCAGAGAATACAACAGGATATAGATAGTCTGGAAAATTGGGCGGGGAAATGGCAGATTGATGCACGATTAAATCACTCGGGAGGCTGGATCGTACCCGGGAAATAAAGGCTTTTATTACTAACAAGAATGGAGCACACTATATACAATACAATCCCAGACTAAAGGGTCACCAGGCAGTGCAGTGACCTTTATACTCCTCCAGGTAGGCGGAGCCAACTGGAGTGTACCGCAGAACAATATCAACGGGTAGAACAGCCCAACCCTAAACCCAACAGTGATAACAGTAACATATCTACAAGTACCCATAGTGCTGACCATCTATGGTTCAGTACTCATAGTGGTAACCATCTATGGTTCACCACACAGATGGACTTTAATGTGGACAAAGGCGAGGTGATGCATTTTGTTAGATCCAATTCAGGTGGGAGCTATAAAATAAATGGCAGAATCATCAGGAGCATAGACAGACAGAGAGATCTGGGAGTTACAGGTCCACAGATCCTTAAAAGTGGCAGCACAGGTGGAAAAGCTGGTGAAGAAAGCATATGGCATGCTTGCCTTCAGTGGATGGGGCATCGAGTATAAAAGTTGGCATATTATGTTACAGTTAAATAAAACATTGGTTAGGCCACATTTGGAATACTGTGTCCAATTCTGGTCACCACACTACCAGAAGGATGCGGAGGCGTTGGAGGGAGTACAGAAAAGGTTTACCAGGATGTTGCCTGGTGTGGAGGGTATTTGCTATGAGGAGAGATTGAATAAACTGGGATTGTTCTCCCTGGAAAAACAGGGGCTGAGGGGCGACCTGACAGAAGTTTATAAAATGACGAAGGGTAGAAATAGGGTGAACAGTTGGAAGCTTTTTCCCAGGGCAGAAATGACAATTACAAGGGGTCACAAGTTCAAGATAAGGGGGAAATGTTCAGTGGAGATGTGGGGGGGAAGTTTTTTACACAGAGGGTGGTGGGGGCCTGGAATGCACTGCCAAGTGAGGTGGTTGAGGCAGATACGTTAGCAACATTTAAGACTTATCTGGATAGACACATGAACAGACGGGACATAGAGAGATACAGGCAGTTGGTCTAAGTTGGACAACATGACTGTCCAACGCCGGCATCTCCACATCACAACATGACTGGCACAGGCTTGGTGGCCTAAGGGCCTGTTCCTGTGCTGCACTGTTCTTTGCTCTTTGTTCTTTGTTCTTCACTTGCCAGTAAAGTTGCAAGTTACAAGTGTTTTCAAAGTCGGTGTGGCTATGGCAGCCACATTCAATTCTGACCCCCCTGCCAAACCAGATTGCGCAAGTGCAAGCTCACAGATCATTTTGACTTTCAGGGTGTTGCCCGTCCTGTCATGTGGCACGCACAAACCATGCATACACAATCGCACAGTTCTGCAAGTTAATGCGAAGGTGAGGATCAATGAGCCTGACAGTTCACCTCAGCTCCATTAGATGAGTTTGTGCGTATTGAAGGAGGAACAGTCTATAAGCTGGAGAAGGTGCTCAAGCTATTTTTAGTGATTGAATAAGGCCCAATATAAACATCACTGACAAGTGGACATGGCTCACATTAAAATGCTTATTCCCACTTACATTGCTGAATTACCCAGTGTCCAAAGATGTGCAGATAGATGGATTGGGAGTGGAGGGAGGGAGGGGGGATTGGGGGAGGGATTGGGGAAGGGGAGGGGAGGGGAGAGGGAGGGGACGGGAGGGAAGAGAGAGGGAAGAGGGAGGGGAGGGGAGGGGAGGGGGGGAGGGAAGGGGAGGGGTGTTGCAGTAGAGAAGGGGGGTTCAAGAATCGTAGAATCCCTACAGTGCAGAAGGAGGCCATTCAGCCCATCGCGCCTGCACTGACAATAATCCCGTCCACGCCCTATTCCAGGGGCAGCATGGTGGCACAGTGGTTAGCACTGCTGCCTCACAGCGCCAGTGACCCGGGTTCGATTCCCGGCTTGGGCCACTGTCTGTGTGGAGTATGCACTTTCTCGTGTGTCTGTGAGGGTTTCCTCCGGGTTCTCCGGTTTCCTCCCACAGTCCGAAAGATGTGCTGGTTAGGCGCATTGGCCGTGCTAAATTCACCCTCAGTGTACCCAAACAGGCGCTGGAGTGCAGCAACTAGGGGATTTTCACAGTAACTTCATTGCAGTGTCAATGTAAGCCTACTTGTGACTAATAAATAAACTTTAGCCTTAACCCCACATATTTACCCTGCTAGTCCCCCCGACACTAAGGGGCAATTCAGCATGGCCAATCCCGCACATTTTTGGTGTTGGGTTGGGTTGGGTTGGGGAGGAGAGAGGGGTTTGGGGAGGGGTTGCGGGTGACTTGGGGTGGGAGGGGTCTGGGGAGGGGTTGCAGGGGAGTTGGGGTGGGAGAGGGTTGGGGTGGAGTGGAGGGGTTGCGGGGGAGTTGGGATGGGAGGGGCCTGGGGAGCGATTGCAGGGGAGTTGGGGTGGGAGAGGGTTGGGGTGGAGTGGAGGGGTTGCGGGGGAGTTGGGATGGGAGGGGCCTGGGGAGCGATTGCAGGGGAGTTGGGGTGGGAGAGGGTTGGGGTGGAGTGGAGGGGTTGCGGGGGAGTTGGGATGGGAGGGGCCTGGGGAGCGATTGCAGGGGAGTTGGGGTGGGAGAGGGTTGGGGTGGAGTGGAGGGGTTGCGGGGGAGTTGGGATGGGAGGGGCCTGGGGAGCGATTGCAGGGGAGTTGGGGTGGGAGGCGTTTGGGATGGTGCCGAGTTGTGGCCACAACTTTCGAAATCACTTTCTCTCTGAACAGATGCTGGGTTATGATAGACAGCAGCAGCAAGGACATTGCGCATAAGTGAAATCACGGAGGCTCTCAGCTCATTACTAACCTGTTCAACAAAGACAATGCCTCAATCTCATCGAAACTTATCAAATTCTAACAGGCTTAGACAGGGTAAATTCAGAAAGAATGTTCCCGATGGTGGCGGAGTCCAGAACTCGGCATCATAGTTTGAGGATGAGGGGTAAACCTTTTAGAACTGAGGTGTGGTGAACCATAGATGGTTAGCACGATGGGTACTTGTACATATATGTTACTGTTGTCACTGTTGGGGTTAGGGTTGGGGTGTTCTACCTGTTGGTATTGTTCTGTGGTACACTCCGGTTGGCTCCGCCTACCTGGAGGAGTATAAAGGTCACTGCACTGCCTGGTGACCCTTTAGTCTGGGATTGTATTGTTATATAGTATGCTCCATTCTTGTTACTAATAAAAGCCTTTATTTCCCGGGTACGATCTAGCCTCCCGAGTGATTTAATCGCGCATCATGAGGTGAGGAGAAATTTCTTCACCCAGAGGTTGGTGAATGTGTGGAATTCACAGAAAGTAGTTGAGGCCAAAACGTTGTCTGATTTCAAGAAGAAATTAGTAAGGAGTCTCACACCACCAGGTTAAAGTCCAGCTGGTTTATTTGGAATCACGAGCTTTCGGAGTGCTGCTCCTTCCTCAGGTGAGTGACTCTGAAAACTCGTGATTCCAAATAAACCTGTTGGACTTTAACCTGGTGTTGTGAGACTACTTACTGTGCCTACCCCAGTCCAACACCGGCACCTCCACACCAAGAAGAAATTAGATATAGCTCTTGGGGCTCAGGGGAACAAAGGATATGGGGGGAAAGGGGGGGGGAATCAGGATATTGAATTCGATGATCAGCCGTGATCAAAATGAATGACGGAGCAGGTTCGAAGGGCCGAATGGTCTACTCCTGCTTCTAGTTTCTATATTATTTTCCTAAATTCAGATCTTAAAGCAGCAACTCGCACACCAGCAGGTAGTTTTCAATTCTTGTATAGGAAAGGACCGTGTTATTTGGAATATAAGCAGTTATTGTTCACCCAGTCTACGAAGTGTTGGCTTAATTCAGGATGTACAGTTGATATGATTCAATAACCGATGATGCAGGTGGGAACCTGTCTTGACTTTTGCCAATTTTGTTTGCTTAAAGGTGGAGATGAATGTCCTACTTCCTATGTAAAACTCTCTTTGTGAAGGATATCGCGTCTTGTCAAGGTATTAGTCTAACGTGCTACTGTTTGAATAGTGCAAAGAAGCTGGAGTTATGGGAGAAGATATAATCCATGTGGTTTCGATTGTATTTGTTCAGGGACCATGGGAAATGTTGGCAAGGCTGAGTTTAATGCTTATCCCACCACCGGTGACTTTGGAACTATCACTGATGAAGCAACTGAAGATGGTTGAGTGGAGGACATTCCCCTGAGGTAAGCCTTGCAGCCTTGTCCTGGGGTTGAAATGATTGGCCCCAAGAAATACAACTATCTTGTTTTGAGTCGAGTATGACTCCAGCCACTGGGACTCCCCCCCCCTTCCCTTATTATACACAAAATTGGAATGGTCGAGAACTTCAAGTTCTTAAGTGTCCAGATCACCAACAACCTGTCCTGGTCCCTCCAGACCGACACTATAGTTAAGAAAGCCTACCAATGCCTCTACTTTCTCTGAAGACTATGGAAATTTGGCACGTCAGCCAAAACTCTCACCAACGTTCAGAAAGCACCATAGAAAGCATTCTTTCTGGTTGTATCACAGCTTGGTATGGCACCTGCTCTGCCCAAGACCGCAAGGAACTACAAAAGATCGTGAATGTAGCCCAATCCATTTTCCTTAATGAGCTTTGTTATGTCTGCTGTTATGATGTTACTTGCAACTGGTTTTCCAAATTCACAGGTTAATTTTGCAGACATTTCTTTGTACAAAAGTTTTTTTTAAAAACTGCTCACAGCTGTATGTAGCTCCAAACAGCTAAGCAATATTCAGCATGTGTCTTAAGTTTTGAAATTCATCAATGCCTACATGGAGGGATCTGTTCTGGGACCCTTGCTGTTTGTCATTTTCATAAATGACCTGGATGAGGAAGTGGAGGGATGGGTTGGTAAGTTTGCTGACGACACCAAGGTAGGTGGTGTTGTGGATAGTTTGGAGGGATGTCAGAAGTTGCAGCGAGACATAGATAGAATGCAAGACTGGGCGGAGAAGTGGCAGATGGACTTCAACCCGGATAAGTGTGTGGTGATCCATTTTGGCAGATCCAATGGGATGAAGCAGCAGTATAATATGAAGGGTACCATTCTTAGCAGTGTAGAGGATCAGAAGGAACTTGGGGTCCGGGTCCATAGGACTCTTAAATCGGCCTCGCAGGTGGAGGATGCGGTCAAGAAGGCGTACGGCGTACTGGCCTTCATTAATCGAGGGATTGAGTTTAGGAGTCGGGAGATAATGCTGCAGCTTTATAGGACCCTGGTTAGACCCCACTTGGAGTACTGCGCGCAGTTCTGGTCACCTCATTACAGGAAAGATGTTGAAGCCATTGAAAGGGTGCAGAGGAGATTTACAAGGATGTTGCCTGGATTGGGGGGCATGCCTTATGAGGATAGGTTGAGGGAGCTTGGTCTCTTCTCCCTGGAGAGACGAAGGATGAGAGGTGACCTGATAGAGGTTTACAAGATGTTGAGAGGTCTGGATAGGGTAGACTCTCAGAGGCTATTTCCAAGGGCTGAAATGGTTGCTACGAGAGGACACAGGTTTAAGGTGCTGGGGGGTAGGTACAGAGGAGATGTCAGGGGTAAGTTTTTCACTCAGAGGGTGGTGGGTGAGTGGAATCGGCTGACGTCGGTGGTGGTGGAGGCAAACTCGTTGGGGTCTTTTAAGAGACTTCTGGATGAGTACATGGGATTTAATGGGATTGAGGGCTATAGATAGGCCTAGAGGTGGGGATGTGATCGGCGCAACTTGTGGGCCGAAGGGCCTGTTTGTGCTGTGGCTTTCTATGTTCTATGTTCTATGGAGTCTGTAGAATTCCAGCAGACAGGTTTTTGTATTCAGTCTTCAGTTCAATGTTGCTTTGCAAACCAGTCTCCCATCCATTGACTCTGTCTACACTCCCCGCTGTCTCAGCAAAGCAGCCAGCATAATCAAGGACCCCACGCACCCCGGACATTCTCTCTTCCACCTTTTTCCGTCGGGAAAAAGATACAAAAGTCTGAGGACACGTACCAACCGACTCAAGAACAGTTTCTTCCCTGCTGCCATCAGACTTTTGAATGGACCTACCTTGCATTAAGTTGATCTTTCTCTACACTCTAGCTATGACTATAACACTACATTCTGCACTCTCTCGTTTCCTTCTCTATGAACGGTATGCTTTGTCTGTATAGCGCGCAAGAAACAATACTTTTCACTGTATGTTGTTACATGTGACAATAATAAATCAAATCAAAAACCTCAGATTATTATGGCTTCTTGGCACCATATCCCATTAAATTCTCCCCTGTGTACGTATCTGAATCCAATTTGAATGGGTAGTATTTCATTACTGATTGTTCAGTGGGCATGTGTCAATTATTGATAGTTATTGGTGGGTGGGAATCCATTATTAGTAGTTAATGATGGATTGGAGTCCATTATTAACATTAATGATGAGCAGTGTCCATTATTGGCAGTTTGATTTGATTTATTATTGTCACATGCATTGGGATACAGTGAAAAGCATTGTTTTTTGTGTGCTATACAAAGCATACCATACATATAGTACATGTGGGAGAAGGAATGGAGAGGGTGCAGATGGGCAGCACAGTGGCACAGTGTTTAACACTGCTACCTCACAGCGTCAGGGATCCGGGTTCAATTCCCAGCTTCGGTCACTGTCTGTGCGGAATCCGCACGTTCTCCCCGTGTCTGCGTGGGTTTCCTCTGGGTGCTCGGGTTTCCTCCCACAGTCCAAAAGACGTGCTGGTTAGGTGCATTGGCCATGCTAAATTCTCCCTCAGTGTATCCAAACAGGTGCTGGAGTGTGGCGACTAGGGGATTTTCACAGTAACTTCATTGCAGTGTTAATGTAAGCCCACTTGTGACTAATAAATAAAACTTTAACTTTAAAAAAACTTTATAGTGTTCCAGTTATAGTTAGGGTGTAGAGAAAGATCAGCTTAATGTAAGATAGGTCCATTCAAAGGCCTATTGGCAGCAGGGAAGAAACTGATCTTGAGTTGGTTAGTACGTGATCTCAGACTTTTGTGTCTGTTTCCCGATGGAAGAAGGTGGAAGAGAGAATGTCCAGGGTGCGTGGGGTCCTTGATTATGCTGGCTACTTTTCCGAGACAGTGGGAAGTGTCGACATAGTTCATGGGTGGAAGGCTGTTTTGATTGATGGATTGGGCTACATTCATGACTCATTGTAGTTTCTTGCGGTCTTGATCAGAGCAGGAGCCATACCAAGCTGTGATACAACCAGAAAGAATGCTTTCTTTGGTGCATCTGTAAAAGTTGGTGAGAGTCGTAGCTGACATGTCAAATTTCCTTAGTGTCCTGAGCAAGTAGAGGCGTTGGTGGGGTTTCTTAATCATAGTGTCCGTGTGGAGAGACCAGGACAGGTTGTTGGTGATCTGGACACCTAGAAAATTGAAGCTCTCGACCATTTCCACTTCATCCCCGTTGATGTAGACAGGAGCATGCCCTGAAGTCAATGACAATCTCCTTCGTTTTGTTGACACTGAGGGAGAGATTATTGTCACCGCACCAGTTCACCAGATTCTCTACTTCATTCCTGTACTCTATCTCGTTATTGTTTGAGATCCGACCCACTGTGGTGGTGATATCAGCAAACGCGAAAGTCGAGTTGGAGGGGAATTTGGCCACACAGTCATGGGTGTATAAGGAGGAGAGTAGGGGGCTGAGAACACAACCTTGTGGGGCACCAGTGTTGAAGATGATCGTGGAGGAGGTGTTGTTGCCTATCCTTATTGATTGCAGTCTGTGGGCTAGGAAGTCCAGGATCCAGTCACCGAGGGAGGAGCCGAGACCCCAGGCCATGGCGTTTGGAAATGAGAAGTTAGAGGGTCCACTACTGATAGCTACTATTGATGATCATGAGTTTATTGTTGTTAGTTGTTGCTAGGTAGATGTTTATTATTGGTAGTTAATGTTGATGTTCAGCATTGACAGCTATCGGTATTCATTAATGTTCACTATTGATGAGTAGATGTCCATTAATAGTTATTACTGAGTGGGTGAGCATTCAGCTTATCTGGTCGATATGCCTTGGCTCAGAACTTCAAATGTAACTGAGTCACAGTTTCTGATAATCACAAGAGACAAACAGGGTGTGATATAAACATGTTTCAAATGGCTAAAGTCTGGGTGTTGTTGTTGAGAACATGTGTTGAATGAGTTTTTACGATGTTGAACTGTCCGGTAGTTTAATGCAGGTATTCGTCTATTTTAAATAAGCCAATTAGCCCCTGCTAACATAGAGACAAAACAAAGCGAGTTTGCCAACATATGCCAATGCGGATGAACACTGGTTTGTGTTGAGTGCCTCGAGATAAGGAAAGCTTGTGACTGCATTGACTTTAAAGCACAGAAACAGACCATTCGGCCCAACTCATCTGTGCTTCATACAAGCCTCCTGGGTCTTCACCTCACTCTTGTCAGCAGATTATATCAACCAAAATAGATCATTGATCCATCCAAGACCGCAAGAAACTACAAAGGGTTGTGAACATACCCTAGTCCATCACGCAAACCAGCCTCCCATCCATTGACTCTGTCTACACTTCCCGCTGCCTTGGAAAAGCAACCAGCATAATTTAAGGATCCCACTCACCCCGGACATTCTCTCTTCCACCTTCTTCCATCAGGAAAAAGATACAAAAGTCTGAGGTCACGTACCAACTGACTCAAGAACAGCTTCTTCCCTGCTGCCAATAGGCTTTTGAATGGACCTACCTCGCACTAAGTTGATCTTTCTCTACACCCTAGCTATGACTGTAACACTACATTCTGCACTCTCTCCTTTCCTTCTCTACGAACGGTATGTTTGTCTGTATAGCGCGCAAGAAACAATACTTTTCACTGTATACCAATACATGTGACAATAATAAATCAAATCAAAATCATTGAAGTGAACGTGTCAAGCAAACCTTCATTTAATTACCACCCCCCCCCCCCCCCCCTCCCATGGTACCTTGTTTCACTTCACTGCCACTCTGCAAGCTCATCTGTGCATGCAAATAGCATGTTGCAACTCTCTTTAATAATGTACAGGAATAACACAGTCAACAGGAGCTGGGTGGATTTTCTCTGGAGGATTACTTTGGGTCGTCTGTTTTACAATGAACCCTTTCAGAGCTAATCCGAAACAACCATCAGGACCCAGTAAGTTTCCCAGTATAACTCTGTACATTGTGCATATCTTCCTTTGTCACCTTCCTGGGGAGCAGAGTCCAATTTAAGGTGTGATTAGTTTGCCCAGTAATCTTCCACAGAAACGTACGGTGTGTAAATGGCATTCTATTATCCAGAAATATCTAGTGTTCTTCCCTGAATCCATTAAGTTATATTGCACAGCAAAAAAAATAATAATTTTGGAAAACAAATCTTTGCCTCAGAGCAATAGGCTGAACTGCCATTTAACGATTGGCAGAGGCAGTCACTCTTACCTGAGAAAATAAACCTTTCTGTTTAGACTTGCTTTTGCTTCAAGTTTTGTACTTCCACTTTAGTCAGCCTGAATTTTCTTTTCCCATTCCTCTATATCTAAAAGATATTTGGCGCTTTGACCCAAAACACGGCACGGTGGCACAGTGGTTAGCACTGCTGCCTCACACCGCCAGGGACCTGGGTTCGATTCCCGGCTTGGGTCACTGTCTGTGTGGAGTCTGCACATTCTCCCCATGTCTGCGTGGGTTTCCTCCGGGTGCTCCGGTTTCCTCCCACAGTCCGAAAGTCATGCTGGTTCGGTGCATTGGCCGTGCTAAATTCTCCCTCAGTGAACCCGAACAGGCGCCGGAATGTGGTGAAAATCTCCTAGTCCCCACAATCCGGAGCCTGTTCGGGTACACTGAGGGAGAATTTGCCATGGCCAATGCATCTAACCTCATTGTTACTGCATTTAATTCTCCCTTCACCCGCTCAACCCCCTCCTCCACACCCCCCTCCCCATATGAGAATTCTTAAACATTGACTGATTTTTGTTATTTTTATTATTTTTAAGACTGATAGCCTTTCATGTCACTCACCTTTCCCCAGAAACATCAATGTCATTTCTGAGCCTTTACCATCATTTCCCTGGACCAAGATATGGAAAGCTAAGTGCCCAAAATGATAAGAGCATGTTCTGACTCCAGCTTTGAGTGAAAGGAAAAGATTAAACTGTTCCCTTGAGGCAAAATTCCCTTGTGTGTTTGTCTTTTAAATGGAAAGCCATTCTTTGAGATTTCTAAATGACTTGCCAAGCACACACTATGAGTAAAATCTTACACTGTGGCATTCCGCACACAAAACATTTTCCTTTCTCTCTCTCTGTCTCTTAACGATGGAACGATATTGCTAACTGGAGATTTTCTGGGGAGCAGGTGCCCACCTACAATGAGGAAACAGCTGCAGTTTTATTTTATTTTAATTTGGTTTTTTTGGTCACAACATTCCTATAACTGACACAATTTTAAAATAGCTAAAATCCGGTCAAAGTGACTCCCTTCTAACTTCCTGTTTGACGGTGGGCAAGATCTCACATTGCTATAAAGTTTATTTAAATTAATTAGTGTCACAAGTAGGCTCGCATTAACACTGCAATGAAGTTACTGCGAAAATCCTCTAGTCGCCGCACTCCGGCACCTGTTCGGGTACACTGAGGGGGAATTTAGCACGGCCAATGTACCCTAACCAGCACATCTTTCAGACTGTGGGAGGAAACCAGAGCACCCGGAGGAAACCCACGCAGACACGAGGGCAATGTGCAGATTCCACATAGACAGTGACCCAAGCGGGAATTGAACCCAGGTCGGGTGCCATTGTGAGGCAGCAGTGCTAACCATTGTGCCATCATGTAACATGGCAACCAATTGAAATTCTTCTTCTCCAAGAAGAGTGGCGTAGATTGGATCATACAATCACAGAATCCCTACATGCAGAAGGAGGCCATTCGGAGAAGCCAGTCATCCGCATGGATGTGAGAGAATCAAGACCTCAGTCGTTGGACAAAGAGATTGGCTGCCTTCTCGAATTTAAGGCTCGCAAAGTACAAAACAAATCAGATCAGAACAAAAATGAAGAAACTTACATTTATATGTAAGGGCCACAAGGAACTACAAAAGGTTGTGAATGTAGCCCAATCCATCACTCAAACCAGCCTCCCATCCATTGACTCTGTCTACACTTCCCGCTGCCTCGGCAAAGCAGCCAGCATAATTAAGGACCCCACGCACCCCGGACATTCTCTCTTCCACCTTCTTCCTTCGGGAAAAAGATACAAAAGTCTGAGGTCACGTACCAACCGACTCAAGAACAGCTTCTTCCCTGCTGCCGTCAGACTTTTGAATGGACTTATCTCGCATTAAGTTGATCTTTCTCCACACCCTAGCTATGGCTGTAACACTACATTCTGCACTCTCTCCTTTCCTTCTCTATGAACGGTATGCTTTGTCTGTATAGTGCGCAAGAAACAATACTTTTCACTGTGTACTAATACATGTGACGATAATAAATCAAGTCAGAAATCAAATCAAATTATATAGCACCTTTCACAAGCTCAGAATCGCCCAAGATGCTTCAGTGTCTAATTTTTCTTGAGGTGGAGATGCCGGCATTGGGTTGGGCACATTAAGAAGTCTAACAACAGCAGGTTAAAGTCCAACAGGTTTATTTGGAATCACAAGCTTTCGGAGCGCCGCTCCTTCATCAGGTGTGTGGAGAGGTAGGTTCACAAACACAGCATATTTGATTTGATTCGATTTATTATTGTCACATGTATTAACATACAGTGAAAAGTATTGTTTCTTGCGCTATACAGACAAAGCATACCGTTCATAGAGAAGGAAATGAGAGAATGCAGTGTCACAGTCATAGAATCATAGAAACCCTACAGTGCAGAAGGAGGCCATTCGGCCCATCGAGTCTGCACCAACCATAATCCCACCCAGGCCCTACCCCCACATATTTACCCGCTAATCCCGCTAACCTACGCATCTTTAGACTGTGGGAGGAAACCGGAGCACCCGGAGGAAACCCACGCAGACAATGTGCAAACTCCACACAGACAGTTACCTGACCCAGGAATCGAACCCAGGACCCTGGAGCTGTGAAGCAGCAGTGCTAACCACTGTGCTACCGTGCCGCATAGCTAGGGTGCAATTAAAGATCAACTTAGTGTGAGGTACAAAGAACAAAGAAAATTACAGCACATGGGGGAACAGGCCCTTCAGCCCTCCGAGCCTGCACCGACCATGCTGCCCGACTGAACTAAAGCCCCTCCCTAATTCCGGGGACCATAACCTTCTATTCCCATCCTATTCATGTATTTGTCAAGACGCCCTTTAAAAGTCACTAATGTACCTGCTTCCACTACCTCCCCCAAGCACCCACCACCCTCTGTGTAAAAACCTTGCCGCGTACATCTCCTTTAAACATTGCCCCTCGCGCCTTAAACCCATGCCCCCTGGTAATTGACTCTTCCACCCTGGGAAAAAGCTTCTGACTATTCACTCTGTCCATGCCCCTCATAATCTTGTAGACATCTATCAGGTTGCCCCTCAACCTCCGTCGTTCCAATGAGAACAAACCAAGTTCCTCCAACTTCTTTTCATAGCTAATGCCCTCAATGCCAGGCAACATCCAGGTAAATCTTTTCTGCACCCTCTCCAAAGCGTCCACATCCTTCTGGTAATGTGGCGACCAGAATTGGACACTATATTCCAAGTGCAGCCTAACTAAGGTTCTATAAAATCGCAACATGACTTGCCAATTTTTAAACTCAATGCCCCAGCCTATGAAGGCAAGCATGCCGTATGCCTTCTTGACTACCTTCTCCACCTGTGTTGCCCCTTTCAGTGATCTGTGCACCTGCACAGCCAGATCCCTCTGCCTATCAATATTCCTAAGGATTCTGCCATTTACTGTATATTTCATCTCTGTATTAGACGTTCCAAAATGCATTACCTCACATTTGTCCGGATTAAACTCCATCTGCCATCTCTCCGCCCAAGTCTCCAACTGATCTATATCCTGCTGTATCCTCTGATGGTCCTCATCGCTATCCGCAAATCCACCAACCTTTGTGTCATCCGCAAACTTACTAATCAAACCAGTTACATTTTCCTCCAAATCATTTATATATGTTACAAACAGCAAAGGTAGGTCCATTCAAAAGTCTGACAGCAGCAGGGAAGAAGCTGTTCTCGAGTCGGTTGGTACGTGACCTCAGACTTTTGCATCTTTTTTCCGATGGAAGAAAGTGAAAGAGAGAATGCCCGGGGTGCGTGCGGTCCGTAATTACGCTGGCTGCTTTGCCGAGGCAGCGGGAAGCGTAGACAGAGTCAATGGATGGGAGGCTGGTTTGAGTGATGGATTGGACTACATTCACGACCTTTTGTAGTTTCTTGCAGTCTTGGGCAGAGCAGGAGCCATACCAAGCTGTGACACAACCAGAAAGAATGCTTTCTATGGTGCATCTGTAAAAGTTGGTGAGAGTCGTAGCGGACATGCCAAATTTCCTTAGTCTTCTGAGAAAGTAGAAAGTTGGTGGGCTTTCTTAACTATAGTATTGGCATTGGGATGGGGGACCAGGAAAGGTTGTTGGATCTGGACACCTAAAAGCTTGAAGCTCTGGACAATTTCCACTTCATCCCCGTTGATGTAGACAGGGGCATGTTCTCCTTTACGCTTCCTGAAGTCAATGACAACCTCCTTCGTTTTACTGACATTGAGGGAGAGATTATTGTCATCGCACCAGTTCACCAGATTCTCTATCTCATTCCTGTACTTAGTCAAAGCGGTTGGTTTTTAAGGAGCGTCTTCAAGGAGGAAAGAGAAGACGTTTAGGGAGGGAATTCCAGAGTTAAGGGCCCAAACAAGTAAAGACGTGGCCGTCAAAATCGGGAATGTTCAAGAGGACAGGAGTAAATGAATGCAGACACCTCAGAGGCCCTGGAGGAGATTACTGAGAAAGGAAAGGGTTGGGGGTGCGGGGGTGGGGAGGGGGGGGGGGGGGGGGGGGGCGGGTGGGGGGGGGGGGGGGGAACCATGAAGAGATTTGAAAACAAGGATGATAATGCTGATCTGATTTGATTTATTATTGTCACATGTATTAGTATACAGTGAAAAGTATTGTTTCTTTCGCGCTATACAGACAAAGCATACCGTTCATAGAGAAGGAAAGGAGAGAGTTCAGAATATTGTGGAGATTGGCAAAGACACAATTGCAAGATAATTACAGATTGAAATGAATTTAAAAACTCCAGACACTGTTTGACCAGTGGCCTCTGCTCTGAACCTGTGTTTACCCACTATTGGTGTCATCTTTAATGCATCAGTATTTAGCCTCCAACCATCATCATAAACAAATCCAAAGCACCTGAGTGCAAAGACAGTCGAGGAGTCTTTTGTGTTTGGCAGTTCTCCATGAAAAGTGCTCTAATTTCTAGTTTGTTTCTGCTCCTTTCATCACCTGGTGTATTTGTGCCCCCAGTGTGGTTGTAGCACAACAGGTGTTAACAGGTCGGGAACAGCGAGCTCCGAGAGATTTCTCCTGAAACACCTGAGCTAGCGTATTGGGTGGGATTGCTGCAGGGCTGTTCAGGTGACCTTTGTCAGTCTGCTTCAGTTTATCTTGCAAACATGCTTCTTCCAGGGATATCGATACCTTTGGGTGCTGATAAAAGCAGAACAGAGAGGAAAGTTAGAATTGTTTATAGGAAGAGATGAAAATGCGTGTCAGGTGGTAATATTTTCTTCGATGCTTGGTTAATGACCCACTCCTGTTCCTATTTCACATGTTCAATCTTGCTTGTAAAGATTAGTCTCAAATGTCCCCACTCTATCTTTGTAACCTCCTCCTTTGGGGAGGCGATGGCCTAGTGGTATTATCGCTAGACTATTAATTCAGAAACTCAGCTAATGTTCTGGGGTCCCGGGTTTGAATCCCACCACGGCAGCTGGTGGAATTTCAATTCAATAAAAAATATCTGGAATTAAGAATCTACTAATGACCGTGAAACCATTGTCGATTGTCGGAAAAACCCATCTGGTTCACTAATGTCCTTTAGGGGAAGAAATCTGCCATCCTTACCTGATCAAGAGAACAAAGAACAGTACAGCACAGGAAACAGGCCCTTCAGCCCTCCAAGCCTGTGCCACTCCTTGGTCCAACCAGACCAATCGTTTGTATCCCTCCCTGATCTGGCCTACATGTGACTCCAGAGCCACAGCAATGTGGTTGACTCTCAACTGCCCTCTGAACAAGAGCAACTAGGGATGGGCAATAAATGCTGGCCAGCCAGCGATGCCCATGGCCCATGAATGGATTAAAAAAAGCCCCCTATAACTCACCAATGTGCTCCTCGAATTCTGGCCTCTTGTGTATCCACGATTTCAATCTCTCCAGCATTGATTTGATTTGATTTGATTTATTATTGTCACATGTATTGGGATACAGCGAAAAGTATTGTTTCTTGTACGCAATGGCTCCTGCTCTGTCCAAGACTGCAAGAAAGTACAAAGGGTCGTGAATGAAGCCCAGTCCCATGACGCAAACCAGCCTCCCATCCATTGACACTGTCTACACTTCCCACTGCCTCGGAAAAGCAACCAGCGAAATCAAGGACCCCACGCACTACAAACATACTCTCTTCCATCTTCTTCCTTCGGAAAAAGGATGCAAAAGTCTCACGACTCAAGAACAGCTTCTTCCCTGCTGCCATCAGACTTTTGAATGGACCTACCTCGCATTAAGTTGATCTTTCTCTGCACCCTAGCTATGACTGTAACACTACATTCTCCACTCTGTCCTTTCCTTCTCTATGAACGGTATGTATAGCGCGTAAGAAACAATACTTTTCACATGTGACAATAATAAATCAAATCAAATCAAAAAGCTATACAGACAAAGCATACCTTTCATGGAGTACAGAGGGGAGAAGGAAAGGAGAGCGTGCAGAATATTGTGTGATGGGCTGAACGGCCTCTTCTAGACTGTAGGAATTCTGTGTTTGTATGAACTAGATGACACAGACTCAAGGTGATCAGCAGAAGAACAAATGGGAAAACATGTTTAGACAGCAAGTGGTCCGGATCAGGAATGGGCTTCCTAAGAAGGTTGGAGATAGCTTCAGTTGCAGCTTTGAAAAGAGAATTGATCTGTAGCTGAAGGGAAAAGTGTTGCATTGCCTCTGGGACCAGGACTGGGAAGTTAGACAAGCTAAATTGCTAAGTACGCTAGCTCAGGTGTTTCAGCAGGAATCTCTCGGAGCTCGCTGTTCCCAACCTGTTAACACCTGTTGTGCTACAACCACACTGGGGGCACAAATACACCAGGTGATGAAAGGAGCAGAAACAAACTAGAAATTAGAGCACTTTTCATGGAGAACTGCCAAACACAAAAGACTCCTCGACTGTCTTTGCACTCAGGTGCTTTAGATTTGTTTATCATGGGATATTTAAGGGCCAAATGATCTCTTTCTATGCTGCAAGGGCGGCACAGTGGTTAGCACTGCTGCCTCACAGCGCCAGGGACCCGGGTTCGATTCTCGGCTTGGGTCACTGTGTGTGTGGAATCTGCACGTTCTCCCCGTGTCTGCGTGGGTTTCCTCCGGGTGCTCCGGTTTCCTCCCACAGTCCAAAGATGTGCAGGTTAGGTGGATTGGCCATGCTAAATTGTCCCTTAGTGTCAGGGAGACTAGCTAGGGTAAATGCATGGGGTTATGGGGATAGGGCCTGGGTGGGATTGTGGTCGGTGCAGACGCGATGGGCCAAATGGCCTCCTTCTGCACTGTAGGATTCTATGTCTACGTCTATGTAGACATGCCGGTTAGGTGCATTGGCCATGCTAAATTCTCCCTCAGTGTACCCGAACAGGCACTGGAATATGGCAACTAGAGGATTTTCACAGTAACTTCATTGCAGTGTTAATGTAAACCTAATGTGAGACTAATAAATAAACTTAAACCATTCTATGATCCTGATAATAAGTGGATTCAGTGTTACCATTCCTGACAACACCTGAGATTCACAACCAAGATTCTCTCTATAGGTTTTTTTACAACTAGAAATGATGGCATTTGATGGCACTCTGGGGTTAACTGTAGGTTACTAATTATTTTCTGTGGAGCAATGAATCTTGCGAGTTCACGCACAGTTCTCATTGCAAAGCCTGGGGTCTATAACTCCCACACAGCAGTGCAGCCAATAAGAAAAGAGCAACAGGGATCATCTTGTGTCTGTCATTAAGAGTCAGATAATGACCTGGAATAATTGTAAAAAAGCCAAAATGTTGCTGAGCAAGATTGATTTAAAAATCAGCTCAAAACAAGGTATACCAGATGATGAAAGGTGTGGATAAAGTAGACGTGGAGTGGGTGCTTCCTCTTGTGGGGCATTCTGGGATGAGAGGTCATAGCCCTAGGATATGGGGCAGCAAATTTAAAACAGAGTTGAGGAGAAACTACTTCTCCCAAAGGATTGTGAATCTGTGGAATTCGCTACCCCAAAGTGCAGTGGATGCTGGGACAGTGAGTAAATTTAAGGAGGAGTTGGATGGATTTTTAATTGGTAATGGGTTGAAGGGTTATGAGGAGAAGGCAGGAAAATCGGGATGAGGAACATGATTGAATGGCAGAGCAGACTCGATGGGCTGAATGGCCTAATTCTGCTCCAATATCTCACGAAGTTATGAACTTATGAAAATTGTGAAGGCAAGCCATCCTGATCAGATGATGCAAACCTTGGGGAGAGACGTGGTTTGTCAAAGCGAAGGCCATTCCTCAGGTGTGATTGGTGCATCCACAATTGGGCAGAATGAGCCTGGACACAAGGCAGTCCAATCCTGGGCAAATGTGATCCACGGGAGTGTGGGGGAGCGGGGCTAGTGCGAGGGCAGGAGATGGGGGTGTAGAGGCTATCCAGTACATTAGTGGAACATTGCATCCAGCTACAAAATGTATTCCTTCCATTGGAAACAATGGATTACTGTTGACATTAGCATTTCCCTTTATAATCTCGGAGGCATTCATCAAATCACTTTTTAACCTTCTTGACTCTACTGAATGAAAGCCCTAACTTCTCAAGCCTTTCCTCCTAACTCCATTCCTGGTAATATTCCAGGGAATCTCTACAACTCTTCTTCCATTAGTTTCTTTTATCCTTCCTGGAATGCAGTGCTCAAATCAGGCACAATACTCCGATGGTAGCTTCACTATCATTTTCAAGTGTATTTAATAGTGTCACAAGTAGGCTGACATTAACACTGCAATGAAATGGGAATGCACTGTCGGAATGCTGCACTGTCAGCGGTGCCTGTTTCTGGATGGGGCATTAAACTAAGTTTGTCCTCCAAGGTGGATGCAAGAAATTAGGCGGCACGGTGGCACAGCGGTTAGCACTGCTGCCTCACAGCGCCAGGGACCTGTATTCGATTCCTGGCTTGGGTCAGTGTCTGTGTGGAGTTTGCACCTTCTCCCCATGTCTGCGTGGGTTTCCTCCGGGTACTCCAGTTTCCTCCCACACTCCAAAGATGTGCAGGATAGGTGGATTGGCCATGCTAAATTGCCCCTTAGTGTCAGGGGGGCTAGCAGGATAAATGCATGGGGTTAAGGGGATAGGGACTGGGATTGTTATCTGTGCAGTCTCAATGGGCCAAATGGCCTCCTTCTGCACAGTAGGGACTCTATGATTCTAAGATCCCATTGCAATCGTCAAAGAGCAGGGAAACATTGACCAATATTCATCCCCTTTTTCTGTAACATCTAAAAAACAGAATAACTAGTCATTATCCAGGACAGTGAAGTAACGGCAATAGTGAAATTGTTACTACAAATACCGAGCTGTAACAGCGAACGATGAGTTGGATTGAAAGGAACAGTGTATTGGTGTGGTTACCAACGGACATTAATGATTTTGTACCTCAGAAAATTAAAATCTTTTTGAGTAGATCCTACAAAGATGAAACTCTTCTACACAAGGCCAGGGCAGTGAGAGAAACCATGGCTCCTGGAGTTTCTCTTTATTTCCATCCCCCCGTGGCCCTGAGATCTGGTTTGGTTCAACATTAAACATGATCTCCGAGAAAAAGTTAAAGTACAAAGAAAACATAACTAACAGACTGGGTCAAAGAAATCAGTGCTGAAGTATTAAATTGATAATCTTTAAAAAATGAATAATTAGTTTAAAAAGTTCATTTATTATTGTCAAAGGTTATGAGGAGGAAGCAGGATTAGGCTATTGAGTTGGACGATCAGCCATGATCGTAATGAATGGCGGAGCAGGCTTGAAGAGCCGAATGGCCTTCTCCTGCTCCTATGTTAGGCTCACATTAACACTGCGATGAAGTTACTGTGGAAATCCCCTGTTTGCCACACTCCGCGACTGTTCAGGTACACTGAGGGAGAACTTAGCATGGCCAATGGACCTAACCAGCACACCTTTTGTACTGTGGGAGAAAACCGGAGCAAAGGCACAGGGAGAAGTGCAGACTCCACACAGTAACCCAAGGCCGGAATTGAACCCGGGTCCCTGGCACTGTGAGGCAGCAGTGCTAACCACTGTGCCACCGTGCCGCCCAATGAAAAGGGGCCGGCAGCGGAGCTAACTTAAAAAAAGCTTTTGTTGCTTCAGGAACAGAACTCGAGCCAGACGAGGCAGGCCTCTGATCCTAGTCACTAAGGATAGGACCACGGCCGAGCTCAGGAGTTGGGTTTTACTAACATCAACCTTGTGTTCACCTCCACTCCGTGCCGTCCTCAGCGGAATTCGGACAAATGTGGGGGTCAAGTGTCTTTCAACCTTTCAGTCTGGGCTTTCCCTCTGATCTGGTGCAGTGTGTGGTTCGGGTTTTGGGGAGGGAGGTGGAGATTGGTGATGAGGGGAGTGTGTGTGTATGTGCGAGTGTGTGTGTATGTGTGAGTGTGTGAGCCTCCTCACTGAGCAGGACGGCTCCCCCGCAAACCAATTAGCCAGCGTTTTCTGCCAGTTTCGCTATGGGTGAAAATTGGGAATTTGGCAGAGATCACAGAGGCGGAAATCTCGGCGGCGAAATCTCCTTTTCGGATTTTCCCCCATCCCTCGCTGGTGATTTCATCCAGGAAAGGCGGGAACCTCACCTCCATACATTTGGAGACATTTCAATATGCTTCACGGATTTCCCCGCCGTATCATTCCCCCCTCCCCCCGCCCCCGGCTATGGAATCCATCCCCCCCTCACCCCCCCCCCACCCCCCTCCTGCTGACGTGTTGTCACATCAGCGAGATTTACAGCTGATTTTCACAAAGACGAAGCAATCACGGTGAACCCACTGGGGACGGACAGGTAAGTCTGGCCCCCGGGGAGGGAGCGGAACATAGAATCATCGAATCCCACAGTGCAGAAGGACACCATTCAGCCCATCGAGTCTGCACCAAACACAATTGCACCCAGGCCCTATCCCCAAAACTCCACGTGTTTACCCTAGCGAGTCCCCTAACACTAAGGAACAATTTAGCATGGCCAATCCACCTAACCCGGACTGTGGGAGGAAACCAGAGCATCCGGAGGAAACCCACGCAGACATGGGGAGAATGTGCAAACTCTGCACAGACAGTGACCCAAGTTAGGAATCGAACCCGGGTCCCTGTGAGGCAGCAGTGCTAACCACTGTGCTACCGTGCCACCCCAACCCAGGTAGTACCATGGCACTGCCCCCTCGCCACATCACCTTGGCACCTTGGCTATGCCAAGGGGATGTACCCGGGGGCAATGCCAGGGGTAGGCCCCCTGGTGAGCTCCACTGGGGGCACGGTTCCCTTTGTTTGTGGGGTGGGGTGGGGGGGGGGGGGGGGGGGGGGTAGAGCGGATTCCTCTTTTATATGTCGGAGATTGGAAATGGGCGCTCTGATCCCAGTATTCCCGGCATCCGGTTTTGTCCAGCTCCGCCCCACCAGCACGACGTCGTGAATCACGCCTCCAGCATTTTCATTCAAGGGCCAGAATTTTACCGGCACGCCTACTCCGATTCCGGGGGTGGGCGAGGCTCGGAGAACGGCATTCTCCGTTGGCCTCGGGTGGGATCGTACCAACCTCGGGCGGACGTGCTGGTAAAATACCGCCCAAAGTGTTTGAAAATATGGCGGGAAAAGCCAACAGCGCGGACGGCAAGGGGATGTGCCCGGGGGCAATGCCAGCCGGCAGCGCGGACGGCAAGGGGATGTGCCCGGGGGCAATGCCAACCGGCAGCGCGGACGGCAAGGGGATGTGCCCGGGGGCAATGCCAACCAGCAGCGCGGACGGCAAGGGGATGTGCCCGGGGGCAATGCCAACCGGCAGCGCGGACGGCAAGGGGATGTGCCCGGGGGCAATGCCAACCGGCAGCGCGGACGGCAAGGGGATGTGCCCGGGGGCAATGCCAACCGGCAGCGCGGACGGCAAGGGGATGTGCCCGGGGGCAATGCCAACCGGCAGCGCGGACGGCAAGCTACACACTGCTTTCCTCACACTATGAAAAGGAAATGGAAAATCCGGTCTCCGGCGTGGCGCTGGGCAAAGGCTCGGAAACAGCTGACAGCTCTCAGTGTGTGGCACAGGAAAGGCCTGATTAAAGCGGCAGCCTTTACAACAACCGGTAAAAACCCCTCCCTATCGTAAAAGCAAACCAGTCTCAAATCCTCAAAATATCTTTTCATGTTGAACAATTTCAGAGCCAGGTGGTTTCATTGAAGGCAGCCATGTGGAGGTACAGGTGTCTACGCCACCGTTAACACGGACTAACACACCAGTCTCAGGATAATCCATGACAAATTCCTGAATTATTGGGCACTCTCTGTTTTTTTGTTGATAACTTTGCCGTGTCGCGTGAAGGCCGAGAGGGGTTTTATGTAACACAAGAACGAGACACATTTCAGATCATTAATCGCAGCCATTAAACAAGCACTTGGTGCCTACCCTGAGAACCTGGTGTTGAAAAAATGCAGACCAATTATTCACAGCCGGTTAGAACGCTGGACCACCCAGAGTGTAAGAGATCAGGGCCAGAATTCTCCGGCCGTTCACACCAGCGGGATTGTCTGGTTCTGCCGGCAGCACACCCCCGCCCATGTGGGGTGACAGCAATGGGAATTCCCATTGACAGCAGCGGGACCAGAGAATCCCACCGCTAGCAACCAACGCACACCACTTCCCACCAGCAGGAAACACACGGCTGGGAGGCTGGAGAATCTGGGTCTATAATGAACATGTTTTGGATCATTAGTCGCGTCCAATTCTAGTTGAGAAGTTGTTGAATTCATACAAATCACAGCAGGTAATGTAACTAGTCATCGTCCACAACCAACCATTGACAAGCCTCTCTGTTAGAGAGGGACAATTGGTTATATATATCTCGAGGAGAACCACCTCAAAAGTGTGGGGCAAGGTGAGGAGATGGACCTCTATGAACTACCAAAGCCAATAGAGCAATTCAATTCCCACCATTGGCGTCATTCTGTATTGTGTGCCAGCCATCTCGTCGACCGAGCTAACCAATCCCCAGGAGAGACATGAGCCAGAATTCTCCCGTCCTGCCCACCACAGGGATTGTAGTGGGGGGGGGGGGGGGGGATGGGGGGTGGGGGGGGGGATGGGGGGTGGGGGGGGGCGTGGGCGGACCAGGCAAAGTCCATTGACCTCGGGCGGGGTTCTCCGGTTTTGAGGCGAGCGTGGCTGGAGAATCCCGCCGCTGGAATGGCATTTTAATTTCGAAACAAACATAGTATAATTTTGGACACTACACTTTAGGGAGGATGTGAAGGCTTTGGAGAGGTTCCAGGGATGAATCATAAACCAGCCTCCCGTTGGGGGAGTGAATGCAAAAATTGTGCCAGCCTCCCGGACATACTTGAAAGAAGATCCACCTCCGAGTATCTCAGCCGCGAGTGGGCAGAGCATCTCGCACCAGGTGACATCTTGGCCAAACACTTTTCCAATCTCCCTGAAAGTGATTGCGTGAATTAAAGGTTAGCTCAGAGGGTAGGTTAAAAAATCCCCGCTAACTGTACAGTCAGCCTTCCTGGAATGGTGCAAAATGTCAATGGATTCTCACGTTACAAAGAAGACACCATCTCAGTGAATTGTGTTTGATAGGAAGGGCAGATGTGCCTGTGCCTTTCCCGCAGCGTTTGAGACGACAGCGTGTCATTACACTGGCATCCAGCAGAGGGGGGTACTCTTGTGCATCATTTGGTAAGCTCAGAGATTTGGAAAGTTAGAAAGGAGCATCTGAACAGGAATAAAGGGACTGATTCCCCAGTGAGTGATGGAGTTTGTCAGGCAGGTAAATGCGGCAGTCAAATTGTGCATGGCAGCCGAATCCCACAAAATGTTAAATCAGTTGATGACTCGTTGATCTGATTTTGTCACCACCGTGGAGTGAGCAATGTCGGCCATGGTGTTGGGAGAGTCTCAGACAGTCCCATGGCATCTTTAATATTCAGCTGAAAGGGTAGGCATAGCCTCAGTCTAACATCTCATCTGGGGAACGAGATGTTCTCCAGGGTGGCACGGTGGCACTGTGGTTAGCACTGCTGCCTCACAGCACCAGGGACCCCAGTTTATTTCTGGCCTCGGGTCACTGTCTGTGTGGAGTTTGCACATTCTCCTCGTGTCTGCGTGGGTTTCCTCCGGGTGCTCCGATTTCCTCCCACAGTCCAAAGATGTGTGGGTTAGGTGGATTGGCCGTGTTCAAGTGCTCCTTAATGTTCCAAGATGTGTTGGTTAGATGGATTAGCCATGGGAAAGTGTTACAGAGATAAGGCAGGGAGAGGGCCTGGGTGAGATACTGGCGGGCTATAGGGGAAGGCGATGGCCTGGCGGTATTATCGCTAGACTATTAATCCAGAAGATCATCTGATGTTCTGGGGACCTGGGTTCAAATCCCGCCACGGCAGATGGTGGAATTTGAATTCAATAAAAAAATGTTTGGATTTAAGAATCTACTGATGACTGTAAAACCACTGTCGATTGTTGGAAAAACCCATCTGGTTCACTAATGTCCTTGAGGGAAGGAAATCTGCCGTCCTTACCTGGTCTGACCTACATGTGACTCCAGAGCCACAGCAATGTGGTTGACTCTCAACTGCCCTCAGGCAACTAGGGATGGGCAGCCAGTGACACCCATGTCCCATCAATGAATTTTTAAAAATTTCCTGTTTCGGGGTGAACAGGGCTGGAAAATCCCGGGACCCAGAGCTCAGTACTAGGAACTTGATATATGTTAATGACATAGTCTGGGGTGTCCGCGACATAATCTTGACATTTGCATATGACACAAAACATGGAGGCACAGTGGAGTGTGAGGAGATGGATTACAAGATGACAGGCACGCTGGTGGAATGGGTGAACAATAACAAATGAAATTTAACACGGATACACGCAAAGTCATATATATTGGCAAGAAGAAGAAAGAGAGGCAATAAAAAGTAGGTAAAGTCGCCATAGTCCCAGAGGACCATAGACTGCTCTCCCATAGAAACGTAGAAACTAGAAGCAGGAGTAGGCCATTCAGCCCTTCAAGCCTGCTCCACAATTCACTGTGATGGCTGATCATCAAATTCAATATCCTGATCTTCCCTTCCCTACATATCCCTTGATCCCTCTAGTCCCAAGAGCTATATCTAATTTCTTCTTGAAGTCACACAATATTTTCTTTCTATGAGAGTGAATTCCACACATTCACCACTCTCGGGGTAAAACTTTCTCCTCACCTCAGTCCTAAAAGGTTTACCCCTTATCGGGGCGGCACGGTAGCACAGTGGTTAGCACTGCTGCTTCACAGCTCCAGGGTCCCGGGTTCGATTCCCGGCTCGGGTCACTGTCTGTGTGGAGTTTGCACATTCTCCTCGTGTCTGCGTGGGTTTCCTCCGGGTGCTCCGGTTTCCTCCCACAGTCCAAAGATGTGCGGGTTAGGTTGATTGGCCAGGTTAAAAAAATTGCCCCTTAGAGTCCTGGGATGTGTAGGTTAGAGGGATTAGCGGGTAAAATATGTGGGGGTAGGGCCTGGGTGGGATTGTGGTCGGTGCAGACTCGATGGGCCGAATGGCCTCCTTCTGCACTGTAGGGTTTCTATGATTTCTATGATCCTCAAACTATGGCCCCTAGTTCAGCATTACTCCACGTTTGGGAACATTCTTTCTGAATCTACCCTGTCTAATCCTGTTAGAATTTTATAAGTTTCTTTGAGATCCCCTCTCATTCTTCTAAGCTCCAGTGAATATAATCCTAACCGACTTAGACTCTCCTCATATGACAGACCTGCCATTCCAGGAATCAGCCTGGTAAACCTTTGCTGTACTCCCTCTATAGCAAGGACATCCTTCCTCAGATAAGGACACCAAAACTGCCCACAATACTCCAGGTGTGGTCTCGCCAACGCACTATACAATTGCAGCAAAACATCACTATCCCTATACTCAAATCCTCTCGCTATGAAGGCCAACATACCATTGCCTTCTTTACTGCCGGCTGTACCTGCGCGCTTACTTTCAAAGTTAATTTCAGTAACTGATGCGCGAGGACGCAAAGGTCTCACTGAGAATCCTTCTTTCTCAATTTATACCGCTTCAAATAATAATCTGCCTTCTTAGTCTTGCTACCAAAGTGGATAACCTCCCATTTATTCACATTATTCTGCATCTGCCATGCAGATGCCCACACACTCAGCCTGTCCAAATCATGCTGAAGCAACTCTGCATCCTCCTCATTCTCCCACCCAACTTTGTATCAACTGCAAATTTGGAGATAATACATTCAGTTCCCTCTTCCAAATCATTAAGATATAATGTGAACAGTTGGGGTCCTAGCACAGATCCCTGTGGAATCCCACTAGTCACTGCCTGCCAATCAGAAAAAGATCCATTTATGCCAACGTTTTGCTTCCTATCTGAAAACCAGTTTTCTATCCATCTCATGCGCTTTAACTTTATATAGTAGTCTGCTATGTGAGATCTTCTCGAAAGCCTTCAGAAAGTCTAAATAAACCACATTCATCAGTTCCCCTTGGTAAACTTTCCTAGTTACATCCTCAAAGAATTCCAATTGATTTAGAACAAAGAACAAAGAAAATTACAGCACAGGAACAGGCCCTTCGACCCTCCAAGCCTGCACCGACCATGCTGCCCAACTTAACTAAAACCCCCTACACTTCCGGGGACCATAGCCCTCTATTCCCATCCTTTTCATTATTTGTCAAGACGTCCCTTAAAAGTTACTACCGTATTTGTCAAGCGTGAATTCTCTTCTGTGAATTCCTGCTGACTTTGTCTGATTATACCACTGCCTTCCAAATGCAGAATTATGAAACCCTTGATAATGGACTCCAGCAACTTCCCCAGTATCGATGTTCGGCTCACTGATCTATAGTTCCCTGTTTCCTTTCTACCTCCCCTTTTGAATAGTGGGCTTACATTAGCTACCCTCTAATCTGTAGGAACTATTCCAGAGTCCAAAGAATTATGGAAAATGACCACCGATGGATCTACTATTTCCAGGGCCACTTCCTTCAGTACTCTGGGATGAAGATTGTCAGGCTCTGGAGATTTATCCAGCGTCAATCTTATCAATTTCCCCCAAACCATTTCTCTAGTAATACTGATTTTCTTCAGCTCCTCACTAAAACATTTTTCTCTCAGAACTTCTGGTACATTATTCATGTTTTCCTTTGTGAATACAGAAGCAAAGTACGAATTTAGTTCCTCGGCCATTCCTTTATTCCCTGTTATGAATTCTCCCGTTTCCGAGTGTAAGGGGTCTACATTAGTTATTGTCAATCTTTTTCTCTTTATCTATCTGTAGAAACTTTTACAGTCAGTTTTTATGTTCCCCGCTAGCTTACTTTCATATTCTATTTTCCCTTTCTTAATCAATCCCTCGGTCCTCCTCTGCTGAATTTTAAATTGTTCCCTATTGCTTTACCTTGCCAATTTGGATGCTTCTTCTTTGAATCTAATACAATCTCTAATTTCCCTTGTAAGGCCACAGTTCCCTTACCACTCTTGAGCCAAACAAGATTAAACAACTTCTGGAGTTCACCTATTCATTCCTTAAATGTCTGCCATTGCCTTTCCGCTGTCCTTCCTTTCAATAATGTTTCCCAGTCCATCATAGACAATTCATGTCTCGTACCATCATAGTTACCTCTATTGAGATTCAGGACCCTGGTCTCAGAATCAACTCAAAGGGAAGAGCTGATTGGTGATGATTTAAGCTGAGGGTCACCACGCTTCAGGGGCAAGGTTGAGAAGGTGGGGTCTTCATGAATAGCCGGTGCGGGAATTGAACCTGTGCTGTTGACATCGCTCTGCATCATGAACCAGGCATTTAGCCATCTGAGCTAACCATCTGAGCTAACCATCCAGCAATGAATGAGGGGATGTAAGAGCAAGGAGACCTCAGGTAAATGTGTGAAGATTGTTGAAGATGGCAGGATAGGTGGTAAAAAGTGTCCTTGGAGGCATGCAGGATCCTGTGCATTATGAATAGAGGTATAAAAGAGGCACAGGGCGGGATTTTCCAGAGGACCCCCGGTAAGTTTTCCAATGGCAGAGGCTGGTCACCACTGGCCACTGGCAGGGGCAGCACAGTGGCACAGTGGTTAGCACTTCTGCCTCACAGCGCCAAGGACCTGGGTTCTATTCCTGGCTTGGGTCACTGTCTGTGTGGAGTTTGTACGTTCTCTCCGTGTCTACGTGGGTTTCCTCCGGGTGCTCCGGTTTCCTCCCACAGTCCAAAGTTGTGTGGGTTAGGTGGATTGGCCATGCTAAATTGCCCCTTAATGTCAGGGGGACTGGCTATGAGGTTATGTGGATAGAACCTGGGTGGGATTGTGGATGGTGCAGGCTCGATGAGCATTATGGCCTCCTTCTGCACTGTAGGATTCTACGATTCCATGAGGATCTTCCAGTCCTGCCGATGTCTATGGAATTTTGTGTGGCTGGCCCATCCCATCGCTGGGGAACCTGCGTGGGGGTCACCTTCAGCAGGACCAGAAGATCCCCCCACTGGGAAAGGCCAGAATATCCTGCCCATAGGGTGCGAATGCAGGCGAGTTGTCATAGATAGAGTCATAGTCTCATGGAGGTTTACAGCATGGAAATAGGCCCTTCGGCCCAACTTGTCCATGCTGCCCTTTTTTTAAATCCCCTAAACTAATCCCAATTGCCCGCATTTGGCCCATATCCCTCTATACCCATCTTACCCATGTAACTGTCTAAATGCTTTTTAAAAGACAAAATTGTACCCGCCTCTACTACTACCTCTGGCAGCTTGTTCCAGATACTCACCACACTCTGTGTGAAAAAATTTCCCCTCTGGACACTTCTGTATCTCTCCCCTCACCTTAAACCTATGCCCTCTAGTTTTAGACTCCCCTACCTTTGGGAAAAGATATTGACTATCTAGCTGATCTGTGCCCTTCATAATTTTATAGGCCTCTATAAGATCACCCCTCAGCTTTCTACGCTCCAGAGAAGAAAGTTCCAGTCTATCCAGCCTCTCCTTATAACTCAAACCATCAAGTCCCAGTAGCATCCTAGTAAATCTTTTCTGCACGCTTTCTAGTTTAATAACATCCTTTCTATAATAGGGTGACTAGAACTGTACACAGTTTAGGGTGACCAGAGCTGTACACAGTTGTGATGGACTGGTATAAAACACTGGTTCAGCCTCAACTATATAGTGTCCAGTTCTGAGCACTACACTTTAGGAAGGATGTGAAGGCGCTGGAGAAGGTGCAGCTGCGACTCATGTGAATAATTTGAGGGATGATGGAGTTCAGTTATGTGAATAGATTGGAGAGTCTGGGGCTGTTCTCTTTGGAGAGGAGACGGAGATTTGATCGTGGTATTCAAAATCATGAGGAGTCAAGACAGAATAGATAGAAAGAAATTGTTTCCCTTGGTGGAAGAGTTAAGAAATTGCAGACCCAGGTTTAAAGTGAAAGGTTGAAAAAAAAATTCAATGGCAATGTAGGAAAAGCTTTTTTATCCAGTGAGTGGTTCGGATCTGGAATGCACTGCCTGAGAGTGTGGTGGAAACAGATTCACACAGCAAGTGGTTAGGATCTGGAATGCACTGTCTGAGAGTGCGGTGGAGACAGATTCACACTGCGAGTGGTTAGGATCTGGAATGCACTGTCTGAGGGTGTGGTGGAGACAGATTCACACAGTGGTTCAGGTCTGGAATACACTGTCTGAGAGTGTGGTGGAGACAGATTCACACAGCGAGTGGTTCCGATCTGGAATGCACTGCCTGAGAGTGCGGTGGAGACAGATCAAAATGTGAGAGTGATTCTCCCATCCTGCCATTGTCATTTTCTAGCTAATGTTCACGCTGCTGGAGTGATGGGAGGGGGCAATCGGGACCCCCCCCCCCCCCCCCACAGAAGGTCAGGTAGCAGGGGGTGGTGCCCCTTGGGCATGGGCAGCCTGGCAATGCGAGCCTGTGCCCATGCCCTGGGGCACCTTGGCACTGATGGCCGGGCATGGGGCAGTGCCAAGAGCGTGGGCCTAGGGGGCAGGGCCTGATGGGTCAGGGCCCAGGGACGATTGGTGGGGGTGAATGATCCTGCTGCCACTGTGCATTGGGATTGATGGGGGCACAGGGAGGCCAGTGATCGGGGTGGGCTGGGGAGGGGGGAATCAGCCCTGGGGTTGGGCTCCGCCAGGCGGAGGGTCTGCTGCCGGGGTGTCTGCAATGAGAGGTGGGGGCTGGAGATCAGAGCGGTCCTGGATGGGGGGGCGACTCAAGGAATGGTCAGTGGGGGGCCGCGATCGGTCAGTGGGGGTGTTGGAGGGGCAGCACTGCAGGGGTCCTGAGCTGGCCAGCGATGGAACTGGCCAGCAAATAGGAGTTTGACTGTTCGGTTGTAACCCACTGGTTTCAGTCTCCCAGGCGGGAAGAGGCCGGGATATTTAATGATACTCACACTGGAGGCCTCTGCAGTGCACAGAGTGTGGGAGATTCTTCTCTGAACTCCCACTGGAAAAAAAAGCATGAATTACTCCAGTTTTCCCGCAAATTCAACACTTAGAATTTTGTTCAGGAGAATTCCGCCCGTGGTTTCCAAACAGGAATTGGATGAATATCTGAAAAAAAATGCAGGATAGGGCAATGGAGTGGGACTAGTTACATTACTCTTGCAGAGAGCCAGTATGGAATCTAAAGGCTGACTGGCCTCCCTATTTCCGTAACCAATCTACAATTCTGTGCATCTGCTATAGAAGCTTGGTTAGATCAGAGTCCAACACTCATTGCTGATTTCCATATTATGAAAAGGACAGGAAAGCAGGGGCAAAGGTGCATAGAGGATCTACAAAAATGGTACAAAAACAGAGAGCTTTTTTAAGATTAGAAGTTTTTAAATTTTATTTATTCGTGTCATAAGTAGGCTTACATTAACATAAAATGAAGTTACTGTGAAAGCTGAAGCAGTACATGTTCAAATGCAACAAGATCTGGACAATATCCAGGCTTGGGCTGACAAGTGGCAAGTAACATTCACGCCACACAAATGCCAGGCAATGACCATCACCAATAAGAGACACTCTAACCACCGCCCCTTGACATTCAATGGTGTTACCATCACTGAATCCCCCACTGTCAACATCCTTGGGGTTACAATTGGCCAGAAACTCAACTGGACATAAACACAGTGTCTACAAGAGCAGGTCAGAGGCTAGGAATACTGCGGCGAGTAACCCACCTCCTGACTCCCCAAAGCCTGTCCACCATCTACAAGGCACAAGTCAGGAGTGTGATGGAATACTCCCCACTTGCCTGGATGGGTGCAGCTCCAACAACACTCAAGGAGCTTGACACCATCCAGGATAAAGCAGCCCCACTTGATTGGCACCACATCTACAAACATCCACTCCCTCCACCACCAACACTCAGTATCAGCAGTGTGTGCTATCTACAAGATGCACTGCAGCAATTCACCAAAGATCCTTAGACAGCACCTTCCAAACCCACAACTATTTCCATTTAGAAGGACAAGGGCAGCAGACACATGGGAACACCACCACTTGCAAGTTCCCCTCCAAGCCACTCACCATCCTGACTTGGAAACATATCGCCCTTCCAAAATTCTGGAAATCCCTCCCTCATGGCATTGTGGGTCAACCCACAGCACATGGACTGCAGCGATTCAAGAAGACAGCTCACCACCACCTTCTCAAGGGCAACTAGGGATGGGCAATAAATGCTGGCCCAGCCAGCGACGCCCATGTCCCCTGAATAAATAAAAAAGCTCCTGGCTTTGTTTTAAAGGTTTTTTAAAAAGTTTTTATTTATTAGTGTCACAAGTAGGCTTACATTAACACTGCAATGAATTTACTGTGAAAATCCCCTAGTCGTCACACTCCGGCGCCTGTTCGGGTACACTGAGAGAGAATTTAGCACAGCCAATGCACCTAACCAGCACATCTTTCGGACTGTGGGAGGAAACCAGAGCACCCGTAGGAAACCCACGGAGACAC
The DNA here is from genome assembly GCF_964213995.1 of Mustelus asterias. Classification (NCBI taxonomy): domain Eukaryota; kingdom Metazoa; phylum Chordata; class Chondrichthyes; order Carcharhiniformes; family Triakidae; genus Mustelus; species Mustelus asterias. The sequence goes on along the minus strand of NC_135813.1, from coordinate 88,335,509 downwards.
GGGGAGAACGTGCAGACTCCGCACAGACAGTGACCCAAGCCGGGAATCGAACTCGGGTCCCTGGCGCTGTGAGGCAGCAATGCTAACCCACTGTGCCAAGATTTTCAATATCAGGACAAATTGAACAGGCTGTTTTCCCTAGAGGACGTTGAGGAGTGTCCTGATCAAGGTCTTTAATATTTTGAAAATATTTGATAGCCTCAATGTAGAAAGGATGTATCTACATTTGGGGAAGACTAAAACCAAGGACCATCAACATAAGATCGTCACTAATAAATCTAATAGGGGATTCAGGAGTTACTGTTTTACAGAGACAGGGTTGGAATGTGGAATTCAGTATCATTAGTTATTTAGGAAAATAACATGGATGGTTTAAATGGAAGCTATATAGACAACAAAGAAAAAGTGTCACGATGATGGAGAAAACCCTGGATTATGGACCGATGTACTAAACGTTTACATAAGATCTATGATTTTAAAAATGGACTTACTAGCTGAAGATGGCTGAGAATGTAAATTCCATCACTTATTGAACTGTTGGCGGGTAATACCAAGAGAGACAATGGAATTACACCCTGAATCTAGATAAGGATACATCAAAAACACGAAAGCCATACAGTAACCAACTGCCATCTCCCGTGGAGATAATGGGAGCAGATTACCATCTCGGCAGGAACCATATCCAGTGAGCAATATCCCAGATCAGCTTGTGGATTTTCGCCCTCCAGGAAGATACAAAGACTGGGATAAAAGCCAGCAGCAAAAATTGCTCAGGGTCGACTAGTGCTGGGTGTGTCAGCGTGTGACACAAGAGGAAAGATAACAGCATGACCCCTGCAAAGTTTTTGCAGGTAACTTTTTCTCTCTCTCTGATTGCTGAAGTAAGTCAAGTCAACAAGGCCACATCTGTACAGGCAGCAGCATAACTCCTTAAATCAACCGCAGAACACCAGAATCTTGAAACTGGCTATTCACCTGCCGAAGTCAGTGCTACTGGAATCACGAATCGCAATGGCCACTACATCCCACCATCTTCACAGACAAGTCAAAGACAACTTTGTATTTTATTTTATTTCCTTACTTTTGGACTCAATCTCCTTTCTAACCCGTGTGAATGTGTATGCAAGAAAGGGAGCCAGTTCATAGAATCCTACAGTGCAGAAGGAGGCCATTGGGCCCATCGAGTCTGCACTGACCACACTCCCACCTAAGCCCTATTCCCATAACCCGATTCTTTAACCCTAGCTAGTCCCCCTGACACTAAGGGGCAATTTAGCACGGTCAATCCACCTAACCCGCACATATTTAGAGTGTGGGAGGAAACCGGAGCACCCAGAAGAAACCCACGCAGACACAGGGAGAACGTGCAAACTCCACACAGACAGTGACTTAAGCCGGGAATTGAACCCAGGACCCTGGTGCTGTGAGGCAGCAGTGCTAACCACTGTGCCACCGTGCCGCCCCAAAGCTCATCCCTCCTCGCCCATGATAGCAAATTTAGGAGGCCTCACCTGAGGGCCGGTTGTAACAAGAGGAATAGAAGGATCCAGTGATAGGGTTAGATGAACACGGGTGGAAGGAGCCTCAAGCTGCAGCACAGATGAGATGGGCCGAATGGTCTGTTTCTGTAGATTCTATGTAATTGCTCGTAAGGACACCAAGACAGATGACTGAACGTTTGGTCAAAGAGGTAGATTTTAAGGCATGTCTTAAAGGGGGAGAGCGTGGCTCAGAGACAACAGGGTTTTAGGGAGGGAATTCCAGAGTTCAGGGTCCAAGCAACCAACAACAAGGCCACCAATGGTGGAGCAATGGAAATGGGGGATGCTAAGAGGTCTGAATGGGAGAAGCGGAGATCTCAGAGGTTGTAAGGTTAAAGAAGGTTACAGAGATAGGGTGAGGCCAGAGAGGAATTTGAAAACAAGGAAACCGACAAGAGGCATTCCACAGCTTCTCCATCTGTCTAAAACAGCAGGAAATGAATGTTCCTCCTGCACCAACCCACCATTCCAGCTCACCCGCATTAGGTCCTTTGCCAAGTTGGCCACATGACCCACACAACGTTCAGCTGCTGTATATGAGTCTTGTTGCTGAGACAGTGTGAGGCAAGTGAATGACCTTTCACCCCAATGCTCAGTGAACGCCTGAGGGAAAGTATGCGATGATGCGCTGACGTGGAAACTGTCTCCTCTGCTTACATTATTTATGACCACTCTGCTGATGACTAATAATTAAACAGATAAACCAGCTTCAGAACAACATTCTGAACAAACTATCTCTGTGTGTTGTGCGTCTGCTGCTTGTATCCTAACTCAGACCAAGCCCCGTTCCCCTCCACTCAGCTCCCAGAAGCGACTTAATTTTAAAATTCCCATCCTTATTTCCCAATGCCTACATGGCCTCACTCCTCCCCATCTCTGTAACCTCCTTCACTCCCAATGCCCTCTGGGATATCTGCCTTTCTCTCGTTTTGGCACCTCGAGCCTCCCTGACTGTCATCGAACCTCGACTGGTGGCCGTGCCTTCAGCTACCTGCATCCTAAACTCTGGAATTCCCTCCCTAACCCTCTCTTCCTCATTAGAACAAAGAACAAAGAAAATTACAGCACAGGAACAGGCCCTTCGGCCCTCCAAGCCTGCACCGACCATGCTGCCGACTGATTTAAAACCCCCTACCTTTCCAGGGATCATATCCCTCTATTCCCATCCTATTCATGTATTTGCCCAGAAGCCCCTTAAAACTCACTACCGTATCCGCTTCCACTACCTCTCCCGACAGCGAGTTCCAGGCACCCACCACCCTCTGTGTAAAACATTTGCCTCGTACATCTCCTTTAAACCTGCCCCTCGCACCTTAAACCTTCAATCAGGTTGCCCCCTCAACCTCCCTCATTCCAGTGAGAACAAACCAATTTCTCTAACCTCTCCTCATAACTAATGTCCTCCATACCAGACAGCATCCTGGTAAATCTTTTCTCTCCAAAACCTCCACATCCTTCTGGTAGTGTGGCGACCAGAATTGAATACTATATTCTAAATGCGGCCTAACTAAGGTTCTATAAAGCTGCAACATGACTTGCCAATTTTTAAACTCAATGCCCCGGATAATGAAGGCAAGCATGCCGTATGCCTTCTTGACGACCTTCTCCACCTGCATTGCCACTTGCAGTGACCTGTGTACCTGTACACCCAGATCCCTTTGCCTATCAATACTCTTAAGGATTCTGCCATTTACTGTATATTTCCTATCTGTATTAGAACTTCCAAAATGCATTACCTCACATTTATCCGGATTAAACTCCATCTGCCATTTCTCCGCCCAAGTCTCCAACTGATCTATATCTTGCTTTATCCTCTGACGGTCCTCATCACTATCCCCAAATCCACCAACTTTTGTGTCGTCCGCAAACTTACTAATCAAACCAGTTACATTTTCCTCCAAATCATTTATATATATTACAAACAGCAAAGGTCCCAGCACTGATCCCTGAGAACGCCACTTGTCACAGCCCTCCATTCAGAAACGCACCCTTCCATTGCTACCCTCTGTCTTCTATGAGTGAGCCAGTTCTGTATCCATTTTGCCAGCTCACCTCTGGATCCCATGCGACTTCACCTTCACTTCACCTTCTGCACCAGTCTGCCATGAAGGACCATGTCAAAGTCCATGTCGACAACATCCACTGCCCTACCCTCATCAATCATCTTCATCACTTCCTTGAAAAACTCGATCAAGTTAGTGAGACACGACCTCCCCTTCACAAAACCATGTTGCCTCTCACTAATATGTCCACTTATTTCCAAGTGGGAGGAAATCCTGTCTCGAAGAATCCTCTCCAAATAATTTCCCTACCACTGACGTAAGACTCACCAGCCTGTAATTATCTGGATTATCCTTGCTACCCTTCTTAAACAAAGGAACAACATTGACTATTCTCTAATTCTCTGGGACCTCCCCTGTAGCCAGTGAGGATACAAAGATTTCTCTCAAGACCCCAGCAATTTCCTTCCTTGTCTCTCTCAGTATTCTGGGGTTCATTACGTGCATCACTCTCTTAGAATAATTGAATCCCTACAGTGTCTACACTGACTCTCCAACAGAGCATCTTATCCAAGCCCTATCCCAGTAGTCTCTTGTATTTACCCCACTAATCCCCCCCTCAACCTACACATCTTGATTCACTAAGGGGCAATTTAGCATGGCCAATCCACCTAACCTGCACAGTTTTGGACAATGAGAGGAAACAGCAAATACAACACCCGGAGGAAACCCACACAGACATGGGGAGGTCGTGCAGACTCCACACAGACAGTCACCCAAGGCCGGAATTGAACCGGGGTCTCTGGTGCTGTGAGGCAGCAGTGCTAACCACTGTGCCATTGTGCCACCCCATGCTTTTCCTCCTTTAAGACACTCTATAAAACCTACCTCTTTGACAAAGCTTTTTACACCTACTAGGCTTTCTGTAGACTATGTAGCATTGCCTCTAATATACTGTACGCGAGGGTGTGCACCACTTTGCCACATTTCCATGGCTTTATCCTCTTTTCCCCCATCCTGTTACTTGTCCCCTCTATTTTCTTGTATATGTGTAAGTCCTGGGTATACTGAACATACTGTGTTGGTTTCCTCCTGTCTATTCCTATGTTTATATATGGAGAAATCATAGTATCATAGAATCCTACAGTGCAGAAGGAGGCCATTCGGCCCATCTGTACCCAGTTTGCACTGACCACAATCCAACCCAAGCCCTATCTCCATAACCCCACGCATTTACTGTAGCTAGTCCCCCTGACAGTAAGGGGTAATTTAGAATGGCCAATCCACCTAACCCGCATATCCTTGGACTGTGGGGTGAAAGCGGAGCACCCAGAGGAAACCCACACAGACAGTGACCCAAGGCCAGAACCCGGGTCCCTGGCGCTGTGAGGCAGCAGTGCTAACCGCTGTGCCACCGGAAATCATCACGTTGTACTGGTTTTGAGGATGTGTTGTGTTTGTTGTAAAAATGGTCAAAACGCCAATAAAATATATATAATTTTTTAAAATACAATAACTCGGATGAGACACTAAACTGAAACCCCATTTAACTTCTCAAGAAGATGCAAAAGATACCCTTGTATTATTTCAAAGAGGAACAAAGGAGATTACTTGTTTTCTCCAAGCTGTAGCCTTCAACTAACATTGCTAAAAACAAATGATCTGGCCATGATATCACTTCCGTTTGTGGGATTGTGCTCTGCACACATTGGCTGCCACATTTCCTGCATTGCAACAGTGACCATGCTTGAACAGTACTCCATTGGCTCTGAATCACTTTGGGGACGATTCCCGAATATTCCACGAGACCTGGAAATTCATTTGCTTCTTTTACCTAGAGACGGTGGCCAGGACTTTCTGGCTGTTGACGTCAGCGGGATCTTCCGGCCCTGCTGATGGTGCACCCCCACCATGGGTTTCCCGGCAGCGTGGGGTGGAGTTAATGGAAAATCCCATTGACGGCTGCAGGATCTTCTGGTCCCACTGCTGTCAATGGGGTTTCCCATTGACTCCCGCCCATCCCACTGGGAGAACCATGGCAGGGGTACGCCGTCAGCAAGAGCAGAAGATCCCACTGCCAGTCAATGGCATGACACCTCCCACCACGAGAAACATGCCGCAGGGAAGCCAGTAAATCCCGCCCAATGTGTGACACATAGCAACAAGTTAAGCTCCTCAAACCTGCCCTTATTCAACTAATTGGTGAAAGACTTGCATTTCCATAGCACCAATTTGTACTCATGGACAACATCGCACTGAAGCATTGATTTATTATTGTCACATGTGTTAGTATACAGTGAAAAGCATTGTTTCTCTGCGCTATACAGACAAAGCATACCATTCATAGAGTACATAAGGGAGAAGGGCATACCGTTCAAAACGTATATAGGGGAGAAGGAAAGGCGAGGGTGCAGAATGTAGTGTTACAGTCATAACTAGGGTGTAGAGAAAGACTGGCTGGACTTGCAGATAGTGAGGAACATTATCAGAGGTGACAGAAGGATATAGATAGGCTGGAAATTTGGGCAAAGAAATGGCAGATGGAGTTCAATCCAGATAAATGCGAAGTGATGCATTTTGGTAGAACTAACGTAGGGGGGAGCTATACGATAAATGGCAGAACCATAAAGGGTGTAGATACGCAGAGGGACCTGGGTGTGCAAGTCCACAGATCCTTGAAGGTGACGTCACAGGTGGAGAAGGTGGTGAATAAGGCATATGGCATGCTTGCCTTTATAGGACGGGGCATAGAGTATAAAAGTTGGGGTCTGATGTTGCAGTTGTATAGAACGTTGGTTCGGCCGCATTTGGAATACTGCGCCCAGTTCTGGTCGCCACACTACCAGAAGGATGTGGAGGCTTTAGAGGGAGTGCAGAGGAGATTTACCAGGATGATGCCTGGTATGGAAGGGCTTAGTTATGAGGAGAGATTGGGTAAACTGGGGTTGTTCTCACTGGAAAGACGGAGGATGAGGGGTGACCTAATAGAGGTGTATAAAATTATGAAAGGCATAGATAGGGTGAACGGTGGGAAGCTTTTTCCCAGGTCGGTGGTGATGTTCACGAGGGGTCATAGGTTCAAGGTGAAGGGGGGGAGGTTTAACACGGATATCAGAAGGACGTATTTTACACAGAGGGTGGTGGGGGCCTGGAATGCGCTGCCGGGCAAGGTGGTGGAGGCGGACACACTGGGAACGTTTAAGACTTATCTAGATAGCCACATGAACGGAGTGGGAATGGAGGGATACAAAAGAATGGTCTAGTTTGGACCAGGGAGCAGCACGGGCTTGGAGGGCCGAAGGGCCTGTTCCTGTGCTGTATTGTTCTTTGTTCTTTGTTAATGTGAGTAGGTCCATTCAAAAGTCCGATGGCAGCAGGGAAGAAGCTGTTCTTGAATTTGCTGGTACATGTTCTCATTTCCTAATGGAAAAAGGTGGAAGAGAGAATGTCTGGGATGCGTGGACTGCTTGATTATGCTGGCTGCTTTTCCGAGGCAGCGGGATATGTAGACAGAGTCAATGGATGGGAGGCTGGTTTGCGTGATGGACTGGGCTACGTTCACAAACCTTTGTAGTTCCTTGCGGTCTTGGGCAGAGCAGGAGACATACCAAGCTGTGATACAACCAGAAAGAATGCTTTCTATGGTGCATCTGTAAAAGCTGGTGAGAGTCAAAGCTGACATGCCGAATTTCCTTAGCCTCCTCTTAGATCCCTCCTCCTAGATCTCTGTCGTGAGATTTCAACCCAGGACCTTTAGACTCGGGAGGCAAGAGTCTAACCCAATGTGCCACAGCTGGATCACGGCTGATCTGTACCTCATCTCCATTTACTCACTTCCAGTTTATAAAAATTAATTCGTGGGACATGGGCGTCACTGGCTGGGCAGCATTTATTGTCCATCCCTAGTTGCCTTTGGAGGGCAGTTGAGAGTCAACCAAATTCCAATTCCCTTCCCTCAATATTCTTACCTCCCACACGTGAATGAATCTCACTCTTGGAATTTCCAATTGTCCCGACATTTACAACCTTTTGTGGGAGAGAATTGCCGACCTATGCAAAAGTGAAGTTGTGACGAAAGGGCAATGTGAAGGGAATGGGGATGTGTATTAATGAATACTTTAAGAAATGAAAGCCAGTCGTTTGAGTTTTGGATTTTAGTAAACTCATCCCTCAGCTAATCTGAATTTGACCAAATCAATCTGCTATAATGTCACCAACGAGGAGGATTTCCCCTCACTAATCCTGACCGTATTTATAGGAAGTCATCGACTGAAAACCATGTTTTCACAATCCTGTCTGTAACACAAATGACTAAAATCTCACAATGCCATCATGGGTGGCACGGTGGTTAGCACTGCTGCCTCACAGCGCCAGGGAGCCAGGTTCAATTCCGGCCTCAGGTCACTCTCTGTGTGGAGTCTGCATGTTCTCTGCGTGGGTTTCCTCCAGGTGCTCCAGTTTCCTCCTACAGTTTAAGAGTTTATTTATCGGTGTCGCAAGTAGGCTTACACTAACCCTGCAATGAAGTTACTGTGAAAATCCCCTAGTTGCCAAACTCTGGCGCCTGTTCGGGTACACTGAGGGAGAATTTAGCACATCTTTCAGACTGTGAGAGGAAACTGGAGCACCCAGAGGAAACCCACGCAGACACAGGGAGAATGTGCAGACTCCGCACAGACAGTGACCCAAGCTGGGAATCGAACCAGGGTCCCTGATGCTGTGAGCCTGCAGTGCTAACCACTGTGCCACCGTGCTGCCCAGTCCAAAGATGTGCATGTTAGGTTGATTGGCCATGCTAAATTAACCCTAGTGTCAAGGGGATTAGAAAGGTAAATATGTGGGGTTATGGGAATAGGGCCTGCTTGGGACTGTGGTCAGTGCAGGCTCGATGGCCAGATGGCCTCCTTCTGCATTGTAGGGATTGTATAATTTTTATCGGAAGGATTCCAATTTGTCAAAGGCGCAGCATCATGTGACCAACCTCGTTCTGTTCAGTGGGCTTTGGGAGTCACTGCCTGAGAGGGTGGTAGAGGCAGAAATGCTCATCTCGTTTTAAAAGATGTCTGGTTCTGCACCTCAGGTATCGTACCCTGCAGGTTACATTTTAGCTTCATTTGTAGCAATTTTTAAAAGCGGCATCTCGGCCTTTTGGCTACGATGCAAATGAGATCAAGCGTTGGAGGAGGTGCAATGCCTACTCCAATCAGCTTGGATCATGTAGATCAAGCCCAAGACAGGAGGTGAGAGCCCTGTCTTGTCAGCTTGGATCGGGAATGTCTCAACTTGTTGAGACTCTGAATTAGACTTGATTTGATTGAATTGGATTTTTGGCACTGACACGGTGGGCCAAATGGCCACTTTCTGTGCCATTAGCTTGCCATTATTCTAGCTCTAGTCTCAGAGGATGCTACGTTTAGTGCCTGCACCTCTGAGGGTATTAGCTCAAGCTTAATGAAGCCCATTCATTGTAAGCATACTCCTCTGCCAAGAAGTTTTATGATTGGAGCAGGGTTGCTGTAACATGCAGGTGGAAAATGATCAAATTGACAGTGTTTTTACTCCATCGAAACCATAGAAAAGTGACAGTACAGAAGGAAGCCGTTTGGCCCATCTTGTCCATGCCAGCCCAAGGACACCCATGTGCCCTTTCTAATCCCACCTTCCTGCACCCAGCCCATAACCCTGTAGCTTGCAACACTTAAGGTGCTGATACAGGTATTTTTTAAAAGAGTTTAGGGTCTCTGCCTCCACCATCGACTCGGGCAGTGAATTCCAGACACCCACCACCCTCTGCGTAAAGAAATTCCTCCCCATGTCCCCTCTACGCCTACTGCCACTTATCTTGAATCTATGTCGCTGGTTCTAGAATTCTCCACCGACGGAAACAATTTTATCCTGTCCAACCTACCTCTTCCCCTCATAATTTTTTACACATCCGTAAAGTCACCCCTCAGCCTTCTTTGTTCCACGGGAAATAACCCCAACCCATCCAATCTCTCCTCAGAGCTACACTTTTCCAGCCCAGGCAACATTCTTGTAAACCTCCTCTGCCCTCTCTCCAGAGCAATTACATCCTTCCTGTAATCTGGTGACCGGAACTGCACACAATACTCTAGTTGTGGCCTCACCAGTGTCTCATCCAATTCCAACTTAATATCCTTAATTTTATATTTGATGGCCGCGATTCTCCCAACCCGCTGCACTAATTTTTTAGGGGATCCCGCTGCCACTCTGTACAGGGATTGGTGGGGGAAAGAGGGAGGCCAGCGATGGGAGCGGGTTGGGGGGAGGGGTAGTATCAGCCGGACGAGCGGTCAGCCTGCTGGGAGGGTCGGCACTACGGGGGAAGGGGGGGGATGCGGTCAGGACTGCGGGGGGCGGTAACTTTTGTGGAGGAATCAGTGGGGGTGGGGGGCGTCGCTGGAGATCGGTGAGGGCCAGGAGGGGGGGTTCGGGGCTGGGCCCGGGAATCCGGGAATGGTCGTGGAGCCAGCGATCGAGCATTGTTGGGGGGGGGGGGGGGGGGTTCGGAGGGTCGCCATTGCGAGGATCCTGGAGCTGGCCAGTGATCGAGCTGGCCAGCAATCGGGAGGACATCAATGAGGGGCCACTGTGCATGCGCCGATCTTGGCACTGACAGATAGGTGCATGCGCAGTGGCTCACTCAGCGCAGTGGCCCACTCAGCCTGCTGGTTTCAGCCTCTGCAGCGGGGATAGGCCCTGCCCCCTCATTTTTAATGATATTCACACTGGAGGCCTCTGCAGTGCACAGAGTGTGGGAGATTCTTCTCTGAACTCCCACCAGCGTCAATTACTCCAGTTTTCACGCGAATTCGACACTCAGAATTTCTTTGGGAGAACTCCGGCCTATATCTCTGCTAATGAAGGAGAGCATTGCCTTCTTTACATCCTTGGACTGCTGCCTTTAGGGACCTGTATACTTGCACATGAAGATTTCTCACTTCATCCACCTATCCCCCTCAGTATATTCCCATTTATTCCCTGTAAATGTTTGACCTCCAGTCCCTTCAATCATTCGCTCAGCCAGCCAGTCCAAACAGAAAGCTCAGAGCAATAACACATTGCAACCAGCAGCGTTCCGAGTTCTCGAGGCAGCGTCCAGATGGGATATGGTCGAGGGCTGGTTCTATTTAACTTCAGTGTTACCAGATATACAAGAACAGCATTTTAAGCATGGAGCAGAAATGGCAGGAAAACTCCAAACGCAGGAGTGCAGAACGCAGCGGCACCAAAGACTGATGTCAGGAATTTCTTCACGCAAAGAGCAACTGGAGCATGAATGTGTCTGTCTGCTGGGAAGCCCATAAGAGGCAGCTGATGGGGATGGGATATTTCGGGATAAATGAGCTGGAATGGGTCCAGTGGGCCCTCTCCAACTCCATTCAATTTGTAATGCAGATCCAGCTTGCAAACTCCAATTTAATACCAGGCTCTCAGTCAATACCCCAAGGGCAGATTCTTGACTTGACTTCTGAGTGTGGAACTGGAATTGTAAATTGGCCATCCTTTATAGAATTGATCCAATTCCTCGTCCACATCTGAAACTATGGCTTTTGGAACTCGGCATTGCCAGGTTTTTACAAAGGCATTTTCCCCCCCCTTGACCTGCCTCCAGCTCAATTGTAAGAAATGGGGCATTGATCAGTTAAATAGTCAATATCTTTTCCTAAAGGTAGGGGAGTCTAAAACTAGAGGGCATAGGGTTAAGGTGAGAGGGGAGAGATACAAAAGTATCCAGAGGGGCAATTCTTTCACACAGAAGGTGGTGAGTGTCCGGAACAAGCTGTCAGAGGTAGTAGTAGAGGCGGATACAATTTTGTCTTTTAAAAAGCATTTAGACAGTTACGTGGGTAAGATGGGTATAGAGGGATATGGGCCAAATGCGGGCAATTGGGATTGACTTAGAGGTTTAAAAAAAGGGCGGCATGGACAAGTTGGGCCGAAGGGCCTGTTTCCATGCTGTAAACCTCTATGACTCTATGACTAAATCTGTTTGCAAAACCCTTCAGACATTTATCAGCGTGCAGTTTCAATTGCCGCAGGAAGATGTGGAGTGAATTGATATTCAGGAGCAGGGGTGACACGGAGAAAAGGGTTCATGAACATTCTTGACTCACCTGATGAAGGAGCAGCGCTCTGAAAGCTCGTGCTACCAAATAAACCTGTTGGGCTCTAACCCGGTGTTGCGAGACTTCTTACTGTGCTTACCCCAGTCCAACGCCCATCTCCACATCAATCTTCATCTACGTAGCAGCTACTGTCCCAGTGCTGTGTGGGATCTGGCCAATGAGTATCTACTGTCTCACTAGGTCTTTCTCATGTTCTGCATCATACACCACACCCTTTGTGGGGATGATTGATTGTAAGATATCCCTGAGGTATTTTCTGGCACCAGCCTTAATTCTGCCCTCAGAAGGTTGTATAGACGGCTGTTTGCTGATTCTTCCTCTCTGGAGTAGTGAGAAACTCCACTTACAGCATTCACATAGGATTGCCGGCCCTCAAGAACACAGGAATATCAGGATTGGTGCAAGATTTGGCCATTCCCTTTTGAGTCTGCATTACCCAGGTGATGCCTCCCCACCCCTTTACCCATGTGATACCTCTCCACCCCCGTTACCCAGGCGATAACCCCACCTCTGTTACCCAGGTGTCACCCCCTACCCCCGTTACCCAGGCGATAACCCCACCCCTGTTACCCAGGTGACACACTCCAACACTGTTACCCAGGTGACACACCATCCCCGTTACCCAGGTGGAAAGGAATGAAATAAAGTCTTGAGTTTTTGGTCTTGTCTTCAGTGTGGAGAAGTTTCTCCTCATCTCACTCAGTCTCATAGGATCCTTACGGTGCAGAAGGAGGTCTTTTGGCCCATTGAGTCTGAACTGACTGTCCGTCAGAGTAACCCACCCATGTATTTACCCTGTAAATCCACGTAACCTACATATCTTGGGACACCCAATTGGCCAAGCCCTTATCCTGAGGCGATGGCCCCCGAGTTCTAATCTGTCCAGCCAGGCAAACGGGTTCTCAGCATCTACCCTGTCAAGCACTCTCAGAATCTTACATGTTTCAATGAGATTATCGCCCATTCCACGGATTGCCAGAGGATGTGGACGCATTCTACTCAAACTCTCCTCAGAGAACAACTCTCTTATCCCAGGAATCAATCCAGTGAAACTTTAGGATAAGTATTAAGTAGATCCTTCCTTAGATAAGGAGACCAAAAGTGTATGCAGCACTCCAGTTGTGGGTCTCACCAAAAGCCCTGTCTGAGATGTATTAAACATGCACTCCCTCCACCACCGACCAACAGTGGCAGCAGTGTGTACCATACAACAACTTGCCAAAGCTCCTTTGACAGCACCTTCCGGATTCACCACCTACCTCTATTACTAGGAGGACTAGGGCAGCAGCCACATGGGTACACCAGGTTACACCAACACCTGGAGGTTCCCCTCTATTATGTTTGAGGTCTAATATTGAAGACTAATAAAGACCACAAGATCAGTGACAGTCAACTAACAAAACAGTTTATTACATGTTTATCTCCTAGAACAGTCAGCACAAGACTGCCCAGGCAAGCTCCACCCAAGGTGCGACTTGAGGGCGGCATGGTGGCACAGTGGTTAGCGCTGCTGTCTCACAGCGTCAGGGACCCAGGTTCAATTCCAGCCTCGGGTCACTGTCTGTGTGGAGTTTGCACCTTCTCCCCACGTCTCCAGTTTCCTCCCACAGCCCAAAGATGTGCGGGTTAGGTGGATTGGCCATGGTAGATTGTACCTTAGTGTCAGGGGATTAGCAGGATAAATATGTGGGGTTATGGGGCTAGGGCCTGGTGAGTTTGTGGTCAATGCAGTCTTGATGGGCCAAATGGCCTCCTTCTACACTGTAGGATCATATAATTCTGACTATGAATCAGAATCCCGACAGTGAACAAAGAGGCCATTCAGCCCATCGAGTCTGCACCGACCATAATCCCATCCAGGCCCTATTCCCCTAACCCCACATATTTATCCTACTAATCCCCTGACACTAAGGGGCAATTTAACCTGGCCAATCAACCTAACCCGCACATCTGTGGACTGTGGGAGGAAACTGGAACACCCGGAGGAAACCCACGCAGACACAGGGAGAATGTGCAAACTCCACACAGAGTCACCCGAGGCTGGAATTGAACCTGGGCCCCTGACGCTGTGAGACAGCAGTGCTAACCACTGTGCCAACATGCAGGTCCTCCCGGATTACTTGACCCATTCTCTTAAAGGGGCATGCCCCAACATATGTAACACCCTCCAAGCCACACTCCCTTATGACTTGGAAATATATCACAGTTCCTTCACTGTCGCTGGGTCAAAATCCTGGAACTCTTTCTCTCTAACAGCACTGTGGATGTGCCTACACCACATGGACTGCAGCGGTTCATAAGGCTTCCCACCACCACCTTCTCGAGGGAAATGAAGGATGGTTTTTCCAGCGACACTCACATCCAGTGAGAGAATTTTTTAAAGCTGAAAAGGCAAATTGGGAGGGTGTTGAATGGACAAGCAAACGCAGAATTAAAGTTCATTTATTAGTCACAAGTAAGGCTTAAATTAACACTGCAATGAAGTTACTGTGAAATTCCCCGAGTCGCCACAGTCCGGCGCCTGTTTGGGTCAATTCACCTAACCTGCACATCTTTCAGAATGTGGGAGGAAACCGGAGCACCCGGAGGAAACCCACGCAGACACGGAGAAAATGTGCAAACTCCACACAGACAGGGACCCAAGCTGGGAATCAAACCCAGGCCCCTGGCGCTGTGAGGCAGCAGTGCTAACCACTGTGCCACCATGCCACACTCATTTTGACATTGGCTTCACGACTAGAGATTCACAAGATGTCTAATCATACAAAAATGGAGTTGCTGGTTTAAAAACGAGGCAATGGTAACTTTACCGACAGTGATTGGGAGGCTCTTGGTCAGAAAACGTCAGTCTGTAAACTCATTAATCAGTGACGAATTGAGCTGAAGGGACAACACACCACAGGCTCCATTTTCTCCACTTTCTTGGTCAGTTCCAGGCAGTGCTGTTTAATTTGCCCGGGGGCAGAATGTTCCCCCCTGTGAGGCCCAGCAGGTTTTGTAACAGTCTCAAGTGCACGCTGAATAAACGCTAAATCAACAAATACATAAAATCTTTAGTAGTCCCTTAAAACCTTTTAAAATAAACAATATTTCCACAAAATGCAAACTTGCTCCTTAACGAGTCACTTGCAAAGTAAGAAGTGGCCTGTTTATGTCACCGTGACATGAGGGCGGGTGTGATGTAGTCAAATATGCAGGGAACAGGGGACAAAATCCAAGCGGTTCCTATAATTTTCCATCATAACCCCTCCATTTTCCAGAATCGGAACTATCTCACATTCCAAACCCATAACCCCACCTTTACCCCTCAAGACGTGTGGAATACAAAAGGAAGAAAATGATGTTTGGTTGTACAGAGTCTTGTTCAGGCCCCATCGGGAACATTGTGCTTAGGTCTGGGCTCAGAATCTGAAGCCGGATACAATGTGGGAGATTCAGCAGAATGAGACCAGGGCTTAAAGATTCAATTCTGAGGGCAAGTTGTATAAATGTGGCTTGTCCTCCATTTGGAATAGGAGATCGAGGGGTGATTGAAAATGTTAGAGAGAGGACATACAGAGAAACTATATCATAAAAGGAAAATACTACAGATGCTGGAATCTGAAACAGAAACAGAAAATGCTGGAAAATCTCAGCAGGTCTGACAGCATCTGTGGGGAGAGAGAATAGAGCCAATGTTTCGAGTCTGGATGACCCTTCGTCGGAGCTGAACTCAAGGAAAATCGGACAGGATTCATACTGTGAGAGGGTGAGTGGGAGTGAGTTGGCCTTCACCCTTACAGTATAAATCCTGTCCAAGTTCCTTGTATTCAGTGCTGATGAAGGGACATCCTGACTCAAAACATTGGCTCTATATGTAAGCGCGGTTAAAGACACCTTCCATCACTTTGAGAGTAGACAGATGGGGCAGTAAATTGATTGGGTTGGATTTTTCTAGCTTTCTGTGGGTAGGACAAACTTGGGTAATTTACCACAGCGTTGGAGGGGATGCCTGTGCTGTCACTGTACTGGAACAGCTGGTCTAAGTACGGAGTTAGTCATCGAGTATAAGTCTTCAGTACGACAGCCAGAATCCTGTCAGGGGGTCCATTGCCTCCTACATCCAGTATCTACCAATGCATATTGCTGTCACATGGAGCAAATCAAATTGGTTGAAGCCTGGTCGCTTTTGTTAGCGGGGACCTCAGTATTAAGGCTGAGATGGATCTTCCACTTGATGTTTCTGACTGAAGATGGCAAATTCAATGGCAGAACAAGTTTGATTGAAGGAAAGAATGGCCTCCTCCTGCTTCCAATATTCCAGTGCTCCTTGGGAATTTTTGTATAGGGTGAACGCTTCCATTTAGCCCGTAATAGGGAAGTCATGGAAAGGGGAAGAGTACAGCCCGACCTCCTCTGCCAGAGTCTTCAACTCCTTTGGCTGAGTGAATTCTCGGAGTAACAATGGAGGTTAGCATGCCAGGTGGGTTGAGGGGTAGCAGTCTCCAGAAGGCTGAATGTGGTCCCAATCAGTAAGGGTCAGACCAGGGAAGGAGACTGGAGCCGTGAGTCATCCTGAATGTGACCTGGGTCAGATGAGGGGGAAAGGGAGAATTCAGCTCACATCTCTCCACTGCCCACTATGCCATGGCAGGTAAGTTTAAGTTTAGTTATTAGTGTCACAAGCAGGCTTACATTGACACTGCAATGAAGTTACTGTGAAAACCCCCTAGTCGCCACACTCTGGCGCCTGTTCGGGGACACTGAGGGTGAATGTGGAAGGAAGGAAACTATAATTAAGAAAGCCCACCAATGCCTCTACTTTCTCAGAAGACTAAGGAATTTGGCATGTCAGCTACGACTCTCACCAATTTTTACAGATGCACCATAGAAAGCATTCTTTCTGGTTGTATCACAGCTTGGTATGGCTCCTGCTCTGCCCAAGACCGCAAGAAACTACAAAGGGTCGTGAATGTAGCCCAATCCATCACTCAAACCAGCCTCCCATCCATTGACTCTGTCTACACTTCCCGCTGCCTCGGCAAAGCAACCAGCATAATTAAGGACCTCACGCACCCCGGACATACTCTCTTCCACCTTCTTCCATTGGAAAAAGATACAGAAGTCTGAGGTCACGTACCAACCGACTCAGGAACAGCTTCTTCCCTGCTGCTGTCAGACTTTTGAATGGACCTACCTCGCACTAAATTGATCTTTCTCTACACCCTAGCAATGACTGTAACACTACATTCTGCACTCTCTGGTTTCCTTCTATATGAACAGTATGCTTTTTCTGTCTAGCGCACAAGAAACAATACTTTTCACTGTATACTAATTCATGTGACAATAATAAATCAAATCAAATAATTTAGCATGGCCAATGCACCTAACCCACACATCTTCAGACTGTGAGAGGGAACCGGAGCACCCGGAGGAAATTCATGCAGACACAAGGGGAACATGCAGACTCCGCACAAGCAGTGATCCAAGCCGGGAATCGAACCGGGGTCCCTGGCGCTGTGAGACAGCAGTGCTAACCACTGTGTCACCGTGCCACCCAACTACAGATGGGCACTGGAGACTTGCCCAGGTGACTCTTGGGGCTGCCTGGCCCATGTCCCTCCCACTGACACTGCGAACCCCAGCGGTGCCTGTACTGGAGCAGCACAAGACCTGTATAACCATCGGGATCACAGCCCACCGGCTGCCTCCCCACTGTGGTTTAAGACGCAGCACATTGCTGTCCCAACATGTTTGGATTCTAGTTTGCTCTGCTTATATTTGCTGAGGGAGTTTTTTTTTTGTAAGGTATCACGGAGATGATTAGTTCCGGGAAACAAATTTCTAATAAAGAGAAATGGCAAGGACTTTTTTTGAAAGACCTTTAATCAACAAAGTACATTCATTCACATAATGATGGGATTGAATATCATCCTGGGTGGTCTGCTTGGAGCTCCCGTTGCTTCATAATTCGCCCTGAAGGATCTCAAAATAAACGTCAATGTTACTAACAAATGGAGACAAGAAGAGCAAGGCTTAGTTTACAAAACATTGAGTATGAAGTCTGCACCACAGTCCCATAACTGCTACTCTTCATTAACAGTGAGCCATGAACAATGCTGGCATGAAATACCAACTCACCCTCTTCCTAATTGTTAATTACTCCACAGTCAGCGATCTTTCACTTCACACTCAGGGTTATCAAAATTTGGAACTCCCTCCCCCTGAAAGGTTGTGGATGTGGAGGGTGTAATAAGTCTTCGGAGGCAGAAGTCCCTGTACCAAACTCTAACACAGAGTGCTAGCAGTCAGCAGTCTATCTCCGGGGGTGTCAGAGGAACTGACACGCCCCGGTTAAGTACAAGGCGAAGACTCCCTGATTGGCCCATCAATTGGATCCTTAATCAGGGACATCTTTTTGTGTCCAACCAAATAAACAAAATCAAATTAACTCAGGGACAACTCAAAAGGGGCAGCTCCCTAAAAGGAGGGGAACTGCCTGAAACAAAAGACAAAGCGGAAAGGAAACTTAAAACATCAAATTAAAATGTAATTAAGGGGGTCAATAAAACACCCCAGTCCCTGTGGTGCCCAGCGGGCATGGAAGGCGTCAACTGTGCCCTCGGACACCGCATGCTTCCTTTCCAGGAACGCTCGGCCTGAATATAACCGCGGTAGAGAAGCAGACAGTTGGGTTGGACAACCCCCTCGATCGCCCACCTCGTCGATGGCACACCTTGCCAGGCCCAGGAGCAGGTTCACGAGGAGGTTCTCCTCCTTCCCCATCCTCCTCCGCACCGGGTGCCCGTAGATCAGGAGTTCTTCAATATAATGCCACGGGATCTTTAGCATTCACCTGAAGAGGCAGATGGAACCTCAGTTTAATATATAGTCACTTGGTAATACAGAACTTGAGTATTGCTGAAAAAAAGAGACATGCTGTCGAAGCTTTTCATCCTGCACTCATCAGGGGACTGAAGTGCAAACAAAACATTAACAAAAGGTTTTTAAGAACACTGAAAAGGTTGTGCAGCCTATAACACAGGACATAGACATAGTCCACGGACTGCACCATGTTGCGAAGATCCTTAATCAGCGAGTTCATACTCCAATAGGCCAACCCCAATAGCCTGATTGAAGTCATTACAGAGGATCGCTTGGAGCTTTTAAGCCTGAGTTTGACTGATTTTTTGTAGGTATGGGTATTGAAGAATGTGGAGCTAAGGTGGGGAAATGGAGTAGAGTTGAGCAGCAGGATTGAGAGACTGAATGGTCTTCCCCTGTTCCTAATGTTCCCATGTACAATAAGACCTGTACTTGTCTTCAGTGGGAGGAGACCTATTGGAGCAAAGTTTCAAAGTTTATTTATTATTGTCACAAGGAGGCTTACATTAACACTGCAATGAAGTTACTGTGAAAATCCACTCATCACCACACTCTGGTGCCTGTTTGGGTACACTGAGGGAGAATTTAGCATGGCCAATGCACCTAACCAGCACATCTTTCAGACTGTGGGAGGAAACCGGAACACCCGGAGGAAACCCATGCAGACACAGGGAGAATGTGCAAACTCTATACAGACAGGGACGCAAGCCGGGAATTGAACCCGTGTCCCTGGAACTGTGAGGCAACAGTGCTAACCACTGTGCCACAGTGCTGGTGAGAGTGTAAAGGAGAATCACCATTCAAAAGAAAAATTTGCATTTATATCGATCTTTGCATAACCTCTGGACAGATAGCACTTTACAGCCAGAGTGGAGTTGTTGTAGAGTAGGATACGCAGCAACCAATTTGCCCACAGCAAGCTCCCACAAATAGCATTGTGATCATCTGTGTGTGTGTCTGATGTTGATTGAGAGATAAATATTGACTGGGAAACGAGGGAGAGCTCCTCTACTCTTCTTCAATATAATGCCATGGGATCTTTAGCATTCACCTGAAGAGGCAGATGGAGCCTGGGTTTAATATATAGTCACTTGGTAATACAGAACCTGAGTATTGCTGAAAAAAGAGACATGCTGTCGAAGCTTTTCATCCTGCACTCATCCGGGGACAGATTCACAAGAATACCAAATCTCAAAGAGTACAGTAAGTCATGCTGCATGGAAGGGGGTGCTGATTGATTGGCAATTGGCCTCATCTTCTCTCTGAGATGGATGGAAAGGTCTGCATGGAATTGAGGAAGTTGAGCTTACAGGGTTTCAATTAAAAAACATGATAGTTCAAAGAACCACCCAAGCGAGGGTTTCTGTGCAGCAAGTTTCTACGGTGAGTAGAAGTGGAGTTCATTCCAGTGACCTGGTCAATATTTATCCGTCAACCAGTACAGTAAGAGATCACCAACAACCTGTCCTGCTCCCTCCACACTGACGTTATAGTTAAGAAAGCCCACCAACGCCTCTACATTCTCAGGAGGCTAGGGAAATTTGGCACGTCCATTACGACTCTCACCAACTTTTACAGATGCACCATAGAAAGCATTCTTTCTGGTTGTATCACAGCTTGGTATGGTTCCTGCAAGAAACTACAAAGGGTTGTGAAGAAGTATTGAAGTTTCTTTTCATAGAATTCATAGAATCCCTACAGTGCAGAAGGAGGCCATTTGGCCCATCGAGTCTGCACCGACCACAATCCCACCCAGGCCCTACCCCCACATATTTTACCCGCTAATCCCTCTAACCTACGCATCCCAGGACTCTAAGGGGCAATTTTCTTTAACCTGGCCAATCAACCTAACCCGCACATCTTTGGACTGTGGGAGGAAACCGGAACACCCGGAGGAAACCCACGCAGACACGAGGAGAATGTGCAAACTCCACATGGACAGTGACCCGAGCCGGGAATCGAACCCGGGACCCTGGAGCTGTGAAGCAGCAGTGCTAACCACTGTGCTACCGTGCCGCCCTTTATTAAACCTTTATTAAACCTTTTAAACCTTTATTAAACCTTTTTCTTTGATTTTACTTTCTGAAGTTAGTTCCTTTATTGCTTGCAACTGAAGTATCCCTACTGCCGGATGAATATAGAAGTCATAGAAGTTAACTGTCATAGAATTCCCACAGTGCAGAAGGAGGCCATTCAGCCCATCGAGTCTGCACTGCCCACAATCCCACCCAGGCCCTATCCCCATAACCCCATATATTTATCCTACTGATTCCCCGACATGGACCTACCTTATATTAAGTTGATCTTTCTCTACACCCTAGTTATGACTGGAACACTACATTCTGCACCCTTTCGTTTCCTTCTCCCCGATGTACTCTATGAACGGTATGTTTTGTATAGCATGTGAGAAACAATGCTTTTCACTGTATGTTAATACAAATCATAGAAATAGAAAATCATAGAAATCATAGAAATAATACGTGTGACAATAATAAATCAAATCAAATCACCATGATCTTACAGCTAGCTGTGTGACATTCCTGTGCACAAACCAGCTCTCACATTCTTCTGGGACAACAGTGACCACAATTCAAAGGCACTGTAAGGTTATTTGAGATGTCATGAGTCATAGAATCCCTACAGTGCAGAAGGAGGCCAATTGGCCCATCGAATCTGCACCGACCTCAATCCCACCCAGGCCCTATTCCCACAACCCCACATGTTTACCCTGCTAATTCCCCGACACTAGAGTCAATTTAGCATGGCCAATCAACCTAACCCGCACATCTTTCGGACTGTGAGAGGAAACCAGAGCACCCGGAGGAAACCCACGCAGACACGGGGAGAACGCGCAATCCGCACACAGGCAGTGACCCGAGGCCGGAATTGAACCCGAGTTCCTGACGCTGTGAGGCAGCAGTGCTAACCACTGTGCCACCGTGCCGCCCCGTGAAAGGTGCTACGCAAATGCAAGTTTATTTTGCTTCAGATACGTGGGATGAGTCCAGGTGCCGGGCTGTATAAATTTGGCAAGAGTGCATTGCAACCGTGAGATTTCCTCCCCTCACTGGGTGGCTAGGGGGTCAACAACTGTCGATTTGATGATTGTCTGTGGGCTGAGGGATCTGAAAGGAGTTGGGAGGAAACGTGGTTGATTTTTATTTTCCCATTTATTTTAGCCCAGAGCTATGGAAGCTGAATTGAGGTGTCGCTGACGCCAATCAGACTGAAGGCGGATTAGGCTGTGCCAACTCCGGGGCCAAACCCAGGCTTGTTCTACTCTGAGTGGCGCTGCACACATCAGCTAATTGGCTCGTTGAGTCCCTAATTGCTAGTTCCAGCTGTAGCTTTCCTGCGATCTGCAGGAGGATACAAATAGTGTCGACAGGAGCTGCGGTGATGATAGTTATTAAGAGGAGTGTATTAGACTAGAATGAGCAAAATACTGGCCCCCTGACCCAATGCAAAATCTCCGATCTCTGCAACAATAAGGTGTATTTTAACAAGGCTGCAATTTGTTATATGTGTGACATGCTGTCACATTGCAGTGTGATGTGGTGATGCCGGCGTTGGACTGGGGTAAACACAGTAAGAAGTCGAACAACGCCAGGTTAAAGTCCAACAGGTTTGTTTGGTAGCAAATGCCACTAGCTTTCGGAGCGTCAGGTGGACGAAGGGGCAGCGCTCCGAAAGCTAGTGGCATTTGCTACCAAATAAACCTGCTGGACTTTAACCTGGTGTTGTTAGACTTCTTACTGACATTACAGTGTGCCCAGCTGTCATTGTGTTGAGGGCAATATTGATGGCAGTCATTGCTGGCCTCCCATCAGAACTATTTTTCACAGAGTACATGCAAGTAATGCCTAAATTGGGAGCAGCACAGACCTCGACTCGTCATGTTCCTGACTGCATTCGTATCCTTTACAAACTGCTAAAATCTCAGCAAAGCCCCCGGGGGCAAACGTGAAGGCAGCGTCTGAAGGCAAACCTGGCTCGGAGCCAATGACCCAAGTTCTCACACTGTAGATGCTGCTACAGAGGCGATTGTGTAAGACTCAACATAGCCGAGGCATCACTTTGGAGTAAGTGATTGACAAGAGTCAATGGGGCGAGTTGAAGGAGAATAGAATCCTCTTGCACAATCAGACCTTCCCCCTCCAATATCTATCATAACAATCTGTCTGCCTGCAGGTTATGCGTTGTGCAATATAGACGTCGGTCGGTTCTTTCTGGCCGTTCATGCCAGTGGGATCTTCCAGTCCCACCGACGGCGTATCCCTGACTGTGGTGAACCATCGTTGGTTCCCACTGGATAGTACTGGGCCAGGGCTGGCCAGCACTATAGGAATGTATATAGGTTACTGTGGGATTGTACTAATGTTGTTGTTGGGTTAGGGTGGGATTGATACACCTGTGGTTGCTACTGTTGTGGCACATCCCAGTCGGGCGCCGCCTCTTGGGAGAGGTATAAGACCCCCTGCTCGGACGGGACCCCTTCAGTCTGGGATAGTGTGTTAAAGTTCTGATAGTTCCATTGTTAGTTAATAAAAGCCTTCTTTTACCGAAGCTTTGAGCCTCGTGCCCAATTGATGCGCATCACTGACATGATCCTCCGAGGGGCACATCCAACGGGAAATCCCAGTGACAACACTGGGAATGGAAGATCCCACCATCAGCCAATGACGGATGCCTCCCCTGTGGCGGGATGCGCAATAAATCCTGTCAAATCCCAAAACAGGCCATTCCACACAACTGGTCATCTGTGCCCCACACGAGCCTCTTGGGATGGGAATAGAGGGATATGGTCCCTGGAAGGGTAGGGGGTTTTAGTTCAGTCGGGCAGCATGGTCGGTGCAGGCTTGGAGGGCCGAAGGGCCTGTTCCTGCGCTGTAATTTTATTTGTTCTTCATTCTTCCCACCCCTCTCCATCTCGCCCTATTATCATATGCTCTTAATCTTTCTCCCTCATGTACTTATTTAACTTTCCCTTAATGCATCTCTGATATTCGCCTCAACCACTCCCTGAGCGACTCCCACATTCTCACCACTCTCGACGTACAGAGGACTCCCGCAAATTCCCAACTAAATTCATTGATGATTATCTCGTGTTAATAAATCATCAGTCTACATCAACGGGAACAGAGTAGAAAGAGTCGAGAGCTTCAAGTTTTTAGGTGTCCAGATCAGCAACAACAGGTCCTGGTTCCCCCCAAGCCGACACTATAGTTAAGAAAGCCCCACCAATGCCTCTACTTTCTCAGAAGACTAAGGAAATTTGGCATGTCCGCTGCGACTCTCTTCAACTTTTACAGATGCACCATAAAAAGCATTCTTTCTGGTTGTATCACAGCTTGGTATGGCTCCTGCTCTGCCCAAGACTGCAAGGAACTACAAAAGGTCATGAATCTAGCCCAATCCATCATGCAAACCAGCCTCCCATCCATTGACTCTGTCTACATTTCCAGCTGCCTCAGCAAAGCAACCAGCAAAATTAAGGACCCCACGCACCCCGAACACTCTCCCACCTTCCTCCATCAGGAAAAGATACAAAAGTCGTAGGTCACGTACCAACCGACTCAAGAACAGCTTCTTCCCTGCTGCTGTCAGACTTTTGAATGGACTTACCTTGCGTTAAGTTGATCTTTCTCTACACTCTAGCTATGACTGTAACACTGTATTCTGCAGTTTCGTTTCCTTCTCTATGAACGGTATGTTTTGTCTGTATAGCGCGCAAGAAACAATGCTTTCCATTGTATGTTAATACATGTGACAATAATAAATCAAATCAAATCATTGAATCCCTACAATGCAGAAGGAGGCCATTTGGCCCATCGAGTCTGCGCCGACAACAATCCCACCCAGGCCCTCTCCCTGCAACCCCACGTATTTACCCCGCTAATCCCTCTAACCCACATATCTTGGGACACTAAAGGGCAATGTAGCATGGCCAATCTGCCTAACCTGCACATCTTTGGAGTGTGGGAGGAAACCGGAGCATCTGGAGGAAACCCAGGCAGGCATGGGGAGAATGTGCAAACTCCACACAGACGGTCACCCGAGGTCGGAATTGAACCCGCATCCATGGCACTGTGAGGCAGCAGTGCTAACCACTGTGCCACCGTGCCGCCCGCAAGTGAAAATGTCTGCTCTGCACAAGTACCCTCACAAACCCTTTGATAATTTTAAAGATCTTTAGAGGGCCTCACTCAGCCTTATCTTGACGAGGGAATGTAACTCCAGCCTGTTCATCTTTTTCTGGTAATAAGTTCTCTCATACATTGCTATGACACAGAAGGAGACCTTTCACCCATCGAGTCTGTGCTGGCTCTTTTGAAGAGCGCCATAATTAGCTTCACTCCCCCGTTCCTCTCTTGTACTCTGGTTTAGAGATCATCCCTCTGAAGTTTTTCTGCACCTTCTGTAGTGCCTCGATATAATATGGAGACCAGAACTGTGAGCATTCGGACAAAATAAATTGACACCCAGATCCAAAACATTTACGGGTCCTTGTTCTAAAGACTAATCCAGCTTTGCCATTGCACAAGCAGCTGACTGAATTCAAAAATAACCTCAAATATCTTTGCTTTGGCTGGAGAAATTGTTCAGTTATCAGAGAATCCCTACAGCGCAGAAGGAGGCCTTTCGGCCCATCGAGTCTGCACCGACCACAATCCCACCCAGACCCCATGCCTGTAACCCCACATATTTACTCTGCTGATCCCCCTGACACTAAGGGGAAATTTAGCCTGGCCAATCCACCCAACCCATCTTTGGACTGTGGGAGGAAACCGGAGCACCCGGAGGAAACTCACTAATCTCTGAAGCAGTTTGCAGAAACAGGAGGAGAGAGCAAGGAGGGGTTGGGCCTAATTGGAGAGGTCTTTGAAAGAGATAGCACAGGGTTGATACGCTGAAGGGTTTCTTTCTATAATTCTAGAAACTTTTCAGTTCCTGTAGGCTTGTGGCTGGGCTGGATTCTGCTCACCGAATAATTATTCATTAATCACCATTGGACGAGAGCCAGGCAGTGAACTTTTCATTCCATTGACAGTCTCAGGTAAAGGCATTACAGCGATAGGATTCATAAAACACAATTACTAATCTCAAAAGCATTTCCTTGGACAATGACCTTCAGTTTTCGAAAAAGAAATATACTTCTTTCTGATACTCGAATATTATCCGATTATTACTCTGTGCGTTGTTGAAAGAGTTCTACTGCGTTTCCAAATCATTGACCTTATATTCCCCTTCATGAGGCAATCTAGTTGATTGAAGGCACTCTCAGGATGGGTGTCAGTTGGCTTCTGCAAAGCCTTTATGCAGAAACCAGGATCCAGCCAAAGAAAGTCCATTGACTATGACTGCCAAGAGGCATTGCAAACAAGAAAGCCTTGCCAAGAATGAACTTTGCTACCACCATGGCCACGCAACCATGAAGATCTTCAGCACTTGAGCCAAAGCTTGAATGGAACAATGGCTAGGCAGGGGGAAGGGGTATTGACACAACAAGGAAAAAGAAGATATCGTTCGCTCATTTGCTTTGGAGGACTTAAAAAGCCACCATGGCATTTTTTGGACTAATATCAGGGAGTATCTTTTGGTGGGAACCTTGCTACTTGCAAACTGGTCACATTGTTTCCCTATACAAAAACAGCAATGACTACTATTCAAGACTATTCTTTGATTCAAAAGTACTTTATGATGGCCTGAGGATGAGAAAGGTGCTATAGAAATGCATTCTGGACCACCGTGGGCAGTTTTGGTCTCCATATTCCAAAAAGGATAACAAAAACAGAAAATGCTGGAAAAACTCAGCAGGTCTGACAGTATCTGTGGAGAGAGAATAGAGCCAATGTTTCGAGACTGGATGACCCTTCTTCAGAGTTGAAGTCAAAGAAAACCGGACAGGATTTATACCTTGAGGGTCGGGGAGGGTTGGGGGTTGTAATTGAGCAAAGGGAATGTAAATGGTGATGATAAAGGCTGAGAAAGGTGCTAACAGCGTCCATTAAGAGATCGGAATGTGTGAATAGCAGAACAAAGGTGCAGAATGCCAAAGAACAACCAGAGGAATAAGAAAAGGATATACTTGTATTGGAGACGGTACAGCGAAGGCTCACTAAATTGGTCCCTGGGATGAAGGAGATGTCCTATGACGAGAGGTTGAGTAAATAGGGCTCACATTCTGTGGCGTTTGGAAGAATGAGAGATGATTTCATTGAAACCTCCAAAATTCTGAAGAGCGGACACTGAGAGATTGTTTCCGCTGGTTGGGGAATCTAAAATATGGGGGCGCAGCCTCAGGATAAGAGGTTGATCCTTTAGGACTGAGACAAGGAAAAATTACTTCACTCAAAGCGTTGTGAATCTTGGGAATTCTCTACCCCAGAGGGTTGCGGATGCTCCATCGCTGAATACACTTAAGCCGGGATACACAGATGTTTGGTATCTCAGAGAATTAGGAGAAATAGGGAGCGAGCAGGGAAGTGGAGTTGAAGCCCAAGACTAGCCATGCCCGCATTGAATTGTTGAAACTTTGTAGCGATTGGTACAACTGAGTGGCTTGCTGAGCCATTTCAGAGGGCAGTCGAGAGTCAACCACATTGCTGTGGCTCTGGAGTCACATGTAGGCCTGACCAGGTAAGGACGGCTGATTTCCTTCCATCAAGGACATTAGTGAACCAGATGGGTTTTTCTGACAATCGACAATGGTTTCATGGTCATCAGTAGATTCTTAATTCCAGATTTTTTTTTATTGAATTCAAA
Source organism: Mustelus asterias (assembly GCF_964213995.1). Lineage (NCBI taxonomy): Eukaryota > Metazoa > Chordata > Chondrichthyes > Carcharhiniformes > Triakidae > Mustelus > Mustelus asterias. Next base: position 88,308,188 of record NC_135813.1, on the reverse strand, counting down.
TTCCACCATCTGCCGTGGCGGGATTCGAATCCTCCCTATCGGCATTGTGGGTCAACCCACAGCACGTGGACTGCAGCGATTCAAGAAGGCAGCTCACCACCACCTTCTCAAGGGTGACTAGGGATAGGCAATAAATGCTGGCCCAGCCAGCGACACCCATGTCCCATAAATGAATTAAAATAAAGAATGGTGGAGCAGGTTCTGACTGGCCATTTGGTCTATTCCCCCATCTATTTCTTGTGTTAATTAATTTTCGAATAGCCTGTTTCTGCACTGTGGATTCTGCAATCCCATCATGTCCCATGAGACATTAGCTCCGACAATCCAGTCAACTCTCTACTGCACTGGAGACTTTGCCGAGCTTGAGTTTTCAAGTCCTTGAACCCATAGACTTCTCTGGCTCCGAGCTGAAACTGACATCGAAAGGCAGATTTCTCGAGTCCTTGCCCTTCACATGCACATATCATAAAAGCACAAACCATCTCTCAGCAAGGCTTCCCTCTGCTGTGATGAGGAAAATCTAAGCTCTTTAAAGGTTTTCCAAATATGAGAGAAATTTCACATCAGTTAGTTGCATGTCTTATAAGAAGCCGTTGCATTGCAAATGCGTTTGGCTCAAAATGATTAACCTCCTCTGAGATGCGTGCAACTTTCTGGTCTTAAGCTGCAAGCTTTGCTTTAGAAACTGGATGGGGTTGTGTTAGGAGTGTCCCCATGAGGCTGGTTAATTGATGAGGTGAAATTTGAGGAATGCAAAACATTCACTCCCAGTGGAGCTTAGACCTGGTGGCATGATGGGAACTTTCTGCTCAGCCAGCCAGTCTGTCGAGCTGATGGCCGGTCTAAAAGTAAAATTCACTTGTGCGAATCTTCCACTATCTGATTAACTGTGAGATTATGATTTTTGATTTGATTTGATTTATTATTGTCACATGTATTGACATAGAGTGAAAAGTATTGTTTCTCGCGCGCGCTATACAGACAAAGCATACCGTTCATAGAGAAGGAAAGGAGAGAATGCAGAATGTAATGTTACAGTCATAGCTAGGGTGGAGCGAAAGATCAACTTAATGCAAGGTAAGTCCATTCAACTGCCTGACAGCAGCAGGGAAGAAGCTGTTCTTGAGTCGGTTGGTAGGTGACCTCAGACTTTTGTATCTTTTTCCTGACGGAAGAAGGTGGGAGAGAGAATGTCTGGGATGCGTGGGGTTTTTAATTACGCTGGCTGCTTTGCCGAGGCAGCAGGAAGTGTAGACAGAGTCAATGGATGGGAGGCTGGTTTGAGTGATGGATTGGGCTACATTCATGGCCTTTTGTAGTTCCTTGCGGTCTTGAGTCTTTTGATTGGAGGAGCACAGAACTTCCATGATTACACACAGAATTTCTTCATTTGGTTTCTTCAATGGGCATCAGATGAATTTGGCTTTCGTGGGCTGGAGAGTGAACGAAGAACTGTTCCTCTGGTCACACAGTGCCACATCAATCAATCCATGGAACACGGTCATTAAGGTGATCTGTGAACACTCAACTCCTGCTCACACAGTTCAAAGTTATTGACTTGTGTTCAAAGTCTTGTTTTAGGAGGAAGGTAAATAGAACGGGTTCTACTGGAGGTGTGAGGTTGCTGCCCTGGTGCATGTGTATTCGGATTATAGGACAATCCTAGGAAACAATTATCTTGGGGCGGTACAGTGGCACAGTGGTTAGCACTGCTGCCTTACAGTGCCAGGGACCCGGGTTCGATTTCCAGTTTGGGTCACTGTCTGTCCGCAGTCTGCACATTCTCCCCATGTCTGCGTGGGTTTCCCCCAGATGCTCCGGTTTCCTCCCATAGTCCAAAGGACGGCACAGTGACACAGTTGTTATCACTGCTTCCTCACAGCGCCAGGGGCCCGGGTTCGATTTCCAGTTTGGGTCACTGTCTGTGTGGAGTTTCCACGTTCTCTCCGTGTCTGCGTGGGTTTCTTTCGGGTTCTCCGGTTTCCTCCCACCAGAAAGACGTGCTGGTTAGGTGGATTGGCCATGCTAAATTCCCCCTCAGTGTACCCGAACAGGTGCCGGTGTGTGGCGACTAGGGGATTTTCACAGTAACTTCATTGCAGTGTTAATGTAAGTCTACTTGTGGCACTGAAATTAACTTAAACATCTAAGTCTCTGAATGGAGCCTGAACCTGTGACCTTCTTATTTAGAAGCAAGAATGCTTCCAACGACAAAAGTTTGCATTTCCACGTATGTTTAATGTCCAAAGGTGCTTTGAAGCCTCTTAAAGAAGGTGCGAGAGGTCATGAGGCAATGGGATTGATGAGAGAGAATTCTAGAGCTCAGGGGAGGGATGGATCTCAAGGTAAAGCCGCCAGTGGTGGGACATAAACCGAAGATACACAAGAGGCCGGAGCTGGAGGAGCGTAGAGTTTTTAACTTGTTGTAGGGCTAACAGATGTTACCGATTTAGGGAGGGGTTTGAACACAAGGATGGGGATTTTAAAATTGTAGTGAGTGAGCCAGTAGTGAGTTGATAAGTTGACAAGACTGAAGAAAGGGACAGCAGGACATCACATTAATGAATGCATGCTCCTTTTATTAATCATTTGTTCTCATGAGTGTGGACATCACTGTAAAGGCAGTCCTATTGATCATCCCTCAGTGCCCTTAAAGAGTTGGTATTTCTTTATTAGTTCATGAGATATGGATGTCCAACATTTATTGCCCATCCCTGAGGGCACTGCTGTGGCTCTGGAGTCACATGTAAGCCAGACCAGGTAAGGACGGCAGATTTCCTTCCCTAAAGGATCCTATTATACAAAATATATTATAAAACTAGAAAGAGTGTCGAAAAGATTTACTAGGATGCTACCGGGACTTGATAGTTTGAGTTATAAGAAGAGGCTGGATAGACTGGGACTTTTTTCCCTGGAGCGTAGGAGACTGACGGGTGATCTTAAAGAGGTCTATAAAATAATGAGGGGCATAGATCATAATGAGGCTAGATAGTCAACATCTTTTCCCAAAGGTAGGGGAGTCTAAAACTAGAGGGCATAGGTTTAAGGTGAGAGAGGAGAGATACAAAAGGGTCCAGAGGGGCAATTTTTTCACACAGAGGGTTTTGAGTGTCTGGAACAAGCTGCTAGAGGTAGTAGTAGAGTCGGGTACAATTTTGTCTTTCAAAAAACATTTAGACAGTTACATGGGTAAGATGGTACAGAGGGATATGGGCCAAACGCGAGCAATTGGGACTAGCGTAGTGGTTAACAAAAAGGGCGGCATGGACAAGTTGGGCCAAAAGGCCTGTTTCCAGGTTGTAAACCACTATGACTCTAGTGAACCAGATGGTTTTTTAAGACAATGGTTTCATGGTCATCGTTAGACTTTTAATTCCAGAGTTTTATTGAATTCAAATTTCACCATCTACCACGGTGGGATTCAAATCCAGGTCACCAGAGAATTAGCCTGGGTCTCTGGATTACGGGTTCAGCAACAATACCACTGCACCACTGCCTCTGCAGGTGGTAGACCTTCTCAGTAAACTGTTGCGTTTGTTGGCTTCGGTGAAGGAGCTTGCGCAGACTGGTGCATTGGGAATTCTGTGACACTGGCCCAGTGACAATTGCTGCCCGGGCCCGACTCAGTGACAGAGCTCACAGGACAGCAGGGTGAAGTAACCCTCATGATTTGTTGCGACCCGTACAGCGGGTCGCACATCTTGCAGCCTTGGAGTGGCAATAGTGAAGGGGCATAAATACTGAGCTCAACAGCAAACTCGCCCATCCATCAGTCTGCCCTCTCCTGGATTGATACTTAACAATGTTCTAAAGAACAGAATTATCCAAAATTTCAGAAATCTGCCCTCACCAATTATAACAACAAATTAAGATCTGACTCCTTTAAAAGTTAACATTGTTCGAGGGGGTACATTCTCTTTCTGTAGGTGAGACCAGAACAGCGTGTTTGAAATGTTAGCACGTGCGAATGGATCAGTCTCTCAACACAGACCTTTACAGCACCAGGCGTGGCTCAGTTGGGAGTATTCCAGCCACCCATTCCAAGGATTAGTTGTTCAAAACCTGCTCTGGGGAAGAATCCAGTCTGATACTCGGTGCAATACTGAGGGAACGCTGCACAATTGGAGGCCATGGGGGGAATCTGACCAAAGAATGGCATTGTTGTCCCTGCCGAGCAAACCGCCATGTTTCTCTGCCGATCTTATGACACAGTAAGGAGTCTTAACAACACCAGGTTAAAGTCCAACAGGTTTATTTGGTAGCAAACGCCACTAGCTTTCGGAGCGCTGCTCCTTCGTCAGGTGAGTGGGAGATCTTATGACACTCAGCCTAAAAAAAAATCAAGAGGGAGACGGGGCCTCAACACACTGGCAAAACCCGGTTGCACTGAGATTGGGGGCGCCATCTTTAAAGGGCATAACCTGAGTAAACCTCCCTCCCAGTCCAACACGGAGGTCTCAGGGGATCCACTCCCCCACCCTTGGGAGGAGTCAGCACTTCTCTCCCCGATCATCGGCCCCTTCCCCAACCTCCCCCCTACAGTCAGAGTCGGCCGTCACCCACCCACCACCCACCCCCCTCCCCCAACATCTAATGCCCTCTGGAATGCCTCAATTGAAGCAGCCTCCATCACACTTCCAGGCAGCGCATTCCAGGCTCAAACCACTCGCTGTGTGAATAAGTTTTTTCTCACATCGCATTTGCTTCTTTTGAAAATCACTTTAAATCTGTGCCCCCCTCATTCTTGGTCCTTTTATGAGCAGGAACAGTTTCTCCCTGTCCCCTCATAATTTTGAACATCTCTAACTTTGGAATGTCCTGAGTTTGTGAAAGGCGCTATATAAATGCAAGTTAGAACCATAGAAGCATGGAAACGTTACAGCGCAGCAGGAGGCCATTTGGCCCATCTTGTCCATGCCAGCCTGAGAACACCCAGACCCTTTCTAATCCCACCTTCCTGCACCCAGCCCATAGCCCTGTAACTTACAGCACTTAAGGTGCAGATTCAAGTATTTTTTAACACAATTTAGGGTCTCTGCCTCCACCACCAACTCGGGCAGCGAATTCCAGACACCCACTACCGTTTACATAAAAAACGTCTTCCTCATGTCCCCTCTACAGCTATTGCCACTTATCTTGAATCTATGTCCCCTCGTTCTAGAATTCTCCACCAAGGGAAACAATTTTATCCTGTCCACTCTATCTCTTCCCCTCATAATTTTGTACACCTCTAGCAAGTCAGCCTCAGCCTTCTTTGTTCCAAGGAAAATAACTCCAACCTATCCAATCTCTCCTCAGAGCTACACTTTTCCACCCCTGGCAACATTCTTGTAAACCTCCTCTGCCCTCTCTCCAGAGCAATTACATCCTTCCTGTAATGTGGTGACCGGAACTGCACACAATACTCCAGTTGTGGCCTCACCAGTGTCTCATACAATTCCAACTTAGTGGGGGCGATTCTCCCAAAAAAACTAAGTGCCCAATGTTTTCCTGCCTGTTTTGTGGGTGAGCTGAGGGGAATGAATTTCCGGGACTCTGTGCTTCACAGAGTAGGTAACATGGTTCACTCTGGTGAGGGTGAGGGGGACGGACGGAGTCTGAACCCGCCCGAGAGGCCGGCATTGATGCACTGAGTGCGCCACTGCGCATGCGTCGATCTGTCAGAGTGGAGGTCAGCATATAGGCACTGGCCCCCCCATCGCCGGCCTGCTGATTGCTTCCCAGCCGCCCCACTCTCCCCCCCCCCCCCCCCCCACCCCTCCACAATCACTGGCCTCCCCAACCAACGCCACCCACCCCCACCCCCGGACCAGCTCCAATCTCCAGCCCCCATGGCCAGCCCGATCCCCCCGCCCTGTGCAGCCCCAATCCTCTCCCCACCCCAATCGCTGTCCTCCCTCCCAACCTCACCGATTCCTAATGCAAAGTGTGCAGCAGGTCCCCCCCACCACCGATCAGCCCCAACCCCCCGTGGGCCCCATCCCCCCTTGGGCCCTGCCCCCTTGGCACTGCCCAGTGCCCGGTGAGCAGTGCCAGGGTTCCAGGCTGGCACTGCCAGGATGTCAGCATGGCACTGCCCAAGGGGCACCCCCACCATGCCCGCGACCTCCCGAAGGGGCCTCAATGGCCCCTGTCCCCACTAATAGGGTGATCATGCCTGGTTCCCATTGATGGGGACCAGTTTCAATGCCCGCTGAGGGGAACCTCTCCCGAGGGAGACATTAGTGAGCCCGGGCTCGCTAATCATATGGAAATGTGAATTTCCATATTGTAATCAGTCTCGTGCTGGACGCCAGTCGCGAGTCCTACTTCAGGCCCCCGCTGATGTCACTTGGCCCCTTGCGCTACTCAAGCAGCACAGCAGGCTGGGAGAATCGCCCCCCCCCCCCCTATATCCTTACTTTTATATTCTATAACTCTGCCAGTGAAGGAGAACATTCCATACACGCTTGTCTTTCTCTCTGGGACTGACGGGTGTGAGCATAGAGTATGAGGGGCAAACAACAAGTGATCCCATCATCTCTACCAGCGCACCCAGGACGACAATGCTTCATGTTTCCACGGGCAGGGCAGTGTCCTAGGGAGACTGCAGGTTCACCGTCTATTCAAAGTGCAAAGCTAACCCAATTCTGGCGGCCTTTTCACCATTGGGGTTTTTTTGTAGTCCAAATAATTGTGGTTGATCATGAGTGAATGTTTATTTATTGGTCACAAGTAGGCTTACATTAACGCTGCATGATGTGGACTTGCCGGCGTTGGATTGGGGTGGGCACAGTAAGAAGTCTCACAACACCAGGTTTAAATCCAACAGGTTTATTTGGAATCACGAGCTTTCGGAGCGCTGCTCCTTCATCAGATGAGTGGGAGTTGGGTTCATAAACACGGCATATATCGACACAGACTCAATTGCAAGATAATGGTTGGAATGCGAGTCTTTACAGGTAATCAAGTCTTTACAGGTACAGACAGTACGAGTGGAGAGAAGGATAATCACAGGTTAAAGAGGTGTGAATTGTCTCAAGCCAGGACAGTTAGTAAGATTTTACAAGCCCAGGCCAAATGGTGGGGGTTACAAGTAGTGTGACATGAACCCAAGATCCCGGTTGAGGCCGTCCTCATGTGTGTGGAACTTGGCTATCAGTTTCTGCTCGGCAATTCTGCGTTGTCGTATATCTGATTAACGCTGCAATGAAGTTACTGTGAAAATCCCCTAGTCGCCACACTCTGGCACATGTTCGGGTACACTGAGGGAGGATTTAGCATGGCCAATGCACCTAACCAGCACGTCTTTCAGACTGTGGGAGGAAACCAGAGCACCCGGAGGAAACCCGCACAGGCACGGGGAGAAAGTGCAGTCTGCACACAGACAGTGACCCGACCTGGGAATTGAACCCGGGTTCCTGGCGCTGTGAGGCAGCAGTGCTCACCACTGTGCCACTGTGCCGCCCCTGAGTGTGAGAGGAAGAGAGAGTAACAGCCCCCACGGAGGCCAGTAAAACATTGTGCAGAGGATATCCAATCCAGCCAGGCAGGTTCTTGTTAACGCCAATGGCACCGTTGTTTTTGATTTGTAACTAAAATAACTGATTTTATTCTTTCCCTTTAACCCCGGGCGTCTCTGTGAATATTTCTCAAGCTGGAGTCTAAGCAGCGTTGGAAATCTCAGCAGAAATCTTACTTGGCAAACTGGTTTTACAACCTCTGCATTTTATTTACTTAGTTTCGCAGATGTCAGCTCTCATCACCTGAAAAAGTAAACAGCTTTCCTGCTATTCCCTAAAAAATATATCCCTGAAGATTAGTGTCCAAATATCACTGGTGTATCTGGTAACTCCAGAACGCACGGCTCATATCACACATGTTAGATAAACATGACAGAGTGTGTGTGTGTGTGTGTGTGTCTGTGCGTGTGTGTCTGTATGTGTGTGTGTATGTGTGCGTATGTGCACGCACGCGTGTGTGTATGCGTCTGTGTGTGCGTGCATCTGTATGTGTGCATGTGTGTGTGTGTCTGTGTGTGTGTCTGTGTTTGTGTGTCTGTGTGTGTGTGTGCATGTGTGTATGACTGTGTGTCTGTATATATGTGTGTCTGTCTGTGTGCGTGTGTGCACGTGCATATGTGCGTGTCTGTGTGTGTATGTGTGCGTGTGTGTGTCTGTATGTGTGTGGTAGGGGTGCTTAGGAGTGAAAGTAATAGGGCAATTGTTATGGGGGATTTTAACTTGACTAATATTGACTGGAATTGTTATAGCTCTAGCTCGTTAGAGGGGTCAGTTTTTGTTCAAAGCGTGCAGGAAGGTTTTTTGACTCAGTATGTAGACAGGCCAACTAGAGGTGAGGCTATATTGGATCTGGTGCTGGGAAATGAGCCAGACCAGGTGCTAGACTTGGAAGTTGGTGTGCATTTTGGTGATAGTGACCACAATTCGGTTACGTTCACCTTAGTGATGGAAAGGGATAGGCATGAACCTCGGGCCAGTGGTTTTAGCTGGGGGAAGGGTAATTATGAGGCTATCAGGAGAGAATTAGGAAACATAGGTTGGACTAGGAGATTACAGGGACTGGGAACGTCCGACATGTGGAGTTTTTTCAAGGAGCAGCTACTGCGAGTCTGTGATAGGTATGTCCCTGTCAGGCAAGGAGGAATTGGTAGGGCTAGGGAACCGTGGTGCACCAAAAAAGTTTCTTTGTTGGTTAAAAAGAAAAAGGAGGCTTATGTTCGGATGAGACGTGAGCACTCGGGTACTGCACTAGAAAGCTTTAGATTGGCTAAGAGGGAGTTGAAGAGCGAGCTTAGAAGGGCTAAAAGGGGACATGAGAAGACTTTGGCGGATAGGGTTAAAGAGAATCCTAAGGCGTTCTATAGGTATGTCAAGAACAGAAGGTTGGTTAGGGCAAGTTTAGGGCCAGTTATAGATGGCAGAGGGAAGTTATGTGTGGAACCGGAGGAGATTGGTGAAGCATTGAACCAATATTTCTCTTCGGTGTTCACGCAAGGGGACATGAATATAGCTGAGGAGGACACTGGGTTGCAGGGGAGTAGAATAGACAGTATTACAGTTGATAAGGAGGATGTGCAGGATATTCTGGAGGGTCTGAAAATAGATAAATCCCCTGGTCCGGATGGGATTTATCCAAGGATTCTCTGGGAGGCAAGAGAAGTGATTGCAGAGCCTCTGGCTCTGATCTTCAGGTCGTCGTTGGCCTCTGGTATAGTACCAGAAGATTGGAGGTTAGCGAATGTTGTCCCATTGTTTAAGAAGGGGAACAGAGACTTCCCCGGGAATTATAGACCGGTGAGTCTCACTTCTGTTGTCGGCAAGATGTTGGAAAAAATTATAAGGGATAGGATTTATAGTTATTTGGAGAGTAATGAATTGATAGGTGATAGTCAGCATGGTTTTGTGGCAGGTAGGTCGTGCCTTACTAACCTTATTGAGTTTTTTGAGAAAGTGACCAAGGAGGTGGATGGGGGCAAGGCAGTGGACGTGGTATATATGGATTTTAGTAAGGCGTTTGATAAGGTTCACCATGGTAGGCTTCTACAGAAAATGCAGATGTATGGGATTGGGGGTGATCTAGGAAATTGGATCAGGAATTGGCTAGCGGATAGGAAACAGAGGGTGGTGGTTGATAGTAAATATTCATCATGGAGTGCGGTTACAAGTGGTGTACCTCAGGGATCTGTTTTGGGGCCACTGCTGTTTGTAATATTTATTAATGATCTGGATGAGGGTATAGTTGGGTGGATTAGCAAATTTGCTGATGACACCAAAGTCGGTGGTGTGGTAGACAGTGAGGAAGGGTGTCGTAGTTTGCAGGAAGACTTAGACAGGTTGCAAAGTTGGGCCGAGAGGTGGCGGATGGAGTTTAATGCGGAGAAGTGTGAGGTAATTCACTTTGGTAGGAATAACAGATGTGTTGAGTATAGGGCTAACGGGAGGACTTTGCATAGTGTGGAGGAGCAGAGGGATCTAGGTGTATGTGTGCATAGATCCCTGAAAGTTGGGAATCAAGTAGATAAGGTTGTTAAGAAGGCATATGGTGTCTTGGCGTTTATTGGTAGGGGGATTGAATTTAGGAGTCCTAGCGTTATGTTGCAACTGTACACAACTCTGGTGCGGCCGCACTTGGAGTACTGTGTGCAGTTCTGGTCCCCACATTACAGGAAGGATGTGGAGGCTTTGGAGAGGGTGCAGAGGAGGTTTACCAGGATGTTGCCTGGTATGGAGGGGAAATCCTATGAGGAGAGGCTGAGGGATTTGGGATTGTTTTCGCTGGAAAGGCGGCGGCTAAGAGGGGATCTTATTGAAACATATAAGATGATTAGAGGTTTAGATAGGGTGGATAGTGATAGCCTTTTTCCTCTGATGGAGAAATCCAGCACGAGGGGGCATGGCTTTAAATTGAGGGGGGGTAGTTATAGAACCGATGTCAGGGGTAGGTTCTTTACCCAGAGGGTGGTGAGGGATTGGAATGCCCTGCCAGCATCAGTTGTAAATGCGCCTAGTTTGGGGGCGTTTAAGAGATCCGTAGATAGGTTCATGGACGAAAAGAAATTGGTTTAGGTTGGAGGGTCACAGTTTTTTTTTTTAACTGGTCGGTGCAACATCGTGGGCCGAAGGGCCTGTTCTGCGCTGTAATGTTCTATGTTCTATGTATGTGTGTGCGCGTGTGTGTCTGTATGTGTGTGTGCCTGTATGTGTGTGTGCCTGTATGTGTGTGTGCCTGTATGTGTCTGTATGTGTGTGTGCCTGTATGTGTCTGTATGTGTCGGTGTGTGCCTGTATGTGTCTGTGTGGGTCATAGAAGCATAGAAACTAGAAGCAGGAATAGGCCATTCGGCCCTTCGAGCCTGCTCCACCATTCATTATGATCGTGGCTGATCATCAAATTAAATATTCTGATCCCCCCCTTCCTCTCATATCTCTTGATTTCTTTAGCTCCAAGAGCTATATCTAATTTCTTCTTGAAATCAGAAGTGTGTGTGCCTGTATCTATGTGTGAGTGAGTGTGTGTGTGTGTGTCAATGTGTGTATGCGTGTCGATGTGTGTGTGTCTGCCTGTCTATGTGTGTATCAGTGTGTGTGTGTGTGCATGCGTGTGTGCGTGTCTGTGTGTGTATGTGTGTCTGTATGTGTGTCCGTATGCGTGTGTGCATGTGTATGTGTCTGTGTGTGCATGTGCATATGTGACTTTGTGTGTGTGAGTGCCTATCTGAGTGTGTGTCTGGTGTGTGGGTGTGTGTGTGTTTGTGTGTGTCAGTGTGTGTGTGTCTATGTTTCGGTATGTGTGCGTGTGTGTGGCTGTATGTGTGTGTGCGTGTGTGTGTGTCTGTATGTGTCTGTATGTGTGTGTCTGTCTGTGTGTGTCTGTCTGTATTTCCATGTGCATGTGTGACTTTGTGTGTGTGTGTCTATCTGAGTGTGTGTCTGGTGTGTGGGTGTGTGTGTGTGGGTGGGTATGTCTGTGTTTGTGTGTATTGGTATGTGTGTGTATATGTGTGTGTATGTGTGTATGGGGGGTGATGGTTGTGTGTGTGTGTGTGGGGGGGGGGGGGGGTGATGGTTGTGTGTGTGTCTGTGTGTGTGTATATATGTGTGTGTGAGTGTGGGGGGTGGTGGTTGTGTGTGTGTGTGAGTGCCATTCCTACAGTCTTTAATGCTCTTGTTTTAATGTATGTCTTTATTCTCCCCCCGCCCCGTTTTACTTCTTTTTTTTGTGTGTGATCCTTATAGAACCCTCTGATTTCCCAGAGGAAAGTCCCAAGGCTGCCTCGGACAATCCTTCATCTCCAGTTTGCACAATTGTGTGCTTGTCAGGCAGTGCACGGAATGCAGTGAGGTATAAAGAATCGTTTACTTACGGCTGACAGCAGGTCTGTCAAGTGTCGGCCTAAGTTGCGATGCAGCCTTGCCAAGAACAACAGCAGCTCAGAGCTCTGTGTTTTGCCGCTCTCTCTCTCTCAGCCATTCTGCCTGCCCCACAACAACAACATTGCTGCTGCGTTCCGAGAGTCCCGGAGTCAGACTCTGCTAAGCTAACCCCTGTTATATCAGGGACTAGTCGTGTGTTTAGACTGCCCACCCCAGTAAGTCTTGGATTTTCTGAAATGGATTCAACTCTTCCAGCTCCGGCCATCTGCTCAAGTCTCCAAATAAAGGATAAGATTACACATTAGACTTCAGCTCCAAAGCTTTTAATCGCATTAATCAAATGAAGCGGCCCTGGTAATAACAGCGAACAGACACACGGACACTAAACGCCTGGAACGGATAGCAAAATAGAGGATCCCGCAGAATGACTATTTAATTAAGACTAAAAGCATATTGAACTAAAGCTTTTATTTGAAACGAAAATAGGCCTGTGATATTGAGATGGTGCAGGCGGGGTGAAGCTAGTGTTCGCTGGGCCAGGCTTGTTTAGACTGCTGGGTCTAAAGGACTGTGGTGGCTAAGGGGATGAAGGTAATCAGTTTGTAAAGAGAGGGTTCAGTCCATTTCAACAATATTTTCAAAGCGAGTTCCGAGTGGACAAATAAATAGTCAAGATTTAATTTGATTTATTATTGTCACATGTATTAGTATACAGTGAAAAGTATTGTTTCTTGCATGCTATACAAACAGCATACCGTTCATAGAGAAGGAAAGGAGAGAGTGCAGAATGTAGTGTTACAGTCATAGCTAGGGTGCAGAGAAAGGTCAGCTTAGCGTGAGGTAGGTCCATTCAAAAGTCTGATGGCAGCAGGGAAGAAGCTGTTCTTGAGTCGATTGGTACGTGACCTCAGACTTTTGTATCTTTTTCCCAACGGAAGAAGGTGGAAGAGAGAATGTCCGGGGTGCGTGGGGTCCTTAATTATGCTGGCTGCTTTTCCGAGGCAGCAGGAAGTGTAAAATAAAGTAAAGTTTATTTACTGTCACAAGTAAGGTTACATTAACATTGCAATGAAGTTACTGTGAAATTCCCCTTGTTGCCACACTCCGGCGCCTGTTCGGGTCAATCCACCTAACCAGCACGCCCTTCAGACTGTGGGGAAAAAACCGGAGCACCCGAAGGAAACCCACACAGACAACGTGCAGACTCCACACAGACAGTGACCCAAGCCGGGAATCGAACCCGGGTCCCTGGCACTGTGAAGCCTATGGTAGTCATGATATGGAGATGCCGGCGTTGGACTGGGGTGAACACAGTAAGAAGTTTAACAACACCAGGTTAAAGTCCAACAGGTTTATTTGGTAGCAAAAGCCACACAAGCTTTCGGAGCTGCAAGCCCCTTCTTCAGGTGAGTGGGAATTCTGTTCACAAACAGAGCATATAAAGACACAAACTCAATTTACATGAATAATGGTTGGAATGCGAATACTTACAACTAATCAAGTCTTTAAGAAACAAAACAATGTGAGTGGAGAGAGCATCAAGACAGGCTAAAAAGATGTGTATTGTCTCCAGACAAGACAGCCAGTGAAACTCTGTGGGGGTTACAAATAGTGTGCCATGAACCCAATATCCCGGTTGAGGCCGTCCTCGTGTGTGCGGAACTTGGCTATCAGTTTCTGCTCAGCGACTCTGCGCCGTCGTGTGTCGTGAAGGCCGCCTTGGAGAACGCGTACCCGAATATCAGAGGCCGAATGCCCAGGTATAAAGCAAATCACGGTCACGGGCATTCGGCCTCTGATATTCGGGTACGCGTTCTCCAAGGCGGCCTTCGCGACACACGACGGCGCAGAGTCGCTGAGCAGAAACTGATAGCCAAGTTCCGCACACACGAGGACGGCCTCAACCGGGATATTGGGTTCATGGCACACTATTTGTAACCCCCACAGAGTTTCACTGGCTGTCTTGTCTGGAGACAATACACATCTTTTTAGCCTGTCTTGATGCTCTCTCCACTCACATTGTTTTGTTTCTTAAAGACTTGATTAGTTGTAAGTATTCGCATTCCAACCATTATTCATGTAAATTGAGTTTGTGTCTTTATATGCTCTGTTTGTGAACAGAATTCCCACTCACCTGAAGAAGGGGCTTGCAGCTCCGAAAGCTTGTGTGGCTTTTGCTACCAAATAAACCTGTTGGACTTTAACCTGGTGTTGTTAAACTTCTTACTGTGAAGCAGCAGTGCTAACCACACTGTGCTACCGTGCCGCCCAGACAGAGATGTGTAGACAGAGTCAATGGATGGGAGGCCGGTTTGCGTGATGTCAGTCTGAACTGCGCTGTTAGGAGAGGGGCTTCGGGTGGCGGTTTGGCGAAGGACTTGAAGGGGTTAATAATCTGACAAGTGCAAATGCCATTCAGCTCAAAATTCCACAACTTTCTTGCCCTCTGTGTTCTCTTTGTTTTCTGTGCTACCCAGTTCAACCAACGAATTTGCTTTATACCTGGGCAGTTTGTTACTGTTGGTCATTACGGGATAGGGACCCAGGGCGTGAAATTTGTCTTTGGTCAATAACGTGATAAAGGGGGAGATATTCTTTCTCATTGGTTGCAACAGAAAAGAAAATCAGGCGGAGTGCGAAATGAGTATCTGATTGGCTACAAGAATCAGCCAGAGGCAAAGAACTCACCTCCTGACTCCCCCAAAACCTCCCACCATCTACAGGATGCACTGCAGCAACTCGCCAAGGTTTCTTCAACAACACCTTCCAAACCCACCTCCTCCAGCACCTAGAAGGACAAGGGCAGCAGGTATATAGGAACACCACCACCTGCGAGTTCCCCTCCAAATCAGACACCATCCTTAGAAATATATCGCCGTTCCTTCACTGTCGCAGGCTCAAAATCCTGGAACCTCCTCCCTAACAGCACTGTGGGTGTACTTACACCACATGGACTGCAGCGGTTCGAGAAGGCAGCTCACCACCACCCTCTCAAGGGCAACTAGGGATGGGTAACAAATACTGACCCAGTCAGCAACATTCACACCTGATAGGACAGCACAGTGGTACAGTGGTTAGCACTGCTGCCTCACAGCACCAGGGACTCGGGTTCGATTCCCGGCTTGGGTCACTGTCTGTGCGGAGTCTGCACGTTCTCCCCGTGTCTGCGTGGGTTTCCTCCGGGTGCTCTGGTTTCCTCCCACAGTCCGAAAGACGTGCTGGTTAGGTGCATTGGCTATTAGGGGATTTTCACAGTAACTTAATTGCAGTGTTAATGTAGGCCCGCTTGTGTCAATAATAAACAAAATAAATAAATATCAAATAAAAAAGCACCCCCTTTCGCATTGCAATCCTAAAATCCATTCTACTCCATCCTCTCCCCCAACTTAATTTAAAAGCAAAATACTGCAGATGCTGGAATCTGTAACACAACAGAAAATGCTGGAAAATCTCAGCAGGTCTGACAGCGTCTGTGGGGAGAGAATAGGGCCAACGTTTGGAGTATGGATTACCCTTCGTCAGAGCTCGAAACGCTGGCTCTATTCTCTCCCCACAGATGCTGTCAGACCTGCTGAGATTTTCCAGCATTTTCTGTTTTTGTCTCTCCCCCATCTTTTTGTTTAACCAATTAGAGTAGTGGGTACATAAACAGGAATGATTGCACCATGTTTTTAAAGTTGAAAAGTTTTTTAAAGTCTTAAAGTTTATTTATTAGTGTCCCAAGTGCAGAAGAGATTTATTAGGATGCTACCGAGAGTTGATGGTTTGAGTTACAAGGAGAGGCTGGATAGACTGGGACTTTTTTCCCTGGAAGGTGGGAGTCTTAGGGGTGATCTTATAGAGGTCTATAAAATAATGAGGGGCATAGACAAGGTAGATAGTCAATATCTTTTCCCAAAAGTAGGGGAGTCTAAAACTAGAGGGCATAGGTTTAAGGTGAGAGGGGAGAGATACAAAAGGGTCCAGAGGGGCAGTTTTTTCACACAGAGGGTGGTGAGTGTCTGGAACAAGCTACCAGAGGTAGTAGTAGAGGCGGGTACAATTTTATCTTTTAAAAAGCATTTAGACAGTTACATGGGTAAAATGGGTAAGAGGGATATGGGCTAAATGGGGGCAATTGGGACTAGCTTAGTGGTAAAAATGGGTGGCATGGACAAGTTGGGCCAAAGGGCCTGTTTCCATGCTGTAAACCTCTATGACTCTAAGGCCGGAATTTTACCGGCATGCCCTCCCTGATTCCGGGGGCAGGCGAAGCTTAGAGAACGGCATTCTCTGTTGGCCTCTGGAGGGATCGTACGAACCTCAGGTGGACGTGCCAGTAAAATTCCACTCTAATTAGGCTGACACTGCAATGAAGTTACTGTGAAAATCCCCAAGTTGCCACACTCCGGCGCCTGTTCGGGTACACTGAGGGAGAATCTAACATGGCCAATGCACCTAACCACCTGGCCTAAATGTTCAGTACCATTTGCAACTGCTCAGTTACTGCAGAGTCCATGTCCATATGCAGCAAGAACTGGACAAATTCAGGCCTGGACTGTTCTGTAAAACCCTGCTTTCTATCAAAAATGAATTTAGTGGCTGGAAACACCTGCTTGAATTTTTTAAAAACTCAGATTCCAAAAAGACATATTCCAGTGACTTGAGTTCACAGTCAAAGGTGGCTGCACATTTGCATCACTGTACCCTTTACATTCCAAAAGCATTGAAATGGAGACGGCCAGTCTGTAAAGCTGCACTAGGAAAGAAATGGCCCTGTCCCAACCACAAAGCATCCAGATAATCACAGATTACTCAGAGCGGAGGCAAACCATTGGACATAATCACTTGGACGATGGGACCCTGGCTGAGAGAGGAATTCCCAGCCGCCATCTGATCAAATTACAACAGGAATACACTAGCCATGGCAATATTTGGCCAACTGGGGGGAATTTTCTGGCAGCAGGATTTTGGAGATTTTGTGCTCCCGCCAAAGCAAATGGATTGTAGAATGGTTTACCACATTTCCCAGCCTCATTTCTTGTGTGCGTGTCTGTGTTTGTGTGTTTGGGTATGTGTGTGAGTGTGCGAGTGTGTGAGTGAGTGTGTGTATGTGTGTGTGAGGGTGTGAGTGTGTGTGTATGTGAGGGTGTGAATGCGTGTGTGTGTGAGGGTGTGAGTGCGTGTGTGGTGTGTGTGTGAGTGCGTGTGTGTGTGTGTGAGTGTGTGTGTGGTGTGTGTGTGAATGTATGTGTGTGAGTGTGTGTGTGTGTGTGTGTGTGTGTGTGAGTGTATGTGTGTGTGAGGGTGTGAGTGCGTGTGTGTGTGAGGGTGTGAGTGTGTGTATGTGTGTGTGAAGGTGTGAGTGCGTGTGTGTGTGAGGGTGTGAGTGTGTGTATGTGTGAGTGTGAGGGTGTGTGTGTGTGAGTGTGTGTGTGAGGGTGTGTGTGAGTGTGTGTGTGAGTGTGTGTGAGTGTGTGTGTATGTGTGTGTGTGAGTGAGTGTGTGTGTGAGGGTGTGTGTGAGTCTCTGTGTGTGGGGAGGGCAGAATGTATGTGTCTGTGTGTGTGGTCAAAGCATTTTTTATTATTACATTTAGTCTGAGTTAATTACAATAAAAACTATCCTTTTCTTTTTTTGGCACTGAAGAAAACCTGTCTGATCATGTCATTCATCATCACAACGCTGAAACAGTTAAACACTCACGCAATTGGCAAGAATATCCCTTTTTGACTATTCATGAAGTTTTAACAACCATCATAATGAATATCAGCAGCACATCGTGGCACAGTGATTAGCACTGCTGCCTGACAGCACCAGGGACCCAGGTTCGATTCCCGCCTTGGGTCACTGTCTGTGTGGAGTTTGCACATTCTCCCCACGTCTGTGTGGGTTTCCTCCGGGTGCTCCGGTTTCCGCCCACGGTACAAAGCTGTGTGAGTTAGGTTGATTGGCCATGCTAAATTGCCCCTTAGTGTCAGAAGATTAACAGGGTAAATATGTGGGGTTGCAGGAATAGGGCTTGGGTGGGATTGTGGTCGGTGTAGACTCGATGGGCCGAATGGCCTCCTTCTGCACTATCGGGATTCTATGAACCTATGAAAATAGCTTACAATACAGTCACAATTCAATAAACGTACGCTGGGAAAGTAGAGAGTTGTAGAAATCTTGGAACTCGCTTCCTAACAGTGCTGTGTCACACGGACTGCAACCATTCGAGAAGGTAGTTCACCATCACAGGGACAATTAGAGATGGACAATAATGTGTGCTCACGTCCTATTAACAATTTGAAAAAATTAAAAATTACCTGCTAGGTTACAATGAATCATAATTGAACCCTTTCATAATTCTTTGTCAAACACGGTTAAATGAAGCTACAGATGCAAGTCCGGTCTTGAAGGAGAAGCCCAGTGCGTCTGGCTGCAGTTCCTTTCAACAATGAGGAAACTTGCTTTTACTATCATTCAGTAGGAATCGGGAGTGGGCAATTCGGCCCTTCGAGCCCATTCCACCGTGTAACAGGATCATGGCTGATCTTATCCTGGTCTCAACTCCACTTTCCTGCCTGCTCCCCCCATCACCGTTTACCCTACTTTCCATCAGAAACATATTTATCTCTTTTTTTGAATCTGTTGATTGATTCTGCCTCCACTGCTGTCTGGGGCAGAGAATTCCAGAGATTCACAACCCTCTGAGAGAGGTAGTTTCTCCTCAGCTCAGTTTTGAACCTGCCTCCTCTCACTTGATGGGCAGGATTTTCCAGCCACGCTCGCCACAAGGTTGGAAAATTCCGCCCGAAGTCAACGGGCTTTTGTATGATCCGTGTCCCACCCGCTACAATTCCTGTGACAGGCGGGATGGTAAAATTCTGCCCTATATCTATGACCGCTTGTTCTAAACTCTCCCACAAGAGGGAACATCTGTCCAACATCCACCTTATCAATCCCCTTCAGCATTTTATATACCTCAATCAGATCCTCCTCATTCCTCTGAATCCAGCGAGTACAAGCCCAAGCTATCCAATTTCTCCTCATACGATAGCCCTTCCATCCCCGGAATCGATTTAATTTGATTTGATTTATTATTGTCATATGTATTAGCATACAATGAAAAGTATTGTTTCTTGCGCGCTATACAGACAAAGCATACCGTTCATAGAGAAGGAAAGGAGAGAGTGCAGAATGTTGTGTTACAGTCATAGCCAGGGTGTAAAGAAAGATCAACTTATGGTCCGGTGAACCTTCTTTGAACTGCCTCCAGTGCCACCAGATTCTTCCTCAAGTAAGGAGACCAACACTGGACACAATACTCCAGAAGTGGTCTCACCAATGCCTTACACAATTGGAACAACGCTTCCCAACTTTTAATGGTTAGCACTGCTGCCTCACAGTGTCCAGAGCCTGGGTTCGATTCCCGGCTTGGGTCACTGTCTGTGCGGAGTCTGCACGTTCTCCCCGTGTCTGCGTGGGTTTCCTCCGGGTGCTCCGGTTTCCTCCCACAGTCCAAACGACGTGCTGGTTAGGTGCATTGGCCATGCTAAATTCTCCCTCAGTGTACCCGAACAGGCGCCAGAGTGTGACGACTAGGGGATTTTCACAGTGACTTTATTGCAGTGTTAATGTAAGCCTATTTGTGACACTAATGAAATAAACTAAAATAAACTTTAAGAAAGTCCAGTCCTTTTGCAATAAATGCAATAGAGGGGAGATTGAGAGATTTCCTGCAGCTCTGGATCAACACAGAGCACAAAATGGATATTAGGTTCTACAATCTATAGTTAATAGGCCTGTCATAGTCAGGTATGCCACAGAGCTAGCACAGTTTTAGTGATGTATTGTTAGTAGCAGTTTCTAACTTGCAAACCAAAACAAAATCTTGTGTAAACAAATCAGTATTTTTTAAAAAGACCTTGCATTTATATAGCCCCTTTCATGACCCCAGGATGTTTCAAAGCACTTCATGACCAATGTGTTTGCTATTTTCATTTCAGGAAACTCCATAGCCAATTTGTGTAAAGCAAGATCCCACAAACACTGACGGTTCGTGCCAGGAGTCCTGACCCTGCATTGTGTCAATGTCTGTCATGTGACATAATTGTCAGTGAAAAAGGCTCTGAGGTGAGCTTGATGCCAATTCGGGGGGCGGTTGCAGGGAGGAGGTGGGATCCAGTTCTGGAGGATGACTTTAAGAGCAGGCAGGAGAGCAGAGTGTGAGCAGCGTCACGGTCCAAGTGCCCACAGCCTCTCTCCTCAGGTACTCAGTGTGCTCTGCACAAGAGATGCCAGCCTTGTGCCACCACAAGAGCACTTCCGTTTGTCTATTCCATTTTCAGACAGGATTTCTTCCCGGCAGCCACAGTGAATAACGGCTCCCCATTGTACTCCTGAAAGATGGAAATGATCATGTTCCAGACCATTCATTATTCCCGTTACTGAGCTTGGAAGTTTGATTCCGTCACTCTCCGGCCTCTTAACAAACTCTTACATGAGTTAAGTGTAAGTTATTCATTGAATCATAAAATCCCTACAGTGCAGAAGGAGGCCCATTGAGTCTGCACCTACAACAATCCCACCCAAGCCCTACCTCTGTAACCCCGCATATTTACCCTGCTAATCCTCTGACATTAGGGTCAATTTACCCTGGCCAATCAACCTAACCCGCACATCTTTGGAGTGTGGGAGGAAACCGGAGCACCCAGAGGAAACCCACGCAGACACGGGGAGAACGTGCAGACTCCACACTGACAGTGACCCGAGGCCAGAATGGAACCAGGGTCCCTGGCGCTGTGAGGCAGCAGTGCTAACCACTGTGCCACCATGCCACCCATGAATTGTGCACTTTAAATGCAGTGGGACAATAATCAGTGAACCACGGATGAAGCGTTGAAAACACTGCCATCGCAAAGCTCAACGTAAACTCAGGGAATATCCCAAGTAAAAGTTCTTAAGAACAAAGAACAATACAGCACAGGAACAGACCCTTCGGCCATCCAAGCCCGTGCCGCTCCCTGGTCCAAACTAGAGCCCGCGCCGCTCCCTGGTCCAAACTATTCTTTCTATTTGGCACTTTCCAGCCTTCCAGACTCAACACTGAGTCTGAGAATTTCAGATCCGAATCTCTGCCTCCCCTATTTCTCCAGTTTGATTTTAGGGAGCAGCTGTTGGTATTGATTCTGCTTTTCCCATTGACGCCTCCTCGTGATCCATCTTTTATTTCCTCATTTATCCCATTAACATCTCCTTTCGACTTACACCATCATCCCCTCCATCATTTAGTTTCTTCCGCCTTCCCACTTCCATTCAGTTCTTTCCTTCTCCTTCCCTGCTAACCCTGCCCCAGGCTTCAAACCACTTTTACCCAGCTTCTGAGCCGAAATGAGGGCCAGATTCCTCCAGGATGTTGCCTGGTTTGGAAGATTATGGACTATGGAGAAAGGTTAAACAAACTTGGATTGTTTTCATTGGAGCGTCGGAGGATGAGGGGGACCTGATAGAGGTTTACAAGCTTGGATAGAGTGGATAGTCAGAGTCTTTCTCCCAGGGTCAAAGGGTCAATTACTCAGGGGCATAGGTTGAGAGTGAGAGGGGGAAAGTTTAAAAGAGATGTAAGGGGCAAGTTTTTCACACAGAGGGTGGTGAATGCCTGGAACGCGCTGCCGCAGGAGGTGGTGGAAGCAGATTCTATAACAACATTCAAGAAGCATCTGGATAGATACATGAATAGGTGGGGAATAGAGGGATATGGACCAAGTAGAGGCAAGAAAATATTAGATTAGAGAGGCAGCTGTGTTGACACAGACTTGATGGGCCAAAGGGCCTGTTCCTCTGCTGTATTGTTCTTTGTTCTTTGTTCTCCGGCCATTCACGCCGGTGGGATTCTCTGGTGATGCCGGCAGCCCCCGCCCACAGGTTCCCTGGCAAAGTGGTGTGACATGAGTGGGAAATGCCATTGACAGCGGTGGATCCAGAGCATCCGATCGCCAGCGAATGACGTGCCCCCGCCCCCCGCCCCCCCCCCACCCCCCCCCCACCCCCCCCCCACCCCCACCCCCCCCCACCTCCCCCCCCCCCCCCCCACCCCCCCCCCCCCCCCCCCCACCTCCCTGCCGAGAAACATGCAGCTGGGAAGCTGGAGAATCCCGCCCGTTATCCCTGCTTCCAGACCTGTGGGAGTTTTCTGTTTTTCCTGCAGTGTAGGTCAGTGTAATCGGGAGAGGGTGGGCACGATCTGACCCGCCGCTCACGCCACACTCCCGCTGCAGCGAGGTCGGAGAACACGGCGCCCAGGCCGAATCTCCATTTGGGAAAATCCCGCCGGCGTGAACAGTGATAACTTTCCGGCCTGTGCCTTTAAGACTGCCACAAGAGGGGAGAGAGAGGTATGTGAATCACAGCAGTGGGAGCGTGTGCCCCTGTGAGAAAGTGGATACCTAACAAGTCCAGCGTAACAGTAATCAGCCATTAAACTCCCCCACCCCCGACTTCCAACCCCACACGCAATTTACTTCCCTCAAAAAAATCATTAAACACTTCTTGAGGAAAGAAAAGTGAAGGTATTAACTGCAACTCAGCACTTTAACGTTTCAAAAAAATGTTGAAGGCAAACCAATTTGCTGGCAGCAGAACGCTTGTTTGTTTTCTCTCAAACAGCCATTCCCATTGGGAGTGCCTGAGTACCTCCCGCACTGAAGAAATCTAAGATGTGCGATTTGTGCTTAGTCTAAAGCCGGGGGAAAGCATTTTTTGAAAAAAGTGGTTGGCGGCTGTGAGCCGTGACTTGCTCCGCGCGAGTTTCCTGATTGACAGCCTGGAGTGTGAACCCGAGCAGAAGGAACGCAATCAATCTCTTTCAATATAAACTCTCCGCCATTTGAAGACTTCAGTTCAGCGCACACGCGGATGGCCTCCTCTGCACTGTAGGGATTCTGTGATTCTACTTAAGTTTTCCGAACACTCGCAATCAGACTTTGACCCACCATAAGTGTCACCATTTTTCTGATCCTGTTGCAGACTAAAGGATCCGTTAGTAATCTTTTCCTTACCTTACTGTCCACAAGGCCCAATCGAATAAGGGAGTACCTTGATCCAACGCTGCACCTTCCGCCATCTTGTTACATCCCCAAAATCTCTTATAGCCAATGAAGTAGCTTGGAAGTGGACTCACCGCTGTCAGGCAGCAGCCAATTGTGTGCGCAGCAAGATCCCACAAACATGTCCAGCTTATCAGTCCTCGTTTCATAGAATCAAAGAATCCCTACAGCGCAGAAGAGGCCATTCAACCCATCGAGTCTGCACCAACTCTCTGATAGAGCATCTTACCCAGGCCCTCTCCCCCTGCCCTATCCCACTAACCCCACACATTTACCATGGATCATCCATCTAACCAACACCTCTTGGGACACAATGAGCAATTTAGCATGGCCAGCCCACCTAACACACACATCTTTGGACTGTGGGAGGAAACCGGAGCACCGGAGCAAACCCACGCAGACACAGGGAGAATGTGCAAACTCCAACCAGACAGTGACCCAAGCCGGGAACCGAACCCGTATCCCTGGCACCGTGAGGCAGCAGTGCTAACCACTGTGCCACCGTGCCGCCCATATTTGTAGTTTGGTGATGTTGATTGATTGTTGCTATGGAGAACTCTCCTGCTCCTCTTCAAAGTAGTCGCCTGGGGTCCTTTGTGGCCACCTGAGAGCATTGCCCAAGTTGCTATATAAATGCAAGTCTTTCTTTGTCATTTTAACTTAGGTCCAGGGTTTAAAATGGGCAACATTGGACAGGTCGCCAGTTACTCACTTTGCCTGAACATTGGCAGAGATGACTAACGGGAAACCTATCCGAGATTAATTTGTTTCACACCATTAGCAAAAGTCAAAATGGCCTCCATGGGATGTAAAACGCATTGGACCTGCCTCGAGAATGCGTTTGAGATTGTCATAAATATAAGAGCCGGATTCTCCGGCCATTCAAGCCGGCAGGATTCTCCGTTCCCGCCGGCGGTGTACCCGCTGCCGTGGATTTCCTGGCCGTGTGGAGCGGCTCCAATGGGGATTCCCATTGACAGCGGTGGGACCAGAGGATCCCGCCACCAGCACGCTGCCTCCCGCCCTTGCAAACACACTGAGGGGAGCCCAGAGAATCTCAGCCAAGGTCTTCCTTTTTTCCACACTCCTTTAGCATGTGTTTATTCTGGAGTCTGTACAGACGATGTAGCGAGGGCTTGTGAGGTCTGCATTAGGACCCAATCAATGCTTCTGCAGCATCAACATAGAACTGACTGCGAAAAAATATCCTGCACAAGATACATGAGGCAAATAAATTTCTTAAAGGCACAGTGTCGTCACAGAGTGCTAAGCACAGAACTACAGATGGCCATCATGTTGAGTTGGAAACTACATAGATGGGGGGGGGGGCGCGGGGGGAGGGGGGGGGTGGGGGGAAGGGGGAGGGGATTATCCAGCCGCCCCAAAACTGGAAAATCCTGCCGAGGTCAACGGACCTTCGCATGGTCCGTTCCCCTCCCACCCACTATAATTCCCGTGGTGGACGAGATAGGAAAATTCTGATGGGGGTCTTTTAAACTGTTCTAATCTTTTTTGTTCAGGGAAGGCATTTAGCACTCTGGGACCTGTGTCAATAAAAGTTGCAGTAGCCATAGAGTCATAGAGGTTTACAGCATGGAAACAGGCCCTTTGGCTCAACTTGTCCAAGCCGCCCCTTTTTTTAACCCCTAAGCTGGTCCCAATTGCCTGCATTTGGCCCATATCTCTCTATACCCATCTTGCCCATGTAACTGTCTAAACGACTTTTAAAAGACAAAATTGTACCCGCCTCCACTACTACCTCTGGCTTGTTCCAGACACTCACCACCTTCTGTGTGAAAAAATTGCCCCTCTGGACCCTTTTGTATCTCTCCCCTCTCACCTTAAACCTATGCCCTCTAGTAGAAACTAGAAGCAGGAGTAGGCCATTCAGCCCTTCAAGCCTGCTCTGCCATTCATTTTGGTCATGGCTGATCATCGAATTCAATATCCTGATCCCCCCCTTCCCCCCACATCCCTTGATCCCTTTTGCCCGAAGAGCTATATCTAATTTCTTCTTGAAATCGCACAATGTTTTGGCCTCAACTGTGTGAAAGTGTGCACGTTCTTCCCGTGTCTGCGTGGGTTTCCTCCGGGTGCTTCAGTTTCCTCCCACAGTCCTAAGATGTGGGGGTTAGGTTGATTGGCCATGCTAAATTGCCCCTTAGTGTCAGGGGGACTAATTACGTGAGGTTACAGGAATAGGGCCTGGGTGGAATTGTGGTGGTGCAGGTTTAATGGGCCGTATCGGGCACTGTAGGGACTCCATGATTCTATGAACTACTTTCTGTGGCAGTGAATTCCACAGATTCACCACCCTCTGGGTGAAGAAATTTCTCCTTACCTCAGTCTTAAAAGGTTTACCCCTTATCCTCAAACTATGACACCTAGTTCTGGACGCCCCCACCATCAGGAACCTTCTTACTGAATCTACCCTATACGTGGGGTCCTTAATTTTGCTGGCTGCTTTGCCGAGGCAGCGGGAAGTATAGACAGAGTCAAGGGATGGGAGGTTGGTTTGCGTGATGGATTGGGCTACATTCATGATCTTTGTAGTTCCTTGCGGTCTTGGGCAGAGCAGGAGCCATACAAAGCTGTGATAACCCTATTAGAATTTTATAAGTTTCTATGAGATCCCCTCTCACTCTTCTAGACTGGCAATCAATATAATCCTAACCAATTTAGTCTCTCCTCATATGACAGACCTGCCATCCCAGGAATCAGCTGGTAAACTTTTGCTGCACTCCCTCTTTAGCAAGAATGTGGAACTCGCTACCACAGAAAGTGATTGATAGATGCATGGAAGTGGAGACTAGATAAGTATTGAGGGAGAAGGGAGTAGAGGGCATCATGGCAGATCACAGACAGGCTCGGGTAGGTTAGGTGAATTGGCCGTGCTAAATTCTCCCTCAGTGTATCCAAACAGGCGCTGGAGTGTGGCGACTAGGGGATTTTCACAGTAACTTCATTGCAGTGTTAATGTAAGCCTACTTGTGACACTAATCAGTCAACTTTTTAACTTTTTTAGGGTAGAGAATAAACACTGGCCTGGGCTGGTTGTTCCTGTTTCTGAGCCGTATGTCATAGAATCATAGAATCCCTACAGTGCAGAAAGAGGCCATTCGGCCCATTGAGTCTGAACTGACTCTCCGACAGAGCATCCCACCAAGGCCCTATCTCGTAATCCCACATATTTACCCTGCTAATCCCACTAACCTGCACATCTTGGGACATTAAGGAACAATTTAGCATGGCCAATCCACGCAACCCGCACACCTTTGGACTGTGGGAGGAAACCGGAGCACCCGGAGGAAACCCACGCAGACACGGGGAGAATGTGCAGACTCCACACAGACAGTGACCCAAGCTGGGAATCGAACGTGGGTCCCTGGTGCTGTGAGGTAGCAGTGCTAACCACTGTGCTGCCCTATGTCCTTTTGATCTGATGTAACCTCCAGATTTCTCCCCAGAAATAATCTGACAGAAGCAGTGGTAAACCTGGTGGAAGTCTTTGCCAGTTGAATGGACGTGAACGGCCGAATGAATTTTAACCTGGGCGCGGGGCAATGCCAACCAAAACAGGCAAGAGGCTGCCCAAGCTGCAAATCAGGATCTTTCCAGACAGCCAAACGGGGGAAGCAAGCAGAGAACATGGCAGCCGCACATCCTCAGCTGCTGGTGGTCCGTAAAGAGGACGATGTGTTGGAGGCCTCTTCCCAAAGGAACATTATAGTGTATTTTTGAACGGCGTGTGCTTGGGCCAAGGAGGCCTTCTCAGTCACTCCGAAACCACTGCTTGTTGTTGACTATGCACCGAGCAGTCAGTGAGGTCTCAGCAGCGAGAAGCGAGGTTGACGCTCCTGGTAATCAGGTAGGCCCATCTGAGAGGGCTTAATTTTCTCATCCAAGTGACGGCACCTCCAACACTACAACTGAACATTCCCTCAGTACTGCACTGAAGTCGGATGGCTGTCAATAAGGTTCATTTATACATTGATGTAGGAGGTGATGGCCTAGTGGCATTATTGCTGGACTATTAATCCAGAAATTCAGCTAATGTTCTGGAGACTTGGGTTCGAATCCCGCCACGGCAGATGGTGGAATCTGAATTCAATGAAAAAAAAAAGCTGGAATTAAGAATCTACTGATGAGAATGAAACCATTGTCGATTGTCAGAAAAATCCATCTGGTTCACTAATGTCCTTTAGGGAAGGAAATCTGCCGTCCTTACCTGATCTGGACTACATGTGACTCCAGAGCCACAGCAATGTGGTTGACTCTCAACTACTCTCTGAATGAAGGATGGCCAATAATTGCTGTAAGAGTTTTAACAACATCAGGTTAAAGTCCAACAGGTTTATTTGGTAGCAAATGGCATTTGCTACCAAATAAACCTGTTGGACTTTAACCTGGTGTTGTTAAAACTCTTACTGTGTTCACCCCAGTCCAACGCCGGCATCTCCACATCAATAATTGCTGGCCAGCCAACAACGCCCATGTCCCACGAATTAATAAAGAAGTTAAGATCATGGGACCACAAACCCAACCATTCCAGAGTGTACTCAATGCCCTGATATACACAGGAGAACTGGACCAGTTGGCAATATGGTGACATGTTAAGACAAGATAAGGCAATAGATTGTGCCTCCAGTGACACTGTGAGCAATTAAATATTTTGTGATAAGTTATTACATTTGGAATGCAAGTGGTTTCCATTTTATGCCATTGCGCCATCTGCTTATTTGCAAATCAAGGTATTTGTGGGTTTCTTAACTATCGGGCCTGCATACCTTTTATGGCTGCAGATTGAAGGCATATAAAATGACTGATCCAAATGGAATTTGTGGTAATCCCTGTGGGTAGGGTGGACAGTGTAGAGAATAATTGACTTCCTAAAGTTAATGGGTTGATTATCTTGTTCATGCAAATCCTAAACTGCATCTATATTAAAAAAATTAACTCAATGACAGCTTGAGATGACAGAGTGCATCTGTTTCTTGTGGGAATACGCGTATGTACATCAATTTGTGTCCCTTACCCAGGGTAGTTTACAGACCTTCCAATGGAAATCTCACCTGAATAAGGAGGAGCTGTGATTTGGCCGTGTGCTATTATCCTTTTCCGCGTTGTAATATCTCAAGAGGGTTTAAAAAGGGAGATCCCTTCCTACTGCCTGCCCTGCGTTCAATGTTCCATGAGGTTTTCCAGTTATCCATCCAAACGTTTGCTGTCGGTATCCTAACTTGCCCCAGGTCCTGTTTACCGATCACCCCTGCGCTTGCTGCCTTACGTCCGTTCCCAATCCAGGAATCTCGCTAATTTGGAATTCTCATGCTTCTTTTCAAATTCTTCCATGGCCTTGCCCCTCCCTATCTTTGTAAGCCGCCCCCCACCATTTCCCATTCCCTGCATATCTTTGGACTGTGGGAGGAAACCGGACCACCCAGAGGAAACCCATGCAGACACAGTGCAGACTCCACACAGACAGTGACCCAAGCCGGGAATCAAACCCGGGTCCCTGGCGCTGTGAGGCAGCAGTGCTAACCACTGTGCCACCGTGCCGCACACAAATTTCCCATAAATAAATAAAAATCATAGCTACCTCTTTGATCAACAGTTTGGTCATCTGCTCTGAAATCTCTTTATGCGGCTTAGTGTCAAACTTTGTCTGATTTTACTTCTGTGATAGTTTGCTACATTAAAGACGCTATATAAATGCATGTTATTGTTGTTGCTTCCACCTTTTATTTGGCAAGTTCAAGAATATTGCCTGCTGTCCACTCAACTCCCAATATGAAGTGAGTTCAGATGCACGTGTTTATGTGGATAGACCATTGACATTGCTCCTGGTGGGTTTGATAGTGCGGTGATCTGTAACAACAGACGCATTGCACTGTCACCCAGATTTCCATTCATGTCGGAATCAGGTAGGCCAAGTGGCCTTGCTAGGCGGAAACTAACCCTGACCTTGGCAGCAAGTGACCTGGGGGCAATTTTAAACACCCTCCTCCCACCCCGAGCCTCCCCTGCAAACCCACCCCCCACCTCCCCGGGTCTATTCTTCATCCAAAACCAGCCAGCAGGTGACAAGTTGGGCAGGAGGGAGTCACTCACTGGGAATCATCAACAATGGCGCCCACCTCTCAGGTAAATTATAGGGAGGGGAGGGGTCCTTCTGGAGAGAGGGGGTTGGTCTTTACAATGCAGCAAAGGAGGGCCAGGGTAAGGGAGCCCTAAACCTCCCCCATTGACCCCAAAGGCATCTTTGGACCCTGATCTTCCAGACACTTAGGACCTCCGCTGCTTTTCGACAGGCCAAAATCGAGAACAGCAAGGAATTTCTGAGCAAGGCCCCTACCCACCTGGTTAAAATAAATCTTTACGTCATGGACAATGTATTATCAATGTAGCAATGTAGGGAGACACAGTGGCACAGTCGTTAGCACTGCTGCCTCACAGTGCCAGGGACCCGGGTTCGATTCCTGGCTTGGGTCACTGTCTGTGCGGAGTCTGCATGTTCTCCCCACGTCTGCATGGGTTTCCTCCGGGTGCTCTGGTTTCCTCCCACACTCCAAAGATGTGCAGGTTAGGTACATTGGCCGTGCTAAATTGCCCCTTAGTCTCCTGGGATGTGTAGGTTAGAGGGATTAGCAGGGTAAATATGGGGGGTTACGGGGATAGGGCCTGGGTGGAATTGTTGTCAGTGCAGACTCGATGGGCCGAATGGCCTCCTTCTGCACTGTAGGGATTCTATGATTCTGTTGCTGATGTTTGGCTGTGTTTATCTGGCCTGAACGGCCACCCGGTCTGTAAATCCTGAGGCCAATTGCAAGCTAATTGGTAACTGTAGATTGGCAGATGCTTGTAGATTTTTGGCTTCAGATCAGAATGGAGCAGGGGGAATTTACATTGTAGAGTAGGATCACCACATGCCAAGTGTGAGTCCCATACATAGCGGCTAACAGTACAAATGGATAAACTCTGTTAGACTCATTCTTCAGCAGCACGACCTGTCTACTGAATAGCAATTCTCCATTAATAGCTTGACTAGAATCTGCTCCAACAGCAATTCCAATACATTTACTGTACAGGAGCTCCTATTTGGGTTCTGTTGATTCATCGACATTCCTTGTTGGTGAAATAACTACAGAGGAATTGCAGGAGCCTGGGGGGACCTCCCAAGGCCATGCTTTCCCCCACCAATGCAGGAGCCCATATCACTGAAAAAGAGATAATGGAGGTTAAAGTATTATATGGCGGGGGGGAATAATATGCGCTTACTATATGAAGGCTGCACTGTTATTGACTTGATTATAGGGGAGGCGATGGCCTAGTGGTATTATCGCTAGACTATTCATCCAGATTCTCGGCTAATGTTCTGGGGACCCGGGTTCAAATCCCGTCACGGCAGATGGTGGAATTCTTAAAGAAGAAGTTTATTTATTGTCACAAGCAGGCATATGTTAACACTGCAATGAAGTTACTGTGAAAATCCCCTAGTCGCCACACCCCAGCACCTGTTCGGGTACAATGAGGGAGAATTTAGCATGGCCAATGCACCTAATCAGCACGTCTTTCGGACTGTGGGAGGAAACCGGAACGCCCGGAGGAAACCCACGCAGACACGGGGAGAACGTGCAGACTCCGCACAGACAGTGACCCAAGCCGGGTCCCTGGTGCTGTGAGGCAGCAGTGCTAACCACTGTGCCACCGTGCCACCCCAATTGAATTCGAATTCAATAAAAAATATCTGGGATTAAGAATCTACTGATGACCATGAAACCATTGTTGATTCTCGGGAAAAACCCAGCTGGTTCACTAATGTCCTTTCGGGAAGGAAATCTGCCATCCTTACTTGGTCTGGCCTACATGTGATTCCAGATCCACGGCAATGTGGGTGACTCTCAACTGCCCTCCAAGGATGGGCAATAAATGCTGGCCAGCCAGCGACGCCCATGTACCACAAATGAATTTTTAAAATGGATTTAAGTTACCAGATATGGCCCACTCAACAGCTTTGGATCTGATGAAGTTCAATTAAATAATGGTGTTGGGATTAAGCATCTAAGAATGACTTTGGGTTAATGTTTCTGAAATTCTGTCTTCCAATTTAGGAATCCTGGATTGCCTTGCTCTCCATTGTGAAGGTAAATGGCCCCCAGTTGCAGCGCCAGTCACGAGAACTGTATAATCACACAGCAGTTATTTTGACAAAACAGTGGTGTTTTAATGATGACATGTTGGAAAGATCCCAAACCTCTCCTTGAACGGAATGGCGAAACATTGTGTTGGCTGAATTCCAACTGGAACGAGTCGAATCATCACCCTCAGCCCTATCTGTAAATTTACTGGTAAATTTGACACTTATCCTCAAGGCTTTGGCAGCGCTAAAACAACAACATTGTCACCCTTCCAAAGAACCACCTACATCAGCTTGATGTGATAGATACAACACAATGGATTGCTTTCCTTGTACATATGAATTCACACCCGTTTACCTCTAAATTGCCTGGGATGGAACATTTAAGTTATGAAAAGAGGTTGGGTAAGTTTAGACTTTGTTTTTCATTGGAGCAAAGTCTGAGGGGGCTACCTGATCAAGGTGTACAGGATAATGAGGGACATGGACAGAGTGGATAAGGAGCAGCTGTTCCCCTTAGTTGAAGGGTCACTTACGAGGGGACACAAGTTCAAAGTGAGGGGCCAGCACGGTGGCACAGTGGTTAGCACCACTGCCTCACAGCTCCAGGGATCCCAGTTTGATTCCCGGCTCGGGTCACTGTCTGTGTGGAGTCTGCAGGTTCTCCCTGTACCTGCGTGGGTTTCCTCCGGGTGCTCCGGTTTCCTCCCACAGTCTGAAAGACGTGCTGGTTAGGGTGCATTGGCCGTGCTAAATTCACCCTCAGTGTACCCAGACAGGCGCCGGAGTGTGGCGACTAGGGGATTTTCACAGTCACTTCATTGCAGTGTTAATGTGAGCCTACTTGCGACACTAATAAATAAAGGAGGTTTAGGGAGGATGTGAGGAAATGTGTTTTTACCCAGAGGGTGGTGACGGTCTGGAATGCGCTGCCTGGGAGGGTGGTAGGGGCGGGATGCCTCACATTCTTTAAAAAGTATCTGGATGAGCACTTAGCACATCATAACATTCAAGGCTATGGGCCAAGTGCTGGCAGCACGGTGGCACAGTGGTTAGCACTGCTGCCTCACAGTGCCAAGGACCCCGGTTCGATTCCCAGCTTGGTTTGCTGTCTGTGTGAAGTTTGCGCGTTCCCCCCGTGTCTGTGTGGGTTTTCTCCGGGTGCTCCGGTTTCCTCCCACAGTCTGAAAGACGTGCTGGTTAGGTGGATTGGCAGTGCTAAATTCTCCCTCAGTGTACCCGAACAGGTGCCAGAGTGTTGCGACTTGGAGATTTTCACAGTAACTTCATTGCAGTGTTAATGTAAGCCTACTTGTGACAACAATAAATAAATTTAAACTTAGATGGAATTAGATGGGAGTTCAGGTGTTTCTAATGTGTCGGTGCAGACTCGATGGGCCGAAGGGCCTCTTCTGCGCTGTATGATTCCGTGATTCTAAATTATCTTCCCATGTTTGTTAACACACTCTCCCTGGAGCCATCTCTGCTGAAGAAACTGATTGCCATGTGGGAAACTTTGGAGTCAGTGCACCCCCCAGTGTAAGTGACTTTAACCCTGTCCATCACCTAATGACGACCTCATTCAGGGCTGCCCCCACCTGGGAAAGAGTGAGGGGTTTGAGTTCTGCATAGAAATAGAATCATAGAAATCATAGAAATCCTACAGTACAGAAAGAGGCCATTCGGCCCATCGAGTCTGCACTGACCACAATCCCACCCAGGCCCTACCCCCATATCCCTACATATTTACCCACTAATCCCTCTAACCTACACATCTCAGGACACTAACGGCAATTTTTAGCATGGCCAATCAACCTAACCCGCACATCTTTGGACTGTGGGAGGAAACCGGAGCACCCAGAGGAAACCCACGCAGACACGAGGAGAATGTGCAAACTCCACACAGACAGTGACCCAAGCCGGGAATCGAACCCAGGTCCCTGGAGCTGTGAAGCAGCAGTGCTAACCACTGTGCTACTGTGCCGCCCTCATTGGCCCTCAGTCACATCATGAGTAGCAGGAATAGTAGAAGTGGGGGAGAAACTGGTAACAGGTATCACAGCTCAGAGCAGCACAAAGATCATGTGGGATGGTATCTCAGGTTTGAAGTAGCCAACTGCATTTATTTTTTTTAAACCCTCAATCTCAAGAGTATCTCTCACATCCCAAGGATGACCCAGTGTTCCGCAGCCTCAGAATTCATATTGAAACATAGCCACTCTTGACATGTGCAGGCAAACCAATTTTGTCCACACTGAGATCCATGAATACTAATGAAATAAATGTCCCAGTTCATATTTTTGGGATGTTGATTTTTTAAATTGTCATGGGATGTGGGCGTCGCTGGCAGGACCAGCATTTATTGCCCATCCCTGAGGGCATTTAAGAGTCAACCACATTACTGTGGGTCTGGAGTCACATGTAGGCCAGACCGGGTAAGCACAAAGAGCATTCGTGAACCAGATGGGTTTTTACCACAATTGACAATGGCTTCACGGTCATCAGTAGATTTTTAAATCCAGATTTTCAGTTAATTCAAATTTCACCATCTGACATGGTCGGATTCGAACCCTGGGTCCCCAAAGCATTGCCCAGGGTCTCCTTATTACTGGCCCAGTGGCAATACCACTACACCACTGCTTCCCTGCAAATGAATGTTGGCCCAGAAGCTCCCATGCTCCCATGCTCATCCTCAAGAGTACCATGTGATCGTTGACATCCTAGTGGCCAAGCAAATAGGGGCCTCAGTGTCACGACTCACCCAGGAGATGGCACCCCTAACATTGCAGCCCTTTGTTGGGATTCTACTGAGGTGTCAGCCTAGATTTTATTTTGCTTAAATTTAAATAATAAAGCAAATAAATTGGCTAAACCTACAGGGTGGTGATGAAACTAACATAGAATACAAACAGAAAGTTTCCAGTATAAAAAACAAGGAAACCAATATATACCCAAAATTTAACACGGCCAAAATGTCTCAAAGGGCTTCGAAGTTAATACCAGGCCACATAAGGTGATATTAGGGCAGATGACTGCAAGTGCAGCAAGGTGGCACAGTGGTTAGCACTGCTGCCTCACAGCGCTAGGGACCCCGGTTCAATTCTGACCTCACTGTCGGTGTGGAGTTTGCGCATTCTCCCCGTGTCTGCATGGGTTTCCTCCGGATGCTCCGGTTTCCTCCCACACTCCAAAGATGTGCTGGTTAGGCTGATTAGCCATACTAAATTGCCCCTTAGTGTCAGGGGATTAATGGGGTAAATATGTGGAGTTACGTAAATAGGGCCTGGTTGGGATTGTGGTCGGTGTAGACCCGATGGGCTGAATGGCCTCCTTTTGCACTGTCGGAATTCTGTGATCTTCTTCTAAGCTTGGACAAAAAGGGTAGGTTTAAGGAGCATCTTAAAGAAGGAGAAAGAGGTAAAGAGGCAGAGATGTTGAGGGAGGGAATTCTACTGTTCAGAGCCTGGGCAGCTGAAGGAACAGCCACCAATGGTGAAGTGATTAAAATTGGGGGTACAGAAGAACATAGAACATCGAACACTACAGCGCAGTACAGGCTCTTCGGCCCTCTATGTTGCGCCGACCAGTGAAACCAATCTAAAGCCCCTCTAATCTACACTATTCCAATATCATCCATATGTTTATCCAATAACCATTTGAATGCTCTTAATGTTGACGAGTCCACTACTGCTGCAGGCGGGGCATTCCACGCCCTTACTACTCTCTGAGTAAAGAACCTACCTCTAACATCCGTCCTATATCTCTCACCCCTCAATTTAAAGCTATGTCCCCTCGTGTTAGCATCACCATCCAAGGAAAAAGGCTCTCACTATCCACCCTATCTAATCCCCTGATCATCTTGTATGCCTCTATTAAGTCACCTCTTAACCTTTTTCTCTCTAATGAAAACAACCTCAAGTCCCTCAGCCTTTCCTCATATGATTTTCCCACCATACCAGGCAACATCCTGGTAAATCTCCTCTGCACCCTTTCCAATACTTCCACATCTTTCCTATAATGCGGCGACCAGAACTGTACGCAATACTCCAAGTGCGGCCGCACCAGAGTTTTGTACAGTTGCAGCATGACCTCCTGGCTCCGAAACTCAATCCCTCTACCAATAAAAGCTAACACACCGTACGCCTTCTTAACAACCCTATCAACCTGGGTGCCAACTTTCAGGGATCTATGCACATGGACACCCAGATCCCTCTGTTCATCCACACTACCAAGTATCCTGCCATTAGCCCAGTACTCTGTATTCCTGTTACTCCTTCCAAAGTGAATCACCTCACACTTTTCCGCATTAAACTCCATTTGCCACCTCTCAGCCCAGCTCTGCAGCTTATCTACGTCCCTCTGTAACCTGCCACTTCCCTCCACACTGTCTACAACTTCACTGACTTGAGTGTCATCCGCAAATTTACTAATCCATCCTTCTATGCCCTCATCCAGGTCATTAATAAAAATGACAAACAGCAGTGGCCCCAAAACAAATCCATGCGGTACACCACTAGTAACTGAACTCCAGGATGAATATTTCCCATCAACCACCACCCTCTGTTTTCTTCCAGCTAGCCAATTCCTGATCCAAACCACTAAATCACCCTCAATCCCATGTGTCCGTATTTTCTGCAAAAGCTTACCATGGGGAACCTTATCAAATGCTTTGCTGAAATCCATATACGCCACATCAACCGCTTTACTCTCATCCACCTCTTTGGTCACCTTCTCAAAGAACTCAATAAGGTTTGTGAGGCACGACCTACCCTTCACAAAACCGTGTTGACTATCCCTAATCAAATTATTCCTTTCCAGGTGATTATAAATCCTCTCTTATAATCCTTTCCAATACTTTGCCCACAACAGAAGTAAGGCTCACTGGTCTATAATTACCAGGGTTGTCTCTACTCCCCTTCTTGAACAAGGGGACAACATTTGCTATCCTCCAGTCTTCTGGCACTGTTCCTGTAGACAATGACGACACAAGGATCAAAGCCAAAGGCTCTGCAATCTCCTCTCTAGCCTCCCAGAGAATCCTAGGATAAATCCCATCCGGCCCAGGGGACTTATCTATTTTTACCCAGTCCAACAGCCTGAATCACAGTACTCCCCTCAACAACACTGTTCCTCTCCTGTGTGAATACTGATGAAAAATATTCATTTAGTGCCTCTCCTATCTCTTCAGACTCCACGCACAACTTCCCACTACTGTCTTTGACTGGCCCGAATCTTACCCGAGTCATTCTTTTACTCCTGACATACCTATAGAAAGCTTTAGGGTTTTTCTTGACCCTACCTGCCAAAGACTTCTCATGTCCCCTCCTGGCTCTTAACTCTTTCTTTAGGTCCTTCCTGGCTAACTTGTAACTCTCAAGTGCCCTAACTGAGCCTACACGTCTCATCTTAACATATGTCTTCCTCTTCACAAGAGATTCAACCTCCTTAGTAAACCACGGTTCCCTCACACGTCTGCTTCCTCCCTGCCTGACAGGTACATATTTATCAAGGATGCGTAGTAGCTGTTCCTTGAACAAGTTCCACATTACAATTGTGCCCATCCCCTGCAGTTTCCTTCCCCAACCTATGCCAGCTCAATCTCGCCTAATCGCATCATAATTTCCTTTCCCCCAGCTATAACTCTTGCCCTTTGGTATATACCTATCCTTTTCCATTGCTAAGGTAAACGTAATCGAATTGTGGTCACTGTCACCAAAGTGCTCACCTACCTCCAAATCAAACACCTGGCCTGGTTCATTACCCAGTACCAAATCCAATGTGGCCTCGCCTCTTGTTGGTCTATCGACATACTGTATCAGGAAGCCTTCCTGCACACATTGGACAAAAACTGACCCCTCTAAAGTACTCGAACTATAGCTTTTCCAGTCAATATTTGTAAAGTTAAAGTCCTCCAGAACAACTACCCTGTTACTTTCGCTCCTATCCAGAATCATCTTTGCAATCTTTTCTTCTACATCTCTGGAACTTTTCGGAGGTCTATAAAAAACTCCCAACAGGGTGACCTCTCCTTTCCTGTTTCTAACCTCAGCCCAAACTACCTCAGTAGACGAGTCCTCATCAAATGTCCTTTCTGCCATCGTAATACTGTCCTTGACTAACAATGCCACACCTCCTCCTCTTTTACCACCTTCCCTGCACTTACTGAAACATCTAAACCCTGGAACCCGCAACAACCATTCCTGTCCCTGCTCTATCCATGTCTCCGAAATGGCCACAACATCGAAATCCCAGGTACCAACCCATGCTGCAAGTTCACCCACCTTATTCCGGATGCTCCTGGCGTTGAAGTATACACACTTCAAACCACCTTCCTGCCTGCCAGTACACTCCTGCGACCCTGAAACCTCATCCATGCCCTCACTACTCTCAACCTCCTGTACACTGGAGCTACAATTCAGGTACCCACCCCCCTGCTGAATTAGTTTAAACCCTCCTGAAGAGCATTAGCAAATTTCCCCCCCAAGATATTGGTACCCCTCTGGTTCAGGTGCAGACCATCCCATTTGTAGAGGTCCCACCTACCCCAGAAAGAGCCCCAATTGTCCAGGTATCTGAAACCCTCCCTCCTGCACCATCCCTGTAACCACGTGTTCAACTGCTCTCTCCCCCTATTCCTCTCCTCACTATCACGTGGCACGGGTAACAAACCAGAGATAACAACTTTGTTTGTTCTAGCCCTAAGCTTCCACCCTAACTCCCTGAATTTCTGCCTTACATCCCCATCCCTTTTCCTACCTATGTCTTGAGTGCCTATGTGAACCACAACTTGGGCTGGTCCCCCTCCCCCTTAAGGATTTCGAAAACACGATCCGAGACATCATGGACTCTGGCTCCCGAGAGGCAACACACCAACCGCGAGTCTCTCTCGTTCCCGCAGAATCTCCTATCCGTCCCTTTAACTATGGAGTCCCCAATGACTAATCCTCTATTCCTCTCCCCCCTTCCCTTCGGAGCCACAAGGACAGACTCTGAGCCAGTGACCTGTACACCATGGCTTACCCCTGCTAAGTTGACCCCCCAACAGCATCCAAAAGTGTACTGTCCCCAATTTCTACTACATTTCTTGTTTCTCCCCCCACTTGAATGGCTCCCTGTACCTTGGTGCTGTGGTCAGTTTGCTCATCCTCCCTTTCCCTACCCTTCTGAGCTGCCGGGCCGGACTCTGCGCCGGAGACACGGCCACTGTTGCTTCCCCCAGGTAGGCTGCTCCCCCCAACAGTACTCAAACAGGAGTACTTATTTTTAAGGGGCACAGCCACTGGGGTACTCTCTAGTACCTGACCCTTCCCCTTCCCATTCCTAACCATGACCCACTTGTCTGTCCCCCGTGGTCCCGGTGTGACCACCTGCCTGTAACTCCTATCTATCACCTCCTCATTCTCCCTGACCAGACGAAGGTCATCGAGCTGCAGTTCCAGTTCCCTAACACGGTCCCTTAGGAGCTGCAGCTCGACGCACCTGGCGCAGATATGGACGTCTGGGAGGCTCGCTGACTCCAGGACCTCCCACATCCGACACATCCGAAGAGGCCAGAGTTAGAGGAGCATTGATATCTTCGAGGGTTGTGAAGATTATGGAGATAGGGAGGGGCAAGGTCACGGAGCGATTTGAACATAGGCTTGTGAATTTTAATTATGTTGGTGATCTGACAGCATGAACATTGAACATATTTGTATCAAGTCCCACTCTGCACTTGATTAACGGAGGCATTAACCTATTTATTTTACATGTGTTAACCTCACTATTAAATTATGACTGCCATGTTTTTTTAATAATATTGCCTGGTAAAATTTCAAGCCCTGTGTGTTGTTGCTCAGTGGGGGCAGTTCCACCTCGGAGAAGGATGGTTGCTGGTTGAAGGGACCACTGCAGGAAAGTGGCACGATTGATGCAGGCACTTCAGAGCAGCATTGAGAGAGTGTCGATGTGTAAGAGAAGCTACGCTTTTGATCCGACCTTAAACTGTTTCTCTGCTTGAGTGGCTTCAGAAGCTCCGTGGCACCGTTCGCAGAGAAGCAAGAGAGTTCTCCTCGCAGCCTGGTCAAAAACCCATCTTGAAACCAACAGGGGGATGTCTTGGGACGAGTTGTTCATTTACTCTTTGAGAACCCGCTGTGTGAAAATAGGCTGCAAAAATAATCCTGATGAATCCACTTGTGGAACGCTACAGGATGCAGGGAGTCTCGATGGGAAGTGTGGTTCCCTATATTCAACGGTGACCTGTGTCAAGTCTCTTAGCGAGTGACACTCAGCACAATACCCAAAAGGCTTAGTGGAGTCACGAGATTAACTTCAATTGCCACCCAAGTAGTCAGAGTATACGGAGAGTCAATCACTGCCGATCACAATTGACACAACATAAATGCTTTAAAATGCTGAGGGGTACAGATGTTGTCAATTAAGAAGGTTATTCATCTGAGACTGTAAATACAGAACTCGAGAACACAAACTAAAAATTAAGCCTCGAGCAAGACAAGACTAAAAATAAGTTTCTTCCACACAATGAAACAAAAACTGAGCAAGAACACTTGATGCTGCGTCGTTTCTTCAAGTAGGAACTGAGTATCATAGAATCTACAGTACAGAAGGAGGCCATTCGGCCCATCAAGTCTGCACCAACCACAATCCCACCCAGGCCCTATTCACATAACCCCTCATATTTGCCCTGCTAACCCCCCTGACACTGAGGGAGAATTTAGCATGGGCAATCCCCCTAACCCGCACATCTTTGCAGTGTGGGAGGAAACCAGAGCACCCGGAGGAAGCCCACGCAGACATGGGGAGAATGTGCAGACTCCGCACAGACGGTGACCCGAGCTGGGAATTGAACCTGGGTTCCTGACGCTGTGAGGCAGCAGTGCTAACCACTGTGCCACCCCGGGTTTCAATCGCCCCCAAGCAGGTTTCAAAGAGATGTCAGTGGATATCGCATGAGATGCACACACATTCCAAAGGAATCATTGGCCGAGAGTCTCCGGTCTCGTGCGCCCCGCTACCACTGCCGGCAGAAACAGAGAATTTGACGTTCATCCAGATATTCATTCATCGCAGCGGGACTGGAAAATCCCAACTGCAGGCAAGGTCAGAGAATTCCGATCAATGTTGTTTCTGTGCTCCTTGTGAGGAATAGATGTGGATGTTGTTCTTGTGGGCAACACGGTGGCATAGTGGTTAGCACTGCTGCCTCACAGCACCAGGGACCCGGGTTCAATTCCCGGCTTGGGTCACGGTCTCTGCAGAGTCTGCACGTTCTCCTCGTGTCTGCATGGGTTTCCTCCAGGTGCTCCTGTTTAGAATCATAGAATCCCTACTGTACAGAAGGAGGCCACTTGGCCCATCAAGCCTACACCGGCAACAATCCCACCCAGGCCCCAGTCCCGTAACCCCATATATTTATCCCCTCAATCCCCCACCATTAAGGGGCAATTTAGCATGGCCAATCAACCTAACCAGCACATCCTTGGACTGTGGGAGAAAACCGGAGCACCCGGAGGAAACCCACGCCGGGAGAACGTGCAGACTCCGCACAGACAGTGACCCAAGGCCGGAATTGAACCTGGGTCCTGGCGCTGTGAGGCAGCAGCGCTAACCACTGTGCCACCGTGCCACCCCACACTCCAAAGATGTGCGGGTTAGATTGATTGGCCATGTTAAATTGCCCCTTAGTGTCAGGGAGGTTAGCAGGGTAGATGTGTGGAGTTATAGGGATAGGGCCTGGGTGGGATTGTTGTTGGTGCAGACTCGATGGGCTGAATGGCCTCTTTCAGCAGTGTAGGAATTCTATGATTGTTGATGTAAGTTTGGAGTTTCTCTTTCTATAAACACAGGGCAGCAAACATCCCCAGTGATTGCCCCAGGCGGCAGTGAAAGGCATCTTCTCAGGTAATTGAAGAGATCGGACAGAGCCCACCATAGCGTAGGGCATGTTCAGTGAAAGAAGCATATTAACTGTAACCAGAGCTGAGAAATCAGTATAGACTAGTTGGGCCGAGTGGCCTGTTTCTGTCCTGCATATTTTGTGTATTCCTGCAGAAACTATCTATCTGTAAGCTCATCATTCCAGAACTGACCTGTCAGCCAAGGTTTTTAAATTGGGACTGAGTTGGCGGGGGTTAGATGTGGAGAAAACCTTACCATTTACAGAAGAATCCAAAAATAGGGGCTTAACTACAAGATAATTATTAATAAATGCAATAGGGAAATAAGGAGAACTTTCTTTACTCACAGAGTTGTTGGAATGTGGAACGTGCTACCACGGGAAGTGGTTGAGGCAAATAGATGCTTTCAAAAGGAAATTAGATGAATACCTGTGGGAAAAGAGACTAGAATGATATGTTGAATGGCTGAGATGTGGGTGGTGGGATGGGAGGACACTCATGTGGCGCACAGAAATCAGTATAGACTAGTTGGGCCGAGTGGCCTGTTTCTGTCCTGCATATTTTGTGTAATTCTGTCATCACAGGATATTCCTGCTAAAACTATCCATCTGTAACCTCATCGTTCCAGGACTGACCTGTCAGCCAAGGTTTCTAAATTTCATAGAATTCCCACAGTGCTGAAGGAGGCCATTTGGCCCATCGAGCCTGCACCGACCACAATCCCATCCAGGCCCTATTCCCGTAGCTGCTCAGATTTACCTTGCTAATCCCCCTGACACTAGGGTCAATTTATCATGGCCAATCAACCTAACCCACACATCTTTGGACTGTGGGAGGAAGCCGGAACACCCGGAGGAAACCCACGCAGACACGGGGAGAATGTGCAAACTCCACTCAGACAGTGACCCAAGGCCGGAATTGAACCTGGATCCCTGGCGCTGTGAGGCACTAGTGCTAACCACTGTGCCACCGTGATCCAAGATTACTGCTGTGCTCGCTAAAGAGAATGATTAACATTCCTTTTGGCTAAGATCAAGTGTAGTTATGCGGATGCTGCACTTCGTAGTGGCCATTGGGTTGCAATTAAGCTTCATTTTCATATGAAGCAATTTTTAAAAGCGGTATCTCGGCCTTTTGGCTAAGATGCAAATGAGATCAAGCCTGGGGGGGCGGAGACGTCTGCCTACTCCAATCAGCTTGGCTCATGTAGATCAGGCCCAAAGCAGGGTAGAGGATTGCATGCCCTGTCTTGTCAGCCTGGATCGGAAATGTCTCAACTTGTTGAGACTCTAAATTGGACTTGATTTGATTGAATTGGAAAAGTATATTTAAAAAAATGTTGTCTTTGTAAGACATTTTGTTTTCACGATCCCCTGTTAAAAATCCTAAACGTGAAACAGGAGAGAGCAGTAATGTACTAACAAGGTAACTCGGGGAGAATTCTCCGCAGGTTGGAGTCATCCCTGGCACAAAGGAAGATGGTTCGCTTCTCGGCCTTTTGGCTAAGATCAAGTGTAGTATGGTCGGCAGCCCATGGTCGGCCGCACTTGGTTGAGGTCATTAGGTTACACTGAAGCTTCATATGTTTCATATGAAGCAATTTTTAAAAGCAGCATCTCGGCCTTTTGGCTAAGATGCAAATGAGCTCAAGTCTTGGAGGAGGAACCTCCCCCTTCTCCAATCAGCTTGGCTCATGTAGATCAGGCCCAGGACAGGGTGGTTTGGTCGCCTGCCCTGTCTTGTCAGCCTGGATCTGAAATGTCTCAACTTGTTGAGACTCTGAATTGGATTTGATTTGACTGAATTGGAAAAGTATAAAGAAAAAGGAAGATGGTTGTTGGAGGTCAGCCATCTCAGCTCCAGGACATCACAGCAGGAGTTCCTCAGGGCAGTGTCCTAGGCTCAACCATCTTCAGCTGCTTCAGCAATGACCTTCTTTCCATGACAAGATCAGAAGTGGGGATGTTCGCCGATGGTTGCACAATGTTCAGAACTATTCGCAACTCCGCAGATACTGAGGCAGAAAATGCCCAAATGCAGCAAGACCTGGACAACATTTACGCTTGGGCTCACAGATGACAAGCAACAGGCAGGCAATGACCATCTCCAACAAGAGAGAATTTGACCATCTCCCCTCAACATTCATTAACATCATTGAATTCCCCACTATCAATACCATGGGGGTTACCATTGATCAGAATTTTTTGATTTGATTTATTATTGTCACATGTATTAGCATACAGTGAAAAAGTATTGTTTATTGCGCGCTATACAAAGCATACTGTTCATAGCGAAGGAAACAAGAGAGTGCAGAATATAGTGTTGCAGTTATAGCAAGGGTGTAGAGAAAGATCAACTTAATGCAAGGTAGGTCCATTCAAAAGTCTTGACAGCAGCAGGGAAGTAGTTGTTCTTGAGTCGGTTGGTACGTGACCTCAGATGTCTGTATCTTTTTCCCAATGGAAGAAGGTGGAAGAGAGAATGTCCGGGGTGCGTGGGGTCCTTAATTATGCTGGTTGCTTTGCTGAGGCAGCGGGAAGTGTAGACAGAGTCAAGGATGGGAGGCTGGTTTGTGTGATGGACTGGGCTACATTCACGACCTTTTGTAGTTCCTTGCGAACTACAGAAACTGAGCCACATAAGACGATATCAGGACAGGTGACCAAAGGCTTAGTCAAAGTTGTAGGTTTCAATGAGTAGCTTAAAGGAGGAGAGCATGGTCGAGAGACAGGGAGAGATTAAATCTGGATCTCAGAAGTAGGGTGG
The DNA here is from genome assembly GCF_964213995.1 of Mustelus asterias. Classification (NCBI taxonomy): domain Eukaryota; kingdom Metazoa; phylum Chordata; class Chondrichthyes; order Carcharhiniformes; family Triakidae; genus Mustelus; species Mustelus asterias. The sequence goes on along the minus strand of NC_135813.1, from coordinate 88,264,441 downwards.
GATCTGCAATGGACCTCCTTCAGATGTAGAATATAAGATGGTGAATGACTCATCAATAAGGTATAGAATATCTCTTGTGGAACCTACAGTACTAAGGGTGGGATTTTCCGACCACACGCGCCCCAAGGTCAGAATTCCCACCCGAGGTCAACAGACCTTTCCAAGGTGTACTGAATTTTCTGTCCCATCAGCTACGATTCGCGTGACAGGCAAGACGGAAAAATTTCATCTGAGATCTTTGTTTGAAATACAGATTGGGTAGCTTTGATAATGGGTGGTCAATTTGTAATGCCAGTGTGACATCTGAGTGGCAAGTTCAGAATTTATCCCTGGGTCACACTGTCACATTTTCAACTCTCTGTAGCTCAAACATTCTCCTTAACCCTCCACCCATTGGAACTTGCTTTCATTCTTGAGGAACTTTTAACTGGGGAAATATAGTAGCCGCTCTCAGACTGGCCAAGGAAGATTTAAACAATTTAGCTCATTATTCTGATGAATGGTCATCATCGACCTGAAACATAGAATAGAATCATAGAATCCCTACAGTGCAGAAGGAGGCCATTCGGCCCTTCGAGTCTGCACCGACCACAATCCCATCCAGGCCCTACCCCCACATATTGACCCGCTAATCCCTCTAACCTACGCATCCCAGGACTCTAAGGGGCAATTTTTAACCTGGCCAATCAACCTAACGCGCACATTTTTGGACTGTGGGAGGAAACCGGAGCACCCGGAGGAAACCCACGCAGACACGGGGAGAATGTGCAAACTCCACACAGACAGTGACCCGAGCCGGGAATCGAACCCGGGACCCTGGAGCTGTGAAGCAGCAGTGCTAACCACTGCGCCACCGTGCCGCCCTTGGCCGGGATTTTCCGGGTAACCCACAGTGATGGAGGCAGCCCACCATTGGCTGGATGCAGACTCTTCTGTTCCCGCCATTGTTAACGGGGGTTTCCCATTGAATGCACCCTCACCATGAATTCCGGCCAATAACTCTGTTACGTTCGAAGCAGTTCAGAGAAGGTTTACAACTAATATCAGGAATGGGCGGGTTGTCTTATGAGGAAATATTGGAGAGGCTCGGCTAGATTCTGCTGGAGCTTAGAAGAGTCAGAGATAACGTGACTGATATATCCTCAATGCCTGGCTGGAATTCTCCGGTCTCGTATGCCCCGCTGCCGCTGCCAATGAGAACAGAGAATTTGACACTCAGCCAACAGCCTGAAAAGGTGGTAGAAGCAGGAAGTCTCACAACATTTAGGAAGCATTTGGATGAACACTTGAAACGCTTTAGAGTCATTGAGTCATAAGAGGTTTACAGCATGGAAACAGGCCCTTCGGCCCAACTTGTCCATGCCGCCCTTTTTTTTAACCACTAAGCTAGTCCCTTGCCTGCGTTTGGCCCATATCCCTATATACCCATCGTACCCATGTAACCGTCTGAATGCTTTTTGAAAGACAAAATTGTACCCGCCTCTGCTACTACCTCTGGCAGCTTGTTCCAGACACTCACCACCCTCTGTGTGAAAAAATTGCCCCTGGGGACCCTTTTGTATCTCTCCCCTCTCATCTTAAATCTATGCTCTTTCATTTTAGACTCACCTACCTTTGGGAAAAGATATTGACTATCTAGATGATCTGTGCCCCTCATTATTTTATAGACCTCTATGAGATCACCCCTAAGCTTCCTACGCTCCAGGGAAAAGAATCCCAGTCTATCCAGCCTCTCCTTATAACTCAAACCATCAAGTCCCGATAGCATCCTAGTAAATCTTTTCTGCACTCTTTCTAGTTTAATAATATCCTCTCTATAATGGGGTGACCAGAACTGCACACAGTATTCCAAATGTGGCCTTACCAATGTCTTGTACGCACATACAAAGTGGCAGACCAAGTGCTGGAAAATAGGATTGGAATAAATAGGTGCTTGATGGCCTGTGCAGACGATGGGCCAAAGGGCCTCTCTCTCTGCTGTAAAACTCTATCACCGGGATTCTCTGACCTTCCCGCAGAGATGTTCTCAGCGACAGGAGGCAGCAGGATCTTCTGGTCCTGCCGCTGTCAATGGGGCTTCCCACTGATTCCACCCCACACCTCCGGGAAACATGAGACAGGGTGAGTCAGCGGGACTAGAAGATTCCGCCGGCAGTAAATGCTGGAAAATTGTGCCCTATGGCCATATATCAAAGCTGTTTGGTCCAACAGATCTATCCCAGTGTCAATGATCTTCAAGAGCCTTATCGCAGCCTGCTTTACTTCACCTTATCAACATGTTCTCCTGTTCCTTGATGGGTTTATCCAGTTTCCCCTCAGAAGGCATTATGTACAAGCAGGTGTTTTTGATGTTTCTTCCATTTAGTCTCCAGGTTTGAGACAGTAACACTTCCCTGTGTCGTCCAAAGCTCCAGTAATGAGAATAGAAAATGGTGGAAAGACTCAACAGATCCGGCAGCATCTGTGGAAAAACTGACAGAGTTAACGGTTCAAAGTGATGACCTTTGGGCAGAATGGGAAGAGATTGGAGATGTCGCAGGTTGTTAACTAGCACAGAGGCGGGAAAAGTGGGAGACGGGGGAATGTACAAAAGAGCGGTTGTGTAACTGGACAGAGGGTAACGGAGATTAAACACATCAAATAAAAGCGAAATACAGTGGGTGCTGGAATCTTAAACAAAAACAGAAAATGCTGGAATATCTCAACACGTCTGACAGCATGACTCTTTCGATTAAATGGGAAGACGGACAAAGCAAAAGGAGATGGAAATGGGGCAAGTAAACAAAAGCAAAAGATTGGCCCAGAGGAGGCAGAAATGAGAAAAAGAAGGATCATCACCAATGGATCTCGTCCTCCTCAAAGATGTTGTTTCTCAAGCCCCTGATCTGTGGTCACACATTGTGCAAAGGAGCAGGCAAGTGTCATTTTGATTTGATTTGATTTAGTATTGTCACATGTATCAGTATACAGTGAAAATTATTGTTTCTTGCACACTATACAGAATATGGGCCCGATTTTACCATTTGGAGTCTAAGGGCCGGATCCGGGCGTAATGCAGATCCGAGCCTGGAATCCTCTTTCCAGCGCGCCCATACGCTTTTTGCCGGCTCCGGTCCGATCCGCGCAGTGGGCGGGGCTTAGCGCTGCCGGAACGATTGGAACTCTGAACTCCGCGTGCGCAGTTCGAAAAAAAATCTGAAGCAGTGCGCCCGGGCTTGAAAGAAAAAAACAGCAGAGAGGGGGGGAGGCTGAGGGGGGAGGATGGACTTGGGAGAATCTTGCAAACTGATAATAATGCAGCATCTTCTTTGTGCTGCCTAATTATCTATGGGAAAGGTAATTAAACTACAGTGTCCTAGTGAGCAATTAGTGACCTGTATAATACATTTGTGATCCGTAACTGGATTGTTCATAGAATCATAGAAACCCTACAGTGCAGAAGGAGGCCATTCGGCCCATCGAGTCTGCACCGACCACAATCCCACCCAGGCCCTACCCCCACATATTTACCTGCTAATCCCTCTAACCTACGCATCTCAGGACTCTAAGGGGCAATTTTTAACCTGGCCAATCAACCTAACCCGCACATCTTTGGACTTGTCCCTGTTGGATGTCCCTGTAGCCATGAGCCAGGTGCTCAAATGTTCAGAGTCATGTGGTGAACTTGGAAGAATTGTCCCCGTGGTGGAACTTGGTTGGGGTCTGATCCGGGGCAGGGGGGGATGGTCTGCCGGGGTGGTTAGCAGGGGCGTCTGCGCAGGATGGTCAAGGAGGATGGGCTTCGGAGGTTCCCCTGCAGAGTAGAAATCCGCTTCGGATTTTTATTCTGCAGGTCGCTTACAGCGCGGATCCGGAACGGACCAGAAGACGGTAAAGTGGGATTTGGCGGTAGAGTTGGGCGCACGGTTCATTAAGTCGGGCCGCCCGATTCGGGCGCGGACCAGACCTGCGCCCGAATCGGGTGTTGGTAAAGCCGCGATCTGCTCGGATTCAGGTGCAGATCGCGATCTGCTCAGATTCGGTTGCAGATCGGGTGCCGATCGGGTTTAAGGTCCGACGCCCGACTTTACCGCGATTTCGTGCCCATTTGGTAAAATTGGGCCCAATGTGTTCCATATGTAGAGAAGGAAAGGAGAGGGTGCAGAATATTCTGTTACAGTCATAGCTTGGGTGTAGAGAAAGATCAGGTGAATATGAGGTAGGTCCATTCAAAAGTCTGATGGCAGCAGGGAAGAAGCTGTTCTTCAGTCGGTTGGTATGTAATCTCAGAGTTTTGTATCTTTTTCCCGACAGGAGAAGCTGGAAGAGAGTATGTCCGGGGTGCCTGACATCCTTGATTATGCGGGCTACTTTTCCGAGGCAGTGGGAAGTGTAGATGGAGTCAATGGATGGGAGGCTGCTTTGCGTGATGGACTGGGCTACGTTCACGATCCTTTGTCGTTTCTTACAGCCTTAGTCAGAGCATAAGGATCTCCTAATGAGACTGTTCCCTCGAGGATGATTATCCAGACAGCGTGAGGTCCAGGGGGTCAATCGGCATGATTACCCACCTCTTCTCCATAGCTACGGATGCTCTTCCCTGGAAGGGGAAACATAAAATGTCTGCCCACACTCTTGAGGCCTTCCACAGCTCGTGAGTACCAGAGAGACTGGAGTATATCAGGAAACCCACCTTATAATATAATTGGACATGATTCCTTTAAAATTGGCATAATTCCCAAAATAATATTGCTGCCTGTTTACAATAGAGAAGGTAGTAAGAAGTCTCACAACACCAGGTTAAAGTCCAACAGGTTTATTTGGTAGCAAAAGCCACTAGCCTTCGGAGCACTGCCCCTTTGTCAGGTGAGTGGGAATTCTGTTCACAAACAGGGCATATAAAGACACAAACTCAATTTACAAAATAATGGTTGGAATGCGAGTCTTTACAAATAATCAAGTCTTAAAGGTACAGACAATGTGAGTGGAGAGAGCGTTAAGCACAGGTTAAAGAGATGTGTATTGTCTCCAGACAGGACAGTTAGTGAGATTTTGCAAGCCCAGGCAAGTCATGGAGGTTACAGATAGTGTGACATGAACCCAAGATCCCGGTTGAGGCCGTCCTCATGTGCGTGGAACTTGGCTATCAATCTCTGCTCAGCAAATGCACTGTCGTGTGTCGTGAAGGCCGCCTTGGAGAACGCTTAGCCAAAGATCAGAGGTCGAATGCCCGTGACCGCTATGTGTTCCCCAACAGGAAGAGAACACTCTTGCCTGGTTATTGTCGAGCGGTGTTCATTCATCCACTGTCGTAGCGCCTGCACGGTCTCCCCAATGTACCATGCCTTGGGACATCCTTTCCTGCAGCGTATCAGATAGACAACGTTGGCCGAGTTGCAAGAGTGTGTACCGTGTACCTGGACAAGCCCTCCGTATACACAGGATCTGCTCAGATGAGGAGGATCGCAACAGACACCTCCAGACGCTGAAAGATGCCCTCATAAGAAGAGGATATGGCGCTCGACTCATCGATCGACAATTCCGACGCGCCACAGCGAAAAACCGCACCGACCTTCTCAGAAGACAAACACGGGAGACGGCGGACAGAGTACCCTTCGTCGTCCAGTACTTCCCCGGAGCAGAAAAGCTACGGCATCTTCTCCGGAGCCTTCAACATGTCATGGATGAAGACGAACATCTCGCCAAGGCCATCCCCACACCCCCACTTCTTGCCTTCAAACAACCGCACAACCTCAAACAGACCATTGTCCGCAGCAAACTACCCAGCCTTCAGGAGAACAGTGACCACGACACCACATAACCCTGCCGCAGCAACCTCTGCAAGATGTGCCGGATTATTGACACGGATGCCATCAGCTCACATGAGAATACCATCCACCAGGTACACGGTACCTACTCTTGCAACTCGGCCAACGTTGTCTACCTGATACGCTGCAGGAAAGGATGTCCCGAGGCATGGTTCATTGGGGAGACCATGCAGATGCTACGACAGCAGCTGAATGAACACCATTCGACAATCACCAGGCAAGACTGTTCTCTTCCTGTTGGGGAACACTTCAGCGGTCACGGGCATTCGGCCTCTGATCTTCGGGTAAGCGTTCTCCAAGGCGGCCTTCACAACACACGACAGCGCAGAGTCACTGAGCAGAGACCGATAGCCAAGTTCCGCACACACGAGGACGGCCTCGACCGGGATCTTGGGTTCATGTCACACTATCTGTAACCCCCACGACTTGCCTGGGCTTGCAAAATCTCACCAACTGTCCTGTCTGGAGACAATACACATCTCTTTAACCTGTGCTTAACCCTCTCTCCACTCACATTGTCTGACCCTTTGAGACTTGATTACCTGTAAAGACTCGCATTCCAACCATTATTTTGTAAATTGAGTTTGTGTCTTTATATGCCCTGTTTGTGAACAGAACTCCCACTCACCTGACGAAGGAGCAGCGCTCCGAAAGCTTGTGTGGCTTTTGCTACCAAATAAACCTGTTGGACTTTAACCTGGTGTTGTGAAACTTCTTACTGTGTTTACCCCAGTCCAACGCCAACATCTCCACATCATACAATAGAGAAGCCACGCAAATTAACAATGAGGCTGTTGCTCCCAAATTAACATAAAAGAATTTGAAATGTTGTTGTTGTGGCAACGTGAGTGATTCTTGGTACAAGAGTCATGTGGCCCGAGGTAATTCGCATGCACATCCTGGATGACTCACACTGCATGCAGTTCTCCCCAGTGTCCTGGCCAATATTGATTCCCATGATGTGGAGATGCCGGCGTTGGACTGGGGTAAACACAGTGAGAAGTCTCACAACACCAGGTTAAAGTCCAACAGGTTTATTTGGCAGCACTAGCTTTTGGAGTCTCAAGCTCCTTCATCAGGTGAGTGAGGAGTTGTGTTCACAAACGGGGCATATAAAGACACAAACTCAATTGACAAGATAATGGTTGGAATGCGAATCTTTACAGGTAATCAAGTCTTTACAGGTGCAGGCAATGTGAGTGGAGAGAGGGTTAAGCACAGGTTAAAGAGATGTGTATTGTCTCCAGACAGGACAGTTAGTGAGACACACCTCTTTAACCTGTGCTTAACCCTCTCTCCACTCACATTGTCCGTATCTTTAAGACTTGCTTACCTGTAAAGACTCGCATTCCAACCATTATCTTGTAAATTGAGTTTGTGTCTTTATATGCCCCGTTTGTGAACACAATTCCTCACTCACCTGATGAAGGAGCCTGAGACTCTGAAAGCTAGTGCTGCCAAATAAACCTGTTGGACTTTAACCTGGTGTTGTGAGACTTCTTACAATATTGATTCCCCAGTCAACATAGAATCCCCACAGTGCAGAAGAGGCCATTCGGCCCAATGAGTCAACACCGACTCTTTCTAACAGAGTACCCTACCCAGGCCCTTTCCCCCATCCTATACCCATAACCCCATACATTTACCATGGTTAATCCCCCTAACCTACCCATCTTGGGCCACTAAGGGGCAATTTAGCATGGCCAATCCACCTAACCTGTACACCTTTGGACTGTGGGAGGGAACTGGAGCACCCGGAGGAAACCCACTGGGGAAAAGGTGCAGACTCCACACAAACAGTGATCCAAGCCAGGAATCGAACTCAGGTCCCTGGCACTGTGAGGCACCAGTGCTAACCACTGTGCCACCGTGCAGAATGTCTCATCATTATCACATTGCTGGTTGTGAGAGTTTGATCAGTGCAAATTCATTGCTGTGTTTCCTACATTACAACAGTGGCTACACTGAAAATGTATTTCATTGGGATTGCCTGTGGAATGTCTTGGGGCATCCTATGCTCATGAATAGTGCTACAGAAGCAGGTCTTCTATTTTACTTTGGACCTAGCGACAAACATACTGCATTCTATTCAATACGTGTCCAGATAGAATATTTTTCCATTGTGCTCAATGTGGGAGTTTCACCCACTGGTAAACAATGGGAACACGTTCCTCTAAAGCATTGGTTCCCAAAGTGTGCGGCGCGCCGCACTGGTGCGGCGAGAGAGGATGGCAAGTGTGGCGGGAAGATTCAAGGACAATCAAAGAAACATTTAAACATGGTTCAAACAAGCATTGTTTTATACTTTCTGGATGGCCCATGATCATATTATAAAGTAGTGGTGTTCTATGTTATGAATCAAGCACTGCTAGGAGTTGCTTTTATTTGTTTTTGAATGTATTTCTTATCAATAAAAAATTCGGTGTGGCGCGAGCAAATTTTTAATACCGAAAGTGCGGCCCAGTGAAAAAAGTTTGGAAACCACTGGGCGGCACGGTAGCACAGTGGTTAGCACTGCTGCTTCACAGCTCCAGGGTCCCGGGTTCAATTCCCGGCTCGGGTCACTGTCTGTGTGGAGTTTGCACATTCTCCTCGTGTCTGCGTGGGTTTCCTCCGGGTGCTCCGGTTTCCTCCCACAGTCCAAAGATGTGCAGGTTAGGTTGATTGGCCAGGTTATAAATTGCCCCTTAGAGTCCTGGGATGCGTAGGTTAGAGGGATTAGCGGGTAAATATGTGGGGGTAGGACCTGGGTGGGATTGTGGTCGGTGCAGACTCGATGGGCCGAATGGCCTCCTTCTGCACTGTAGGGTTTCTATGATTCTATGACTGCTCTAAAGGCTCAGTGACTGCACTGTCGGGTGAGTCACACATTGGTGAACCTGGAGAAAGTCCTTGAGATAATTGCTCTCCCACTTGACAGTCAGCGTAGTACTACGGCAAACATGAGGAGATTTAAATAACCCTTGCAATCTATTGCTTTAACTCTTCTCTTGTTGCTGTATCACACCCCCAGCTACATGTATAACCCCCTGCAATATTCCATCAATCCAGTGTTACGATCTTCATTGAAACTGAAAGCATTTTTAAAAAAGTAATCCCCACAACACCAATGGAAAGAAAATGGCAGGGACATGATTTCACTTTTTAAAACCTTTACTGTAACAAACCAACTAAAATCAACATCATTCAAGCATTAATTAATAGTTGAAGGATATTTCAAACAAAAAGGTTTCTTTTTACTTTAAATGGTCAATATAACTAAGATACCCCTGACATAGTCACAAGTACACTCATTACTTCCCACACATATGTAGCAACATGTGTCATCTCTCAGCCTTTCCAACTCAGTCTTCATTATTTGGCGGCACGGTAGCACAGTGGTTAGCACTGCTGCTTCACAGCTCCAGGGACCTGGGTTCGATTCCCGGCTTGGGTCACTGCCTGTGTGGAGTTTGCACATTCTCCTTGTGTCTGCGTGGGTTTCCTCCGGGTGCTCCGGTTTCCTCCCACAGTCCAAAGATGTGCGGGTTAGGTTGATTGGCCATGCTAAAATTGCCCTTAGTGTCCTAAGATGGATAGGTTAGAGGGATTAGTGGGTGGATATGGGGGTAAGGCCTGGGTGGGATTGTGGTCGGTGCAGACTCGATGGGCCGAATGGCCTCTTTCTGTGCTGTAGGGTTTCTATTATGATTTCTATTGTAGGATTTCTTGCTTCCTATCCAATCATTTCAGACCTTGAGTTAATTTCATCAGTAGCCATATTCTCCAGATTGGGTTACCAGCAAAAAGACACACATCTACGAACCCTCTCCCAGCTGGTCCACAACAGTGCTGAACAGAATCTGCAGAGCCTCCCTCTCTTATATCCTCTAAACAATCTGGTGGCCTCTGGCACCACTTCAGCAGCAGCACATATTGTCCAATCCACAATCCTTTGTTCTCCCTGCATTAATTGTTCTATCTTTTCCACCGATATGTGTCACACAGTAACACAGTCTCTGCTGTATTCTCAGAGACCCGCTTCAACACTGGGATCTGTTTAAAGAGTGCCCAACAGAAAACTTCCATCATGTTGTTTCTCTTTTTTCACTAATTCACAGTCTCCTGAACTGCTAAAAAGAAAAGCAACAGGCTATTGGACAAAAAGAAAATACTGCAGATGCTGGAAATCTGAAATTTTTTAAAAAAACAAAAGCCACCAGAAAAACTCACCAGATCAGGCAACATCTGTGGAGAGAAACCAAATTAGTGTTTCAGGATGAGTGACCTTCCATCAGAATGTTGCATCAGGCTTTTGGGCACATTAGTTGTAGTTGTAACATGACCTGTAAGAATGACATCTATGGTGTAGCTTTGACTGACTTCTACTATGCATGTGTGATTCAGGGTAGTTCGTGCTGTGTGATTTAGCATGATTTGTGCCCTGTCTTTTAGGGTGGTGCGTGTTGCAACATGCCTTTATGGGATAGCAGCGTGCCATCACTTTAAGGGAAGTGTGTCATGTGATCCAGCCTCAGTTTCACTTCAGTCTGGAGCAGAACGCAGCACACACAGCTTTGCAGCTCTAGAATCTTCCAGCTTTCTATCCGTGTGTATATGTTTACATGTTCCTAGAATTAAATAAATGAACCCACAACACGTTTGCACAATCCATGATGAGTGATTGGTGTCTTTATGTCATTAGCATGGCCTCCTTCTGCACTGTAGGGATTCTGTGATGCTATGATAACACGCATAACATGGTGGCAGCAATGGTTCTTCTGAATGACATGGTGATCAGCCTGGCAGCACAATTAAGTAGAGTACAACATGGTGAAGAGCCTTTGATCGTACTATGTGACATGAGATGTTTTCTACAGATGGCAACAGAGTCACAGTGTCAGAGAGTGTTGAAATCGCAGCATAGTGACTGTACAGAAGAGCTTTGAAGATGCAGTGGAGAGACCACGCAGACGCTACTACAACGGATGAATGGACACCGCGTGACAATCACCGGCCAGGAGTGTTCCCTTCCAGTCGGGGAACATTTCAGCGGTCACGGGCATTCAGCCTCTGATCTTCGGGTAAGCGTTCTCCAAGGCGGTCTTCACGACACACGACAACGCAGAGTCGCTGAGCAGAGACTGATAGCCAAGTTCCGCACACATGAGGACGGCCTCAACCGGGACCTTGGGTTCATGTCACACTACTTGTAACCCGCACCATTTGGCCTGGGCTTGCAAAATCCTACTAACTGTCCTGGCTTGAGACAATTAACACCTCTTTAACCTGTGCTTAACCCTCTCTCCACTTGCACTGTCTGTACCTGTAAAGACTTGATTACCTGTAAAGACTCGCATTCCAACCATTATCTTGCAATTGAGTCTGTGTCTATATATGCCCTGTTTGTGAACCCAACTCTCCACTCACCTGATGAAGGGGCAGCGCTCCAAAAGCTCGTGATTCCAAATAAACCTGTTGGACTTGAATCTGGTGTTGTGAGACTTCTTACTGTGCCCACCCCAGTCCAACACCGGCATCTCCATGTCAGTGTTAATGTAAGCCTACTTGTGACACTAATAAAAAAAAGCCTACCATCCTGTATCCCATATACATGAAGTAATTGACAAATTCGAAAGTTACAATGACGTGCACAATGAGATGATCAGCGATCAATATGTTTTACACACCGTCAGTCTCGTGGGAAACATAAATATCTGGCACAGCATCACCGCTGACCTATGATCACTGGGCCTTTAGTCTCCATGATGTAGAATATCTGTGACACCCAGGAGGATAGATTGTACTTGCACTCCAGGGACTATGGACCCTGCATATGGAATCTGTGAACTGTTGTGTGCTGAAAATTTTACACAGCAGTTTTCCGTGACCTTTCACGTCTTTCGGAATTCGTCGGATTAGCCGGTTGGCACTTGCCCTTCCGTCAGTTCCTGCCCAATAATGAGCGGTTGTCAACTTTCTTGGAACAGCTAATTTGAATCTTGGCGACAGTCCTATTGCCTCGAGGACTTGCTCCCACGTGTAACCAAGAGCAATATTCAAGAAAGACAACCCCACAGGTCACTCCAGACCAAGGTCACCATCACAAGATCTGGGTGCAGTAGTTTTAGACGCCCAATGATTCACCAATCAGTTTGTGCCGTATGTTTTAGGGTGGTTTGTGCTCTGTGCTTTATGTATCCATCTGTACCCCTCGTTGTTGGGCTGTGCTTCAAGTCCCAGACTCCAGGAACAGTGGCCACATTAGGCAAATTGTGTTCTCAGGGATTTCAGCAGGATATAGCCCATTCTATCAATGTCAATACCGCAGACAAAAACACTTAATATTGTGCTTGGTAGCTTGACAAATCTGTATTATTCCAACACAAAAGCATAGGCTCCAACCCGACCCAGCCAAGACGGACGGAAAGCCACACCCCATCAGTGGAACTCCCAGAAAATAAGGTCCCATGTCAGTAAACACTAACCCCATTGTAATTGATTATAGTTTTAAGACTAGGTAAAGGTACTTAGCTGGCAGGCACTAAAAATATACATTCGCTTCTAAATAAAACCAGCGCTAACAGGTAATTCTGGCTTCGGTCCCCAGTTTGGTTCTGACATCCAAAATCCCAAGGGAAAATCCACCTCCATAAGTTTAGAACCATAGATTCCCATTGAATCCCTACAGTGCAGAAGGAGGCCATTTGGCCCATCATGTCTCTAGTGACTCTCCGAAACAGCATCTTACCCTGGCCCACCTCCCCCGCCCTATCCCCTTCACCCCATGCATTTACCATGGTTAATCCACCTAACCTACACATCTTTGGGTACAAAGGGACATTTTAGCATGGTCAATCCACCTAACCTTTAATTCATTCGTGGGACATGGGTATCGCTGGCTGGCCAGCATTTGTTGCCAATCTCTAGCTGCCCTTGTTCAGAGGGTAGTTGAGAGTCAACCACATTGATGTGGTTCTAGAGTCAATTGTAGGCCAGACCAGGTAAGACAGCAGATTTTCTTCCCTAAAGGACATTAGTGAATCAGATGAGATTTTCCAATAATCAACAATGGTTTTATGGTCATTAGTAGATTCTTAATTCCAGATGTTCTTTACTGAATTCAAATTCCGCCATCTGCCTTGGCGGGATTCGAACCTGGGTCCCCAGAACATTAGCTGAGTTCCTGGATTAATAGTCTAGCAATAATACCGCTGGACCATCTTTGGACACTCAGGGGCAATTTAGCACAGTCAATGCACCTAACCTGCACATCTTTGGATTGTGGGTGGAAACAGGAGCACCCGGAGGAAATGGACGCAGACAGGGGGAGAACAGGCAAACTCCACACAGATAGTCACCCAAGGCTGGGAATCAAACTTGGGTCCCTGGCGCTGTGAGGCAGCAATGCTAACCACTTTGTCACCTTGCCGCCCCAGTATTATAGATATGGAACTGAAACAACTTTGCATTCATCCTAAACTTGTAGGCGATTTGTTTAGCTTTGGGCCAATGTTCCCTCTAAGCTGTACAACCACAAGCAATAAGTTCCCACATTCAGGTTGGTACCTTTACATTGCCACACTAACGCAGCCACACAAAAAATTTAAAGGGACCACAAACTTAAAATGGATCGTAAGCATACTCCAAATAATAATTAGAGGGAACAGCGCTTTGAGCCAGAGCATAAAATTGGATTGACTTTTCACATCCCTACCTGGAGGGGGTTTTAATTAGCAGCTCATTTCATTGTATCGTCCAGAGTGGGGATAACACCATTGAGTGGATGTACTGTCATTTGTTACAGGATCAGAAACCCATTTCACCCTTATTAGATGGTCAGGGCGGGTGGTCGTTATAAAAGATGTGAGGGATGTTCTGATTCATCCCGGCACAGGGCAGCACGGTGGCACAATGGTTAGCACTGCTGTCTCACAACGCTAGGGACCCAGGTTCGATTCCAGCCTCGGATCACTCTCTCTGTGGAATTTGTATGTTCTCCCTGTGTCTGTGTGGGCACGGGGCAGCATGGTGACCCAATGGTTAGCGCTGCTGCCCCACAGTGCCAGGGACCCAGGTTCGATTCCAGCCTCGGATCACTCTCTCTGTGGAATTTGCATGTTGTCCCTGTGTCTGTGTGGGCACGGGGCAGCATGGTGGCCCAGTGGTTAGTGCTGCTGCCTCACAGCGCCAGAGACTTGGGTTCAATTCCAGCGTTGGGTGACTTTCTGTGTGGAATTTGCACGTTCTCCCCATGTCCGCATGGGTTTTCTCCCACAGCCAAAGATGTGTATGTTAAGGGGATTGGCCATGCTAAATTGCCCCTTAGTGTCCAAAGATATGTAGGTTAGGGGAGTTAGGGGGCTAAATAGGTGGGGTTATGAGGATAAGGCGGGAAGGTACCCCTTTCAGAGAGTCAGTGCAGGCTCAATAGGCCGAATGGCCTCATTCTGCACTGTAGGGATTCTATGATTCTATCCTTCAGTGTGAGCATGCAGTGGGAGGGTGAAACAGGAGGCAGTGCTGATGATGCAGTCGGAAGGACGTAGCTTTGACTATTGGATTTTAGATTGGCCTCTAGGCTATCAAACCAAGGTCACTTTGTTGTTTTTGACTCTGTTTCTTTAACTCCCTCAGCTTGTACAAACATACCATGCCATGAATATACCTCTATTACACTTGGAGCAGATTCCAAACTGAATCAGTTGGGCCACACTTTTAAAACTCACCGAGGTTTGCTGCTGACATGAACAATTCGAAATATCGGAAATGTGGCAGCAAGACATTCCAGAAGAAAAGCTTACTATTTTCAGGCATCATAAATAATTCTTTGGCAATACATAAACTGCAGCTCACCCCTTAACTTCCAGCCCAAAGTAACATCAAGCATCCACCTGGTAGCTGGCGAACCTACACGCTTTACCGCATGCTGTTAATGATGAAAAACCTGCTGAGAGGTCACGAAAGTTCATCACACCATCAGACCAGAGCGGCCAAGTCAACCATTGAGGGAACTAATCTAATCACATTGTTCAGGAACAGAATATCTCTGCGAGAGGAAGCAGTATGGTCCAAGTGTTATGGATGTTTATATTTAATAAGCTGAGATTTGAGTTCAGGCTCCTTCCTGACAGGGATTCCAGCTCAATCATACAAGAAAATTCCCTGGAATTAGCTTGCCGCTTGTCGCATCTTTGCCATATTTTTAAAAATGTTTTTGTAAGGTCTGTAAATCTGCGCACTTACAGAAGAAAAATGATCCGGTGGGGGGGGAGGTTACATAGGAACATAGGAATTAGGAGCAGAAGTGGGCAAGTTCTGCCCTTCGCACCTGCTCTGCCATTCAATCAGATCATGGCTAATCTCTCCCTGGTCTCAAATCCACCTCCTCATCTGTTCCCCATATCCTCTCCTCTCCTTACAGCTGCTGCCAGACCTGCTGAGATTTTCCAGCGTTTTCTCTTTCGGTGTTCCCCATATCCGTTTTTTTTAATTAGAAATATATCTATCTCCTTCTTGAAACCATTCAATGATTCAGACTCCTCCGCGCTATGGGGCAGCGAGTTCCACAAATTCACCACCCTCTGCGAGAAGTAGTTCCTCCTCATCTCAGTTTTAAATCTCTCAATCTATACCTGTGACCTCTTGTTCTAGATTGCCCCATAAGAGAAAACATTTGGTCTACATTTACTTTATCAATCCCTTTTTAAATTTTATATCCCTCGATCAGATCCCCTCTCATCCTTCTAAACTCCAATGAGTACAAGCCCAAACTGTTGAATCTCTCCTCATACATCAACCCCTTCATCCCCGGTTTGGTGGGAAACTGATTGGGAGAGTGTGAAATGTGACCTTTCTGGTTGTATCACAGCTTGGTATGGCTCCTGTTCTGTCCAAGGCCGCAAGAAACTACAAAGGGTCGTGATTGAAGCCCAGTCCATCACTCAAACCAGCCTCCCATCCATTGACTCCGTCTACATTTCCTGCTGCCTTGGCAAAGCAATCAGCATAATCAAGGTCCCTGGGCATCCCGGGCATACTCTCTTCCACTTTCTTCTGTCAGAATAAAGATACAAAAGTCTGAGGTCAAGTACCAACCGACTCAAGAACAGAGGGTGGCACAGTGGCACAGTGGTTGGCACTGCTGCCTCATAGTGCCAGGGACTCAGGTTCAATTCCCGGCTTGGGTCACTGTCTGTGTGGAGTTTGCACATTCTGCGTGTGTCTGCGTGGGTTTCCTCCGGGTGCTCCGGTTTCCTCCCACAGTCCAAAGATGTGTGGGTTAGGTGGCTTGACTATGCTAAATTTGCCCCTTAGTGTCAGGGGGACTAGCTAGGGTAAATGCGTGGGGTTATGGGGATAGGGCCTGGGTGAGATTGTGCTTGGTGCAGGCTCGATGGGCTGAATGGCCTCCTTCTGCACTGTAGGATTCTATGACTCTAATAGCTTCTTCCCTGCTGCCATCATACTTTTGAATGGACCTACCCTACATTCGGTTAATCTTTCTATGACTGTAGCAGCATATTCTGCACCCACTCCTTTCCTTCTCCCCAATGCACTCTGTAGCCCAGTCCATCACGCAAACCAGCCTCCCATCCATTGACTCTGTCTACACTTACCGCTGCCTCAGCAAAGCAGCCAGCATAATTAAGGACCCCACACACTCCAGATATTCTCTCTTCCACCTTCTTCCATCAGGAAAAAGATACAAAAGTCTCAGGTCACGTACCAACAGACTCAAGAACAGCTTCTTCCCTACTGCTGTCAGACTTTTGAATGGACTTACCTTGCATTAAGTTGATCTTTCTCTACACCCTAGCTATGACTGTAACACTACATTCTGCACTCTCTCCTTTCCTTCTCTATGAACGGTATGCTTTGTCACGCACGCACACGCATGCACACACACGCACACACACTCACATACATAGGCGTACACACACACACACACGCAGACACTCACACACGGCACACACACGCGCACACACACACACACAAAGGCACGCACATGCACATACACACACACACAGATGCACACACACACACAGGCACACATGCACTTACACACGCACACACACACACACACACGCACATACACACACACACACACAGGCACACACACGCACACACAGGCACACACTCACATACACACTCACACACTCACACACACTCACATACACACACACACACACACACTCACACACACACACACTCACATACACACACGCACACACTCACACACACACTCACACACACACACACACACACACACACACATGCACACACATTCACACACACGTGCGCACACACACATGCCCATACACACACACACGTGCGCACACACGCACACACACATGCCCATACACACAGTAGCATAGATGGTAGGATGAGAGGATAATCTTAAGGATATTTTACAGCTTGTGAAGAAGATGGAAGGACTTTACAGTTAGATACAGTTAGCTGTTCTTTGGCTGGTCTCAATGCGGTGATTCCACATTGTAGCCATTTCATTCAGTTGTCTCCCTGGGTGTAGATGTGTGGAGAAGATTTTCACATTTTATTCCCAAAAATTCTCAGTTTACAGATTTCTCTTCTCAGGATGGTTACATTGCAAATCTGGGCACAATACTTGCGAGGGAGAGAGACAGAGAATAAGGGCAAAGCGATTTATAGAATCCCTACAGTACAGAAGGAGGCCATTTGGCCCGTCGAGCCTGTACCGACCACAATCCCACCCAGGCCCTATTCCGTAGCTCTCAGCTACCCTGCCAATCCCCCTGACATTAGGGTCAATTTAGCATGGCCAATCAACTTAACACGTACATCTTTGGACTGTGGGAGGGAACCGGAACACTCAGAGGAAACCCATGCAGACACGGGGAGAAAGTGCAACCTCCACACAGACAGTGACCTGAGGCTGGAATTGAACCGGGGTCCCTGGCGCTGTGAGGCAGCAGTGCTAACCACAGTGCCACCGTGCCGCCTGTTTCAGTGCAGCATTGTCTTCAACTCCCTCCTGCTTGGTAAAGTCCCTGAAAGTACCCTGCTGCCTGTATATCCCAGAGAAATTCTATTAGTCCATGTCTGCTGTACGCATCACTTTGGAACAGACAATTGCATTTTGATGTATTATCCCAGAAACATTTGTAAAGTTTCAGGATAGTGTAAAGCCAACAGGAGATGGGATATTTCATGCTCCACTGTGCATCGACTATCTTTTTTTCCACCCCATTTGGTAGAGTGCGAATTGTATAATGTTGACATCTGGGCAGTCTCCATTATCTTTGGGAGGTTTCCATTTTTTTTCAAAAATCCAGCCAGAAAAAGAGAAGTTAGAAATTGTATCTTTTTTAAAATCCTCATTACAGAAATACGATGGAGAACAAGAGAAATTAGATTTTTAAAACTCCTAATCACCCATGACACAATTCAGGCTCATGGTCTCAAGTATATCTGAAGTGATCTCCTTCAGGACAGATGCACTATTCACTTCTCCAGACCTCATATAGGGCAGCATGGTGGCACAGTGGTTAGCACTGCTGCCTCACAGGGGCCGGGGTTCAATTCCAGCCTCGGGCAACTGTGTGGAGTTTTCATGTTCTCCCCATGTTTGCGTGGGTTTCCTCCGGGTGCTCCAGTTTCTACCCACAGTCCGAAAGACGTGCTGGTTAGGTGCATTGGCCGTGCTAAATTCTCCCTCAGTGTACCCGAACAGGCACCAGAGTGTGGCGACTAGTGGATTTTCACGGTAACCTCAGCGCAGCATTAATTAAACCTACTTGTGACAATAATAAGTAAACTTTAAAGTAAACTTTTCCTCATGATTTTGCGTTTCCTCTTTAGTTACTCACAGAACCTGTCCATTTTCAAATCCAAGATGTCGGACATTGTCATTTCTTTCTCCCTCTTGGTCCACATCTCTCTCGAATCTTCCTTCGATCAGCTCCTTCAGGAAGGCCACATGCCTTAAAATATGACTAACCCAACCTTGTTGCCTTCATTTGAAGACTCACCAAGGATCGTTCTTCCTCCACCATCTTCAGAACCTCTTCCTTGCTCCTGTGTTTCCTCCAACTCCATCCTTCTCCAGAACCAGACTTCGCAACTACCTTGTCTTTGGATATCTACTCTCTAAGTCCCAAGTTTCACCCTATACAGGACACTCCAAATTTCTCCCTTGATCATTCTTTACTCAACATATAAACATAGAAAAGAGGCACAGGAGCAGGCCATTTGGCCCTTTGAACTTGCTCAGTATGATCAAGGCTGATCCCCTACTCAACACCATTCGCCCATGCTCTCCCCACATCCCTTGATGCCTTTAGAGTTTAGAAATCTATCTTCATTCAGCGGTTTGGCCTCCACAGGCCTCTGTGGTAGAGAATTCCACAGGTTCACCATCCTCTGAATGAACAGGTTTCTCCTCATTTCAGTCATAAATGGCCTACACCACATCCTGACCCCACGTTCTAGACTCTCCCAGGCAGAGGAAACAACATCCCTGCATTCAGTCTGCCCAGCCCTGTCAGTATTTTATAAGTTTCGATTAGATCCCCTCTTAATCTTCTAAATTCCAGTGAACACAGGCTCAGTTGACCCAATCTCTCCTCATAGGACAATCCTGTCATCCCAGGAATCCATCTGGTGAACACTCGCTGCACTGTCTCTGTGGCACACAATACTCCAGGTGTGTTGTCATCAAGGCCCTGTACATCTCAGGAAGACAGCCTTGTTCCTGTATAGAATCATAGAATCCCTGCAGTGCAGAAAGTGGCTGTTTGGCTCATCGAGCCTGCACCTTCAACAAGCAGTGCTCCAGTGGTGCACTCGGTTAGCGCTTGCTACTTGTACAGCAGTGCAGCCAGCGGGCTATGTCGAGGTTGTGAGTTCAATCCTCACCTGGCACAGATGTTTTGGGCGGCACGGTGGCACAGTGGTTAGCACTGCTGCCTCACAGCGCCAGGGACCCGGGTTCGATTCCTGGGCTTGGGTCACTGTCTGTGTGGAATTTGCACATTCTCCCCATTTCTGTGTGGGTTTCCTCTGGGTGCTTCTGTTTCCTCCCACAGTCCAATAATGTGTGGGTTAAGTGAATTGGCTATGCTAAATTGCCCCTTAGTGTCAGGGAGACTAGCTAGGGTAAATGCATTGGGTTATGTGGATAGGGCCTGTGTGGGATTGTGGTTGGTGCAGACTCGATAGGTCAAATAGCTTCCTTCTGCACTGTAGGATTCTATGATTCTTCTATCTATGAATCCCACCCAGGCCCTATCCCCATAACCCCACATATTTACCTTGCAAATCTTCCTGACACTAAGGGGCAATTTAGCCTGGCCAATGCACCTAACCTGAACATCTTTGGATTGTGGGAGGAAACCGGAGCTCCCGGAGGAAACCCACGCAGACACGGGGAGAACGTGCAAACTCCACACAGACAGTGGCCCAAGCCGGGAATCAAACCTGGGTCCCTGGGGCTGTGAAGCAGCGGTGCTAACCACTGTGCCACCATGCGGCTCATTGTGAAGTAGTTGTGAAGTAGATTTTAATCATTTAGTGAACCCATATCACAAAGAGTACTATCTCCATCTCCATATCATTGCCCACTTTCACCGCTACCTCAGCTCAAACCCCCACTCAAGCCAACATCATCTCCTGCCTCACATGCTCAAATATCCACCTCCTCAGCCAACCATCCTCAGCACAGCAGCTAAGGAATTTTAAAATCACAGAATCCCTACAGCGCATAAGTAGGCCATTCGGCCCATCGAGCCTGCACCAACAACAATCCCACCCAGGCCCTATCCCCACGTATTTGCCCTGCTAATCCCCCTGATACTAAGGGGCAATTTACCATGGCCAATCTGCCTAACCCACACATCTTTGGACTTTGGGAGGAAACCAGAGCACCCGGAGGAAACCCACGCAGACACGGGGAGAATGTGCAAACTCCACACAGACAGTCACCCGTGGCCGGAATCGAACCCGGGTCCTTGGCGCTGTGAGGCAGCAGTGCTAACCACTGTGCCGCCGTGGCGCCACCATCTCCATCTCCATGTCTTTGCCCAATTTCACCTCTACCTCAGCTGAAATCCCCATTCAAGCCAACATCATCTCCTGCCTCACATGCTCAAATACCCACCTCCTCAGCCAACCATCCTCAGCACAGCAGCTAAGGAATCTTAAATGTCATCAATTAAATAAATCTGGAATGATAGAGTCATGATGACCAAGAAACTAGATTGTCATGACAACCCATCTAGTTCACTCATGCTGTTTAGGGAAAGAATCTGCGTGCTCAATATCTCCCTTCCCAGCAATAAATTCGAGACCATCTCACTTCCCAGGCGGCACCTGTCATTTGCCAATAGCCAATTTTGGATTTCAGATTGAATTTTAATTGGGTAGGATTTCGCCTGGCTTGCTTCCCAACCCTAAGGCCCAAGGCTAGTCTGACACCTGGACCTCGGGCCTTCTTTCAAACAGTTGGTTGAATTGTCAGGACCTGTTGCACTTCCATAGGGGCAGCCTGCTAACTTCAGCAGTTGAATGCCGGGCCTAGCCTCCCATCAGCCCTCGGATAGTGTTACGGCTGGTCCCAAGCGATGTTCCCCCAGTTTGTTAATATTCCAGCTGAGACAAGTCCAAATCGTTATCTATGGCTCCGGGTGAGGAGGGATGAACTGGCTGTCCTCCAATATTCAAACCCCTCGGTTAGTCACAACAAGGTTCATTTAAAACCTTCCCTCGTGGATACCTTTTCCCAGTCCAGGTGTTCTTTTATGTTTTAAAAGGAGCTAATTTGATTTGATTTGATTTGATTTGATTTATTATTGTCACATGTATTATCATACAGTGAAAAGTATTGTTTCTTGCGCGCTACACAGACAAAGCATACCGTTCATAGAGAAGGAAAGAGAGTGCAGAATGTAGTGTTACAGTCATAGCTAGGGTGTAGAGAAAGATCAACTTAATGCAAGGTAAGTCCATTCAAAAGTCTGGTAGCAGCAGGGGAGAAGCTGTTCTTGAGTCGGTTGGTACATGACCTCAGACCTTTGTATCTTTTTCCCAACGGAAGAAGGTGAAAGAGAAAATGTCCGGGGTGCGTGGGGTCCTTAATTATGCTGGCTGCTTTGCCGAGGCAGCGGGAACTGTAGACAGAGTCAATGGATGGGAGGCTGGTTTGCCTGATGGATTGGGCTACATTCATGACCTTTTGTAGTTCCTTGCCATCTTGGGCAGAGCAGGAGCCATACCAAGCTGAGATACAACCAGAAAGAATGCTTTCTATGGTGCATCTGGAAAAGTTGGTGAGAGTCGTAACCAGGCTTTCTTGAGTTCAAGAAAGAGTGAGTTTATTCATTACTAAAACATGAGATGAAAATAATAAAATGCAACACACATATGCACAGATTAGAAATGAGAAGTGAGCCCAAAAAATAAAAGTTAAAAAGTATATACAAATCCGTCTTTGGCTTGTCCTTGAAGAGTGGGTGGTGAAATGTTGCAGCCCTTAAGTTGGGTGATGCCGGAAGCAGAAGGGAATATTTTTGAAAAGTAGGGAAGCACTTAGCGGCTGAAATAGGACATGGACAATGACACAAAATAGGCAAAGTTGGTGCCCAATATAACTTCACATCATATTGTCTTCCATTGACTTCAATAAAACTGAATATAAAACAACAGCAACTTGCATCAAAAGGGCACCTTTTAGATGATTAAAAACACCCCTAGATGCTTCACAAGAATGTTATTAAACAAAGTTTGACACTGTGCCACATAAAGTCATGTTCATGTGAGTTTTAAAAGTTTATTTATTAGTGTCATAAGTAGGCTTACATTCACAGTGCAATGAAGTTACTGTGAAAATTCGCTAGTCGCCACACTCCGGCACCTATTCGGGTACAATGAGGGAGAATTTAGCACGGACAATGCACCTAACCAGCACATCTTTCGAACTGTGGTAGGAAACCGGAGCACCCGGAGGAAACCCACGCAGACACGAGGAGAATGTGCAGACTCCGCACAGACAGTAACCCAAGTCGCCAATCAAACCCGGGTCCTTGGCGCTGCAAGGCAGCAATGCTAACCACTGTGCCACCCGTGTAAGTTACCAAAAGCTGAGTCAAACTGGTAGATTTTTAGGGAGTATCGTAAAGAAGGATGGAGAGCTCGATAGGAGAGGTAGAGGGAGGGAACTCCCATTAAAGGCAAGGATGCCAATACGATTCCACTTGTTTTGATTTCTCTGCCCCTGTTCAGTGTTTCCCCAATTTCTCTGCCCCTGTTCAGTGCTTCCCCCAATTTCTCTGACCCTGTTTAATGCTACCCTCAATTTCTCTGCCCTTGTTCAGTATTACCCCAATTTCTCTGCCCCTGTTCAGCGTTACCCCAATTTCTTTGCCCCTATTCAGTGTTACCCCAATTTCTCTGACCCTGTTTAATGCTACCCCCAATTTCTCTGCCCCTACAAGTTTTGGTTGGAAATCAAACACAGCCACCCATGTGTTCTTTCTGGGCCAAAGCAAAGAACTAACTGCGGCTTCCAAGACCTATTGGCTGCCCACACAACTGAGCTACAGTGCTCGTGGCAAATGGAAATATGTTCCCAACAGTCTCTTTCCACAGGCCACACGATGAAAATGTTCAATTAGCTCACTTTCCTAAGAACTCTCAAGTGAGCCTCAGGGTAGGTGGAGACTTTGTTTCTTAATCTCTTGTTAGGAGAATTAGTTGCAGGTTTTAACTGAAGGGAAATATATATATATATATATTGAACAGTTTCATATTCTGAGGGTCTGTTCATTCTAACAAATGTCAGAAGGTCAAATCCTTTTGAATGCCTTGCAATCTCCAAGACTTGAGCTATTTCTGTGCGTACGGTGTCCTGGAGCAGTAAGAGCTTGATTAATGGCTAAGTGCTCAATCATGAAAACAGCTTGTGACTGAGTAAGGACAAAAAAATATACAATTTTTAAAATATATGGGGAAAAACCGAGAATTTACAAACCACATACTAAATGAGCTGGAAATGGCGTACAATAAATCAGAAACAGCACTCACAGCAGCGCGGAGAGCTTTACATCTCCTGTGTAGCCACTTTCTGGGTCAAACTGTTCGCAATTATAATTTTACAAAGTGGTTAAAAGCAATGCTGTCATATAAACAGCGCACTGCTGCCAATGGCATGGATGGAGGGTACTGACTCAGACTGGAAATTGTATCAGAATGTAATTAATGATCAAAAATCTCCACAGTAACTTGTGGTATTTATGGCGTGCGGGTTGTTTTGTAAAGCGGTCTCATGGCCAAGACCCCTGCTAAAGGAAATTAGCGCAAAACCGGGGAGGGGGGGAGTTGAGGAGATTGTTTTCTTACGCAGTGACTTGTTGTGAACTGGAAGGTTCAATAGGAACTATCAAAAGAGGGATAGTTGAAGGGGAAAATATAGCAGGGGTACAGGGTAAGTGTTAGGAAGTGGAGCTGAGTGTGGGCAGTTCACAGCACCAGGGACCCGGGTTCGATACCCGACTTGGGTCACTGTCGTGCAGAGTCTGCACGTTCTCCCTGTGTCTACGCGGGTTTCCTCCGGGTTCTCCGGTTTCCTCCCACAGTCCGTAAGACGTGCTGGTTAGGGTGCATTGGCCATGCTAAATTCTCCCTCAGTGTACCCAAATAGGCACCGGAGTGTGGCGACTAGGGGATTTTCACAGTAACTTCATTGCAGTGTTAATGTAAGCCTACTTGTGACTAATAAATTAATAAACTTTAAATAAAACTGATTAGATAGCTCTTTCAAAGAAGCAATACAGTTTCAATGGGCTGAATGACCATAAGGCACAGGAGTAGAATTAGGCCACTCGGCCCATCGAGTCTGCCCCGCCATTCAACCATGGCTGATATTTTTCTCATCCCCATTCTCCTGCCTTTTTCCCATAACCCCTGATCCCCTTATCAATCAAGAACCTAGAACAGAATGGTCTCCTTCTGCTCTACATGTGTCTACCACTCCATGCAATTTACTAAAGATCCTTAGACAGCACCTTCCAAACCCACGACCACTTCCATCTAGAAGGACAAGGGCAGCAGAGAATTGGGACCACCACAACCTGCAAGTTCCCCTCCAAGTCACTCACCATCCTGAATTGGAAATTTATCGCCGTTCCGTCACAGTCGCTGGGTCAAAATCCTGGAATTCCCTCCCTAATGGCATTGTGGGTCCACCTGTAACACATGGACTGCAGCGATTCAAGAAGGCAGCTCACCACCACCATCTCAGGGGCAACTAGGGATGGGCAATAAATGCTGGCCCAGCCAGTGACGCCCATGTCCCATGAATGGATATAAAAAGTTGCAATAAGCTTGCGACTACTTATCAACCTTTGCAGTTCTACTCCTCCTATATTCCCCCCCCCCCCCCCCCCCCCCCCCCCCCACCTCCTGAACACACTGGGTCTCGGGTGTAGCAGAGCGAGCGAGCAGTCGCATTCTCAAATATCTAGCACACATCCTCACTCTCAGTAAAACCCTCACATCTCCTCATTGTTAAAGATGACTCCAAGGAACCAATTCCACTTTCACACCATTCATTTCACCCCCCTCATCCCCGCCCCACCAAACAATTCTTGACTCTCCTCAAATCCCTGTTCCGCCCAAGATTTGCTGACTGATATCTTCCTCACATTCCTCTGGACAAAATGCAAAAATGGCCTGGATAGAGTGGACGTGGAGAGGATATTTCCACTAATAGGAAAAACTAGAACCAGAGGGCACAACCTCAGGCTAAAGAGATGAACCTTTAGAACAGAGATGAGGAGGAATTTCTTCAGCCAGAGAGTGGTGAATCTGTGGAACTCTTTGCCGCAGAAGGTTGTGGAGGCCAGGTCATTGAGTGTCTTTAAGACAGAGATAGATAGATTCTTGATTAATAATCAGGGGTTATGGGGAAAAAGCAGGAGAATGGGGATGAGAAAAATATCAGCCATGATTGAATGGCGGGGCAGATTCGATGGGCCGAGTGACCTAATTCTGCTCCTATGTCTTATGGTCTTGTGGCCTAATGCTTGTTCACCAATTGGCAATGAGTTCCAAACCTCTCTCTCTCTCTCTCTCCAGTACAATTTGTCGAATCTTTCTCGGATTTAACAATATTTGGTGATGTTCTGAACATTATTCATTTATATTCATAGAATCTCTACAGTACAGAAAGAGGCCATTCAGCCCATCGAGCCTGCACCAACAGCAATCCCACCCAGGCCCACCCATGTAACCCTACGTATTTACCCTGCTAATCCCCCTGACACTAAGGAGCAAGTTAGCCTGGCCAATCAACCGAACTTGCACATCTTTGGACTGTGAGAGGAAATCAGAGCACCCGGAGGAAACCCACGCAGACACGGGGAGAACATGCAGACTCCGCACAGGCAGTCACCCAAGGCCAGGATGGAACTCAGGTCCCTGGCACTGTGAGGCAGCAGTGCTAACCACCGTGCCACTGGGCCACCAATTGTTCCAAATATAATCTTGAACAAGTTCTTGTCCCTACATCCCAATCTACACTCACTGTGCACTCTCCTGTATTAACCCCTTCCTTCTGAGACTGCCATTAGCACTGAAGAGTAGCTCTACGCCTTGCCTCTGGAATACAAGGGGTTAATAATCCTGATACTGAATTAATGATGGATATCGTCAGCAGTCATGTGCTAGTGACTCCGCAGGGCAGACGGAATAGTCTGTACTCATGAGAGATGTGCCTACCTAGCAGCTCATCATGTGTATGGCATAGGGTGGCACGGTGGCACAGTGGTTAGCACTGCTGCCTCACAGCGCCAGGGACCTGGGTTGAATTCCGGTTTGTGCGGAGTTTGCACGTTCTCCCCATATCAGCGTGGGTTTCCACCGGGTACTCCGATTTCCTCCCACAGTCCAAAGCTGTGCGGGTTAGATTGGCTGGGATTGCTAAATTGCCCCTGAATGACTGGGGGATTAGTAGGGTAAATAAGTGGGGTTATGGGGATAGGGCCTGGGTAGATTGTGGTCGGTGCAGTCTCAATGGGCCGAATGGCCTCCTTCGGCCATGCTAGGGATTCAATGAAAAGGTGGAATTCTCCATTTCTGAGACTAAGTGTGCTGGTGGGTAGTTATCGAGGCATCTTTCCCGCTGGCCGGAATGGCGAGATCCCGCACCAGATTCTGCGCTTGGAACCTCATTAATTATTCACAGGCAGGTTGCCCTTCAAAACACCAGCAGCTGATTCATCCACCCACCATCAGCTGTTGAGTTCAAAGGTCCCAGCGCCGTATTTAAATATTCTTGTCTTCATCGGGCTACGTAACATCCCCCCTCCCTTTCCCTTCCTCCACTCTACCCCCCCCCCCACCCCCCAGCCTCACCTCACATCCCCCCCCCCCGGCCTCACCTCACACCACCCCCCCCTCCCGGCCTCACCTCACACCCCACCTGCGGCTGACTTTTGGGCCTGACAGCAGATTTCCTTCCCCAAAGGGACATTAGTGAACCAGATGGGTTTTTCCAACAATTGACAATGGTTTCATGGTCATTAATAGATTCTTAATTCCAAATTTGTTTTGTATTGAATTCAAACTCCACCATCTGCCGTGGCGGGATTCGAACCCAGGTCCCCAGAACATTCATTGAGTTCCTGGATTAATAGTCTAGCAATAATACCACTAGTCCATCAACTTCCCCATGGGTCCAGCAGCATGGTGCTGTCCATGAAGAGCAGCTGGGCATGGAGGTGGAGGCAGGAACCGATCTGCCTCGGCAGAGTGGCGAACAGGGCATCAGGAGCAGCGCAGCACTGTGGCAGAAAGGCTTTCCTACACCTCCCGCAAAG
This sequence comes from Mustelus asterias, assembly GCF_964213995.1. NCBI lineage: Eukaryota > Metazoa > Chordata > Chondrichthyes > Carcharhiniformes > Triakidae > Mustelus > Mustelus asterias. The sequence continues at coordinate 88,236,801 of NC_135813.1, read as the reverse complement.
TCTCTGGCGAACTGAGAACTGCCCTGTGCAAACCATTAGAGCAAAGAACAAAGAAAATTACAGCACAAGAACAGGCCCTTCGGCCCTCCAAGCCTGCACCCACCATGCTGCCCGACTGAACTAAAACCCCCTACCGTTCCAGGGACCATATCCCTTTATTCCCATCCTATTCATGTATTTGTCAAGACGCCCCTTAAAAGCCACTATTGTATCTTCTTACTTTACCTCCACTGGCAGCGAGTACCAGGCACCCACCACCCTCTGTGTAAAAAACCTGCTCGTACATCTCCTTTAAACCTTGCCCCTCGCACCTTAAACCTGTGCCCCCCAGTAATTGACTCTTCCACCCTGGGAAAAAGCTTCTGACTATCCACTATTATTTATCAATCGGGTTTTAGACTGACCCTGATTTCCCTCTGGCATGACGCAAGATTGGAAAGCCTGATGGGACGCCGGCGGGCAGCTGTTTTAATCAACATAGAAACATAAAAACATAGAAAAACTACAGCACAAACAGACCCTTCGGCCCACAAGTTGTGCCGAACACATCCCTACCTTCTAGACCTACCTATAACCCTCCATCCTATTACGCTCCAAGTACTCATCCAGGAGTCTCTTAAAAGACCCTATTGAGTTCGCCTCCACCACCACTGACAGCAGCCGATTCCACTCGCCCACCACCCTCTGTGTGAAAAACATGCATGAGATACAAATGAATGCAGGTGATGTTCAGGCCAGCAGCTGGCCATTAGCCCGCCATTGGGAGATTTACAATGTCATTTTTTTGCCGGCGCGTTTCCAATTTTTTTGGCTTCCGCCAGATTCTCCAGTCCCGCCCACCACCAAACCCGCCGCGGGTGGGATGGGTGAATTTCGCCAAAGTGTATGCCTTGTAAATAAAGCAATCTGAAGAAATCCTCCTGAGCCTGACCAGTGGGAAATCACGTTGGAAATCTGTGCAGAGTTTGCACATTCTCCCCGTGTCTGCGTGGGTTTCCTCCGGGTGCTCCGGTTTCCTCCCACAGACCAGAGTTGCGCAAGATAGGCCAAGCCACACAACCAGCATAGGAAATGATACAGAGCTGTCTTGGGTGAAGGAGGAAAGAAGCAAAGAAGGAAAAAGGAAAGAGAGACGGAAGGAAAGAAAGAAAGTAAACGCTGCCTGTCATGACTTTGCAAAGTTGATCACGGCCAATGAAATGTTTTGTGAAATGTAGTCACTGTGATAGCGGGAGTGGAGAATCTGGCGGGAGCCGAGAAGGCAGAAAGTCATGTTGCAAATCTTCCAGTGGCGGGTTAGTCTCGAGTCAGTCTTCCCGCTGGCCAATGGTGGGGATGCCATGTGCATCTCATGCATACTCATCAAAGCAGCTGCCCACCAGCGCCCCATCAGGCCTTTCAATCTTGCGCCACACCAACGGGAAATCACAATGGTAATCTCCGCAGAGATTAATCCTGGTACTGAATTAATGATGGATATCGTCAGCAGTCATGTGCTAGAGACTCCGTAGGGCAGATGGAATAGTCTGTACTGGTGAGAGATGTGCCTACCTAGCAGCTCATCGTGTGTATGGCATAGGGTGGCACGGTGGCACAGTGGTTAGCACTGCTGCCTCACAGCGCCAGGGACCTGGGTTGAATTCCGGTTTGTGCAGAGTCTGCACATTCTCCCCGTGTCTGCGTGGGTTTCCTCCGGGTGCTCCGGTTTCCTCCTACAGTCCAAAGATGTGCAGGTTAGGTGGATTGGCCATGCTAAATTGTCAGATGTGGTTAAGGGAACAGGTTGTGGGTGGGATGCTCTGTCAGAGAGCCGGTGCAGACTCGATGGGCCAAATGGCCTTTTTCTGTACTGTAGGGATTCTATGATTCTGTGAACAATGCACAGTGCAGAATGAAACAAACTATACACAACAGCGTTGGTTAACCTCAATGGAAGGAGTTCCGGCTTGTTCTGTTCCAGGTATCAAGCCCACCAGGTTTTACATCCTGCCCTCCAGCTTGGTACACTTGATACCCAGGCAATGTAGATGTGAATCTACCCCAATGTGTTTCACATGGATCCTTAATTGCAGAGCCAGAGTAAAACATCTGGTCACCCTATTATAAAAAGGATATTATTAAACTAGAAAAAGTGCAGAAGTGATTTACTAGGATGCTACCAGGACTTGATAGTTTGAGTTATAAGGAGAGGCTGGATGGACTGGGACTTTTTTCTCTGGAGCGTAGGAGGCTGATGGGTGATCTTATAGAGGTCTATAAAATAATGAGGGGCACAGATCAGCTAGATAGTCAATATATTTTCCCAAAGGCAGGGGAGTCTAAAACTAGAGGGCATAGTTTAAGGTGAGAGGGGAGAGATACAAAAGGTTCCAGAGGGGCAATTTTTTCACACAGAGGGTGGTGAGTACTAGCTTAGTAGTTAAAAAAAGGGCGGCATGGACAAGTTGGGCTGAAGGGCCTGTTTCCATGCTGTAAACCTCTATGACTCGATAACAAGACGAATATAAAGATACTTAAGAACAGTATAGTTAGACCTTTCTAACAAATCAATCCCCCTTAGCCACAGTTTCATCTTCTTCTGCAATCCTTGCTTTTCTAAAAACAACACTAATTTTCTCCTGCATGCTGCCCTTGTAATTTATTCCACAGGACTATTACCCATTATGTAAGATTCTACTTAACTTCCTGATATTGTAAGATGTGTAGATGAAAACATAAAAGGAGAGCTTAATGGATTAAACGGATTGGCAAAATGATGGCAAATGGATTTCAGCGGAGGCAAGTGTGAGGTCATTCACTTTAGACTGAAGGAAATAGAAAGAAGTCATTCTAAATGTGTGTAGTTAGAAACAGTGGAGGTCCAAAAAGCCTAGCGGTCCTTGAATATAATCTCATGGACAGGGTTCAAAAAATCAATCATATTGCTTGGCCTTTATTATCTTGTAGGTTAGAATTCAAGGGGGTGGATGCTGCAGCTGTGTAAAATCCTGTTCTACCACAGCCAGAGTACGGTGAGTGGTTCTGGGCACCACACCTGGAGGGGGGAAAGGCAGGTATATGCAGTTAGGTCACAGATCGGCCTTGATTTCATTGGACAGTGCAACAGACTCAAGCAGCTAAGTGACTTACTTAAGGTCCCAATGTTCCATGTTCCCCTCTGACTCCTGCCTTTTAATTTACGCCTTGGAATTTGAAGACTTTTTTGTCTGGGCCAAGTCTATCAATTACTCTCGCAGTATTGCAAACATTAGCGTTGCCATTCTGAGCTCTCCTATTTTCTGGTCAAATATGAATGCCCTGAATTTTTTCTCATTAGGGCGGCACGGCAGCACAGTGGTTAGCACTGCTGCTGCACAGCTCCAGGGATCTGGGTTCGATTCCCGGCTTGGGTCACTGTCTGTGTGGAGTTTGCACATTCTCCTCGTGTCTGCGTGGGTTTCCTCCGGGTGCTCCAGTTTCCTCCCACAGTCCAAAGATGTGCGGGTTAGGTTGATTGGCCATGCTAAAAAATTGCCCCTTAGTGTTCTGAGATGCGTAGGTTAGAGGGATTAGCGGGTAAATGTGTAGGGGTATGGGAGTAGGGCCTGGGTGGGATTGTGGTCGGTGCAGACTCGATGGGCCGAATGGCCTGTTTCTGCACTGTAGGGTTTCTATGATTACAAATAACATCCTGATATTCAATATGATGCCTGTAGAATCATAGAACCCCTACAGTGCAGAAGGAGGCTAGTCAGCCCATCGAGAGTGCACCGATTATCCAACAGAGCATCTTACCCAGGCCCACCTCCCCTGCCCTATCCCCGTAACCCTGCAAATTTATCCCGCTAATCCCCCCAACCTGCACATTTTGGGACTCTAGCATGGCCAGTCCATCTAATCTGCACATGTTTAGACTGTGGGAGGAAACCGGAGTACCCGGAGAGACATGGGCGTCACTAGCTGCTAATTGTCCAAGAGCTGAGGGCATTTAAGAGTCAACCAGATTACTGCGAATCTGGAGTCACATGACGGCAGATTTCATAGAATCATAGAATTGCCACAGTGCAGAAGGAGGCCATTTGACCTATTGAGTCCTCTCCGCCAGAGGATCTTACCCAGGTCATTCCCCTGTCCTACCCCCATAACCTACACATTTATCCCACTAATCCCCCTAACCCGACACATCTTGGGACTCTAAGGGGCAATCAACCTAACCTGCACATCTTTCGAGCTGTGGGAGAAAACCGGAGCACACGGAGGAAACCCACACAGACCAGGGAGAACATGCAAACTCCACACAGACAGTCACCCGAGGCTGGAATTGAAACCGGGTTCCTGGCGCTGTGAGGCAGCAGTGCTAACCACTATGCCACAATGCCGCCTCACTTCATGCCTGATCAGGGCCGACCTGCCAGTATTAGAACAAAGAAAAGAACAAAAAAATTACAGCACAGGAACAGGCCCTTCGGCCCTCCAAGCCTGCACTGACCACGCTGCCTGACTGAACTAAAACCCCCTACCCTTCTGGGGACCATATCCTTCCATTCCCATCCTATTCATGTATTTGTCAAGACGCCCCTTAGAAGTCACTATCGTATCTGCTTCCACTACCTCCCCCGGCAGCGAGTTCCAGGCACCCACCACCCTCTGTGTAAAAAACCTGCCTTGTACATCTCCTTTAAACATTGCCCCTCGCACCTTAAACCTGGGCCCCCCAGTAATTGACTCTTCAACCCTGGGAAAAAGCTTCTGACTATCCACTCTGTCCATGCCCCTCATATTGTTGAAGAAGTCAAACTTGAACAAATGTGGAATGTACATTTGCTTCCTGATTTTAACCAGAATCAGTTGCATAGACATTAAGTATTATCTAGAGTTTTTTTTTATGAATGCACTCCTGCCTTGTGTTGGGACCACAATACTGACAGGTCAATAACCTTCACTTTTCTCTGTTAGACAGATTATGTTAATCACTATGGTAGCAGACGTTTTAATGACTCCAATTAAACCACAAAGTGCCTGAGTATTGTACAATATCCGTGTTGTACAATACCTCTGTTAATATCCAGTTCCCTTACCATTACCAATCGCTCACATCTAATTAAGTACCTAAAAGCTTGAGTACTGGCGTGTTCTGTGTGCATGTATGGAAATGTTGGACTATCCACACCTACTGCTTACCTCAGGGCCTTTTTTCCGCAATAATTCATCTTCATCAACCATTTAAGAAAGCACACAAACACAGAGGGTTTTGGCAGTGGGCCCTTGCTGAGCACGCTATCTTTCTAAGGAAACTATATTGCCAACTGCGCAGAAAGAGAGAGACTGTGTACACACACGGCCACAAAGCAAATAAACTGCAGTTATATAAAGAATTTGTGTGATTCAGTAACAAACATGATGTTGAAGCTCTAAACTGCCCTGCAGAATGTGAAAGTGTAAAGCACTGGAGATGGATGAGGAGCAGTCACTAAAGCATTTGGTTACAATGGCGAATCTTGATCAAATAAACAAACATTTTCCGTGTGTTTGGGACAGTCCAGAGATCCCATTCCATTTATTTTTACAAACAAAACTCAACCCTTAAGGATACTTCATAAAAAAATAGAAACTACAGAAGCATTTAAACTGGAATGTGTAATGTTCAGTTGGCACCACTGCACAGCAGCGTAAAGCCAGAATCATTTTTTAAAATTCACCCTTGGAGGGCAATTGAGCGTCAACCACATTGCTGTGGCTCTGGAGTTAGATGTAGGCCAGACCGGGTAAGGACGGCAGATTTCCTTCCCTAAGGGACATTAGTGAACCAGATGGGTTTTTCCGACAATCGACAATGGTTTCATGGTCATCAGTAGATACTTAATTCCAGATATTTTTTTTTTTTGAATTCAAATTCTGCCATTTGCTGTGGCAGGATGGGAACTCGGGTCCCCAGAACATTTAGCTGCTACCTAAAATCACGCATCAGATCACAACTGGAACCAGACTGTACGTAGCGTACTTCAGACTGCGTGCAAAACAGCCCCAAACTCTGCAACACACACTCACTGGGTTATTTTGAATACATTAAATTTGGCACCCATCAAATGGTAGGGCTTTAGGAGTGCAAATATTTGACTGATTCTACAATCAAACTGAAACCACGCAGACAAGTGGTTTTCGCTTGACTCGTGATGTCAAGTATATTTGAAGTCAGTCAGTTTCTTTGTGTCTGTTCAGTAGATCAGAAGGACCCTGATCCTTATCGTTGTTAACAACACCCTCACTTATTGCTGCTTCTGACCGGCCCACCGCATTCTAGAAAGCAGGAATCAGTGCCTTAATCACGGATAAATCCCGAATAATCTCTCAACACTGGGTGGCACAGTCGTTGTGAAAGCTGCATCCAGCTGTCTGCCGATTGCCTGTGTGTGCAGCTGGGTTCCTGGCTGCACCTGTCGGCCTGCCCTCAGAACCAGGATCAGATTCATTGTGGACAAGATACCTTGATTTTAATCTATTAACTAAATATTTGTCCAGGGCAATGCTGCGCAGACACATCGCTCTTACAGGCGCCTGGGTTGCTTGAAGCATCACGCTGAATCTCGAAGTATAACTCCACATCGAGTCGACCCTGGGCTTGCCAACCCTGGCAGGATATACTCCCAGACTTCCTGACTTCTGTCAGCGTAAACAGTCTGCCCCATTCAATCATTTTGTAATTATTAAACAAGTGGAAAATGAAAGTAAATATGATTTTTTAATATGCCCTTTGTGACTTTTTTGCCTGGGTTTGTATTCATAACAAGGCCTTCCTTATCAATCCTTTAATTCTTAGAGACTCCAGGCCCATCCAGGCGATGGGTCACCTCAGCTCCCAGTCTGATCTCGGGCTGGAGTGAAGTGTTTTGCCGTCACCTACAGCACTCTTTGAACAAAGAACAAAGAAAAGTACAGCAAAGGAACAGGCCCTTCGGCCCTCCAAGGACTTGCCAATCAGGATGCCCTAACTAAACTAAGAAAAAACCTTCTGCCCTTACTGGGTCTATATCTCTCTAGTCCCTCCCTATTCATGAACCCATCCAGATACCTCTTAAATGTTGCTAATGTGCCTGCTTCCACTACCTCCTCTGGCAGCGCGTTCCAGGCACCCACCACTCACTGTGTGAAAAGCTTCCCCTGCACATCCCCCTTAAATTTTCCCCCTATCTTCAATGTTTCTATAGATATAGCTCTTGGGGCGAATGGGATCAGAGGTTATGGGGAAAAAGCAGCATTAGGCTATTGGGTTGGATGATCAGCCATGACCGTAATGAATGGCGGAGCAGGCTCGAAGGGCCAAATGGCCTCCTCCTGCTCCGATCTTCTATGTTTCTATGTTTCACCTTGAACCTGTGCCTCCTTGTAATTGACACTTCCACCCTGGGAAAAAGAGTGGGAAGCTTCGCAAAGCGTTCAGGTTTGACACCACCTGGAGAACAATCCCGATGTGACATTGGGATAAGATTGAGAAAACGCACCAAGGTCCCACTGAAGTCCTCAGACATTTTATAGGAAATTTGCTACCGTGCATCATCAAGATCCCATTAGAGGATGATTTTTTGGGAGATCTGGCATGGCCAACTATCAGCCGAGAGAAGAGCTCATTGCCCAAGTGGAACCAAATGTGCGCAGAAAATCTCCACAACTCACACCCACGCACTGACCTTGGCCTTGCCAGCGTTGACTTCTACCTTGTACAAACTCTCCTGCCTGGCATAAAGGAAGATGGTTGTGGTGGTTGGAGGTCAATCACCCCGGTTCCAGGACATCTCTGCAGGAGTCCCTCAGGGTAGTGTCCTAGACCCAACCATCTTCAGCTGCTTCATCAATGACCTTCCCTCCATCATAAACTCAGAAATGGGATGTTCATTGATGATTGCACCATGTTTAGCACCATTCGCACCTCCTCAAACACTGAAGCAGTCCACGTCCAAATACAGCAAGACCTGGACCATTTCCAGGTTTGGGCTGACAAGTGGCAAGTCACATTCATGCCACACAAGTGCCAGGCAATGATCATCTCCAACAAGAGAATCTAACCATCGCCCTTTTGATATTCAATGGCATTATCTTCACTGAATCTCCCGCTAACATCCTGGAGGTACCATTGACAAGAAACTGAACTGGACCAGCTATATAAATACTGTGGCTACAGATCAGAGGTTAGGAATACTGCGGTGAGTAACTCACCTCTTGACTCCCCAGAGCCTGTCCACCATCTACAAGGCATTAGTCAGGAGTTGATGGAATACTCCCCACTTGCTTGGATGGGTGCAGCTCCAACAACACTCAAGAAGCCATCCAAGAAAAAGCAGCCCAATTTATTGGCACCCTATCCACAAATATTCACTCCCTCCACCACTGTCCCATCTACAAAACGCACAGAAACTCACCAAGGCTCCTTCGGCAGAGCCTTCCAACCCCATAACTATTACCATCTAGAAGGACAAGGGCAGCAGATACCTGGGAACACCACCACCTGGAAGCTTCCTTCCAAGCCACTCACCAACCTGACTTGGAAATATATCACCGTTCCTTCACTTTCGCTGGGCCAAAATGCTGAAAGTCCCTCCCTAACAGCACATGTGCCCACATCACCTGGACTGCAGCGATTCAAGAAGGCAGCTCACCACCACCTTCCCAATGGCAATTAAGTATGGGCAATTAATGCTGGCCAGCCAGCGACACCCGCATCCCTTGAATGAATAAACGAAATACCGAGCACGGAATCAGCAGGGTGATAATCACAACCAAACCATATCGTTTCCACTATTGACTGAAGTTGCCAACTGTCACTACTTTGCATTTTTAATCATTCTGAGGATGAGCACAGCAGCTGTGAGGCAGAATTTGTTGCCCATCTCTGACTGTCGTGAAGACTGATATTACGCTTGTTTCATGACTGCTTTGGCCGAAAATAGGGAGAGAATTTGTACCCCTCAAACATATTTCAGCACCCTCAGGACATCTCAAAATGCTTCACAGCTCATGACGTGCTTTTGTAAGCAGTTGCTGTTATGTAAGGTTATATAAGGTTAACGTGTAGGTTCAGTCGGCAGTTAGGAAGGCAAATGCAATGTTAGCCTTCATGTCGAGAGGGCTATAATACAAGAGCAGGGATGAACTTCTGAGGCTGTATAAGGCTCTGGTCAGACCCCATTTGGAGCATTGTGAGCAGTTTTGGGCCCCATATCGAAGGAAGGATGTGCTGGCCTCAGAAAGGGTCCAGAGGAGGTTCACAAGAATGATCCCTGGGAATGAAGAGCTTGTCGTATGAGGAACAGTTGAGGACTCTAGGTCTGCACTCGTTGGAGTTTAGAAGGATGAGGGGGGACCCTATTGAAACTTATAGGATACTGCGAGGCCTGGATAGAGTGGACGTGGAGAGGATGTTTCCACTATTAGGAAAAGCTAGAACCAGAGGGCACAACCTCAGGCTAAAGGGACGATCCTTTAAAACAGAGATGAGGAGAATTTCCTCAGCCAGAGGATCTGTGGAACTCTTTGCCACAGAAGGCTGTGGAGGCCAGGTCATTGAGTGTCTTTAAGACAGAGATAGATAGGTTTATGGGGAAAAGGCAGGAGATAGATAGGGTTTATGGGGAAAAGGCAGGAGATAGATAGGGTTTATGGGGAGAAAGCAGGAGAATGGGGATGAGAATAATATCAGCCATGATTGAATAGCGGAGCAGACTCGATGGGCCAAGTGGCCTAATTCTGCTTCAATGTCTTATGTTCTTATGTAGGAGAGATGACAGCACAGTGTGCACTGCAAACTCCCACAGAGGCAGTGGCCAGATTATCTGTTTTCATAGAATAGAATCATAGAATGGTTGCAGCATAAAATGAAGCTATTTGGCCCGTCATGTCTATGCTGGCTCTCTGCAAGAGTATTTCATCTAAACGCATCCCCTCACCCTCTCCCCGTAACCCTGCAACCAATTTCTCTTCAGATAATTGTTCAATTCTTTTTTGAAAGCTTCAGCTGAATCTGCCTCTATCACACTCTCAAGCAGTGCATTCTACATCCTAACCATTCCCTGGGTTCTTCCTCGTTTTAAAGTTTATTTATTAGTCTCACAAGTGGGCTTACATTAACACTGCAATGAAGTTACTATGAAAATTCCCTAGTCACCACACTCCGGCGCCTGTTCGGGTACACTGAGGGAGAATTTAGCACGGCCAATGCACCGAACCAGCACATCTTTCAGACTGTGGGAGGAAACCGGAGCACCCGGAGGAATCCCACGCAGACACGGGGAGAACGTGCAACTCAGCATAGACAGTGACCCAAGCCGGGAATCGAACCTGGGTCCCTGGCGCTGTGAGGCAGCAGTGCTAACCACTGTGCCACCGTGCCGCCCATGTTGCCATTGCTTCTTCTGCCAATCAGCATCAATCAGTGTCCTCTTGCCCTCAATGCTTCTACCAACAGGAACTGTAGCTCCCTGCCTGCCCAGGATTTTGAACGCCTCTGTCAAACCTCCTTCCCAATTTTCTCTTCTCTGGCGAGAACAGCCCCAGCTTCTCCAGTCAATCCACAACACTGAAGTTCCTCATCCCCAGAAGCATTCACATGAATCTTTTCCATACCTTTTCCCGTGTCTTATCATCCTTCCGAAAGTGTGGTGCTCAGGTCGGTTTTAATTTTCACGATATTGATTGAGGGACAAATATTCCAGGGCAATGGGGAAAACTCCCCTTCTCTTTCTCAAAGTTGTGCCATGTGATCTTTCACTCCACTTCAGCCGGCAGTAAGGAATCAACAACCTTCAGTGGAAGTTGGAAGAAAATTGGAGTTGGTGAAAAGAATCATAGGATCCCTACAGCGCAGAAGAAGGCCATTCAGCCCACCAAGTCTGTACCGACTCTCTGACAGAGCATCTTACCCAGGCCCTATCCTCGTAAACCCCGTTAATTCCCCTAACCTATACATCTTTGGACACTAAGGGGTAATTTAGCATGGCCAATTAATCTAACCCGCACATCTTTGGACGGTGGGAGGAAACCGGAGCACTCGGAGGAAACCCCATGCAGACACGGGGAGAAAGTGAAAACTCCACACAGACAGTCACCCGAGGCTGGAATTGAACCTGAGTCTCTGGCGCTGTGAGGCAGCAGTGCTAACCACGGTGCCAGAGGAATTGAGCAAGTGACAGGGAGTCTGTGTAACTGCATTTTGTTGAGTGTTGATGTGGAGTGGGAGTAAATTACTTCCACTGCGGTTCTACCTGTTCCTGAAGAAGTTTATAAATTGACTGACGCTTTAGGGTTTATACAGTCTTTGCCAAATGAAATGTTTCCTTTTCTTTGTCTGTAGGTTAGTATACATAGATTCGCAATTCAACCTCAATGAACTCAAACTCGCAATCTCCTGATACAGAGATGGGAGTCGACCTGTTTGAGCCAAGCCGATACATTGGGTAAATGTTCTGAGGCCTATCTCCTGATGCAAGGCCTCACCTGATGAAACTACAGATTGAACCAAAGGTCATCATACTAGACATGTCCCACTCCCGATTAATATTCTCTGATTCATGCTCTTGGCAAACTAGTTCCTTTGCTGGGGAATAGATCACTTTAACATCAGGCCTGTTTGCAACACAGACACAGTCCATTTGGCCCACCTGATCCATCCTGGTACTTATATACCAGCCTCTTTCTAGCTCTCTTCATCTCACTCCATCAACATATTCGTAGAATCCCTACAGTGCAGAAGGAGGCCATTTGGCCCATCGATTCAGCACCGACCACAATCCCACCCAGGCCCCATTCCTGTAACTCCACATATTTATCCTGTTAAACCCCTGACACTTGGGTCAATTTAGCATGGCCAATCAACCTAGCCTGCACATCTTTGGACCGTGGGAGGAAACCAGAGCACCTGGAGGAAACCCACACGGACACAGGGACAATGTGCAAACTCCACACAGACAGTGACCTGAGGCTGGAATTGAACCCGAGTCCCCGTCACTGTGAGGCAGCAGTGCTAACCAGTGTGCCACCATGCCGCCCAAGTGCCCAACAATATGGACAGCACAGTGGCACAGTGGTTCGCACTGCTGCCTCACAGTGCCAGGGACGGGGGTTCAATTCCAGCCCCTGGTGACTGTCTGTGTGGAGTTTGCACGTTCTCCCCGTGTCTGCGTGGGTTTTCTCCGTGTGGTCGGGTTTCCTGCCACAGTCCGAAAGACGTGCTGGTTAAGTGCATTGGCCATGCTAAATTCTCCCTCAGTGTACCCAAACAGGCGCCGGAGTGTGGCGACTAGGGGATTTTCACAGTAACTTCATTGCAGTGTTAATGAAAGCCTACTTGTGACACTAATAAATAAACCAAACTGATAAATTGGAGTGTTGATGATCTACATGGTGCTTCTGAAGTTGGAGAGAAGGTTGTGAGTTTAGAACAGTGGTCCCTAAACACTGGCCAGCATATTAACATGCATTGAATATGGAGTAAAGGAAATGTGTGTCTGTTGCGGTGCTGGTGCAGGAGATTTGCTTTAGCGTTTCCTCCCCCGTTGGCAGTGAGGGGAACATGCATGCTCACTCAGCAAGTCAACCAGCCCAAGGCAAACTCAAATTTACTGCTCTCCCACATTCCCATTGTCTTGTCTGCAAGAGCAGATGTCAGGATGTGTTAGAACATTTGCATTTCTGCAGCGTGTGTCTTTTACTCTGAAGAGTGCGTCGGTCGCTCTACTTCACACTGTGTGTTCTCAAACTCATTTTTTTTTGCCAAAACGTCTCTTGTCAGTTGAGCTAAAGATTAATTTTTCTGGTCTTATCTGGGATTTCTCCCACATTGTCGTCTTAAATACTGGTGTCATTTTTTTGATTCATTCGTGGAACATGGGCGTCGCTGGCTGGTCAGGATTTATTGCCCATCCCTAGTTGCCCTTGGAGGGCAATTGAGAGTCAACCACATTGCTGTGGCTCTGGAGTCACATATAGGCCAGATCAGGTAAGGATGGCAGATTTCCTTCCCTAAAGGACATTAGTGAACCAGATGGGTTTTTCCAACAATCGACAATGGTTTCATGACCATCAGTAGATTCTTAATTCCAGATATTTTTTATTGAATTCAAATTCCACCACCTGCCGTGGCAGGGGGAAGAGAAAACCCATGCAGACACGGGGAGAACATGCAAACTCCACACAGACAGTCACCAGGGGCCGTGGCAGAATTCGAACTCTGGTCCCCAGAACATTAGCTGAGTTTCTGGATTAATAGTTTGCGACAATACCACTAGGCCATCGCCTCCCCTGTTTGGTATCCGAGATGTTAATAAATCAAATCAAAATGTCCTGGAGTGGGCTTGAACCCAGAGTTTCCAGCTCAGAGACAGGGACACCATCCCTTTGTCATTCATTTGTGGGACATGGGCATCCCTGGTTAGGCCAGCATTTATTGCCCATCCCTAATTACCCTTGAGAAGGTGGTGGTGAGTTGCCTTCTTGAACCGTTGCAGTCCAGGTGGTGTAGGCACACCCACAGTGCTGTTGGGGAGGCACTTCCAGGATTGAATCCGGGATGTTGGATTTATGTCACATTATCAGTAACCCCCACAGCTTGCCCCTGGTCTTGCATAATCTCACCAGCTGTTCTGTCTGGAGACAATACACATCTCTTTAACCTGTGTTTAATGTTCCCTCCAACCACATTATCTGTACCTTTTAAGACCTGGCTGGCTGTAGAGATTTGCATTCTAATTAGTATTCTGTAACTTGATTTCTGTGTCTGTGCACTGTTGGAGAACAGAGACCACTCCATCTGACGAAGGAGCAACAAGCTCCGAAAGCTTATGGTATTTGCTACCAAATAAACCTGTTGGACTTTAACCTGGTGTTGTGAGACTTCTTACTGTGGAATCCGAAGACCAGATTGGAGACACTGCAAACACTTTGTCAATCTTCTATTATCAGAATAGATGATCTACAGCATGCTGTGACACATGGACTGCAGAAGTTGGTTCAAAACAACCTTTAGACCTGAAATCACTCAATTCAAAACTTGTATATATATTTCTTGCCCAATATTGCTCTATATTTCCTGCATTCATTGGCCATAAAAACATGCATGTTAGTTTTAGGCTGGCAAAGTTCACACCGCCAACTTCCCCATCCTCGCCTGCAGCAGCAGCAAGGCGTGAACTGCCGGAAAATTCTAGCCCACATGTCTCTGCTGTGACAACCTTTGACCCAGAAGCTGTACAGTCAGGAAAAGTAGTCATTCCAGAGAATCTAAATGTTCTTAAGACTATTTGAAAAGGAGCTTTAAGAGTTGGCATCAACTGTAAGGGGATCAATGGTCATTTGCTTGGTCAATAAAAAATATTGGTCCATGTGACCTAACGACTCTTGATCTGGAAGCAATACCAACAGAAAGGAAGTTAAGATACAAAACAGCCATGCGGGCTGACACTAGAAGATCAACAATGAAGCTACTGCTGTTAAGAACAAAAGAGAGCTGCAGCAGAGGCAAGAACAGAGAGGGCACATTTACAAGGAGCCCTATGTGTGTAATACAGTCCAACAGAGTATGAAGCTGAAGATAGGGTTGGAACAGGGATCGAGAATTAGACAATTTTACTGTTGCTGCTTCAGTTTTGTGAGAGCTGACCAGGCTGTTTAACGAGTTTTATTAAAGAGATCAGATAAAAGAGTCTCTGGGGAATCCGTGCCTTCAAGACTGTCGTGAACCAGGCAAAGAGGTTCTGCAGGAATGTGCCATTTGGGTGATAACTTCCTTTGCTATTCTTAGTGTACCCGAATAGGCGCTGGAGTGTGGCGACAAGGGGATTTTCACAGTAACTTCATTGTAGTGTTAATGTAAGCCTACTTGTGACACTAATACATAAACTTAAACTTTTAGTGTCCTAAGCCCAACCATCTTCAGCTGCTTCATCTATGACCATCCTTCCATTATAAGATCAGAAGTAGAGATTGTTGTTGATGATTGCACAATGTTCAGCACCATTCATGACTCCTCAGATGCTAAAGCAGTCCATGTCTAAATGCAGCAAGACCTGAACAATATCCAGGCTTGGGCTGGCAAATAGCATTCATGCCACAAAGGTGCCAGGCAGTGACCATCTCCAACAAGAGAGAATCTAACCATCGCCCCTTGACAGTCAATGGCGTTACCATTGCTGAATCCCCCAATATCAACATCCTGGGAGGTACAATTGACCAGAAACAGAACTGGACTAGCCGTATAAATACTGTGGTTACAAGAGCAGACCAGAGGTTGTGAATCCTGCAGTGAAAAAATTCACCTCCTGACTCTCCCAAATCTTGTCCACCATCTACAAGGCACAAGTCAGGAGTGTGATGGAATACTCTCCACTTGCCTGGATGGACGCAGCTCCAACAACACTCAAGAAGCTCGACACCATCCTGGACAAAGCAGCCCACTTGATTGGCACCACATCCACATACACTCACTCCCTCCATCACCAACACACGGTGGCAGCAGTGTGTGCCATCTTCAAAATGCACTGCAAGAACTCACCAAGCCCCCTCCTGCCAAACCCCTGATCACTGCCATCTAGGAGGACAAGAGCAGCAGATACATGGAAACACCACCACCCCGGATTTCCCCTCAAAGCCGTGCATTAGCCTGATTCAGAAATATATCGCTGTGCCTGCATTGTCGCTGGGTCAAAATCCTGGAAGTGCCTCCCCAACAGCACTGTGGGTGTGCCTACACCACCTGGACTGCAACGGTTCAAGAAGGCAATTCACCACCACCTTCTCAAGGGTAATTAGGGGTGGGCAATAAATGCTGGCCTAACCAGGGATGCCCATGTCCCACGAATGAATGAAAAAGGGATGGTGTCCCTGTCGCTGAGCTGGAAGCTCTGGGTTCAAGCCCACTCCAGGACATTATACAGACTATACTATACAGACAAAGCATACTGTTCATAGAGAAGGAAAGGAGAGAGTGCAGAATGTAGTGTTACAGTCATAGCTAGGGTGTAGAGAAAGATCAGCTTAATGCAAGATAAGTCCATTCAAAAGTCTGATGGCAGCAGGGAAGAAGCTGTTCTTGAGTCGGTTGGTACGTGACCTCAGACTTCTGTATCTTTTTCCCGATGGAAGAAAGTGGAAGAGAGAACGTCCGGGGTGCGTGGGGTCCATGATTATGCTGGCTGCTTTCCCAAGGCAGCGGGAAGTGTAGACAGAGTCAATGGATGCGTGGTTGGTTTGAGTGATGGACTGGGCTTCGTTCATGACCCTTTGTAGTTTATTGCAGTCTTGGACAGAGCAGTAGCCATACCAAGCTGTGATACAACTGGAAAGAATGCCTTCTACGGTGCCTCTGTAGGAGTTGGTGAGAGTTGTAGCTGACATGCCACAACTGAGAAAGTAGAGGCATTGGTGGGCTTTCTTAACTATAGTGTCGGCATGGAGGGACCAGGACAGGTTGTTGGTGATCTGGACACCTAAAAACTTGCAGCTCTCGACTATTTCTACTTCATCCCCGTTGATGTAGACAGGAGCATGTCAAGTCGATGACTATCTCTTTTGTTTTGTTGACATTGAGGGAGAGGTTATTGTTGCCGCACCAGTTCACCAGATTCTCTATCTCATCATTGTTTGAGATCTGACCCGCTACGGTGGTGTCATCAGCAAACTTGAAAATTGAGTTGGAGGGGAATTTGGCCGCACAATCAGAGGTGTATAAGGAGTATAGTAGGGGGCTGAGAACACAGCCTTGTGGGGCACCGGTGTTGAGGATGATCATGGAGGAGGTGTTGTTGTCTATCCTTACTTACTGCGGTTTGTGGGTTAGGAAGTTCAGGATCCAGTTGCAGAGGGAGGAGCCGAGCCCCAGGCCACGATGTTTGGAGATGAGTCTCGTAGGAATAATGGTGTTAAAGGCTGAGCTGTACTCTATGAATAGGAGTCTGACATAAGTGTCTTTGTTATCTACGTGTTACAAGGTTGAGTGTAGAGCCAGGGAGATGGCGTCTGCTGTGGACCTGTTGCAGTGGTAGGCAAACTGTAGTGGACCCTGACAGTCCGGGAGGCTGGAATTGATTTGTGCCTTTACTAACCTTTTGAAGCGCTTCATAATGGTGAATGTCAGAGCCACCAGACAATAGTCATTAAGGCACGCCGCCTGGCATTTCTTTGGTACCAGGATGATGGTCATCTTATTGAAGCAGATAAGGACCTCAAATTAGTGTAAAGAGATGTTGAAGATGCCTGCGAATACTCCCACCAGCTGGTCTGCACAGGCCCTGAATACTCGTCCCGGTTCTCCATCTGCAACAGTTGGTTTCCGTGGGTTGACTTTTGAGAAGGCAGCTCTGACATCTGATTTAGTGACCTCGGATTCAGGTTCATCCGAGGCTTCCAGGATGGAGGCCGTGCTTACGCTGACCTCTTGCTCAAAACAGGCATAGAATGCATTGAGCTCATTGGGGAGGGGTGCATTGGAGCCGGCGATTTTATATTGTAGCCTGCTATGTCTTGCAGACCTTGCCATAGTTGGTGGGTGTCTGTGTGGCTAGCCCAGGATTCTAGCTCCGTCCGATACTGTCTGGCTTTCTTGTATAGGTCAGGGTCGCCTGACTTGAACACCTCAGACCTGGACTTCAGCAGGCAGTGGATATCCCCGTTTAGTGAACCAGATGGGTTTTTCCAACAATCAACAATGGGTTTATGGTTATCAGTAGATCCTTAATTCCAGATTTTTTTATTGAATTCAAATTCTGTCATCTGCCATGGTGGGATTTGAACCTGGGTCCCAGAACATTAGCTGAGTTTCTGGATAATAGTCTTGTGGTAATACCACTAGGCCATCGCCTCCCCTGTGAGTCTTGAGTTAGTTGGTACATGATCTTTGACTTTTGTATCATTTTCCCAATGGAAGAAGATGGAAGAGAGTATGCCTGGGGTCTGTGGGGTCCTTGATTATGCTGGCTGCTTGTCCAAGACAGCGGGAAGTGTAGACAGAGTCAATAGATGGAAGGCTGTTTGCGTGATGGATTGGGCTACATTCACGACCCTTAGTAGTTTCTTGTGATCTTGGGCAGAGCAGGAGCCATACCAAGCTGTGATACAACTAGAAAGAATGCTTTCTATGGTACATCTGTAAAAGTTGGTGAGAGTCGTAGCGGACATGCCAAATTTCCTTAGCCTCCTGAGAAAGTAGAGGCGTTGGTGGGCCTTCTGAACCATAGCGTCAGCATGGGGGGACACTGCGGATATAAGTATGCTATATTTCCAGCAAATTAGTTACTGGAATTCATTACGCTTTTCAATGCTTTCAAAGCTCGACTGCTAATTCGAGACGTGGCGTCACAAAACCAGCGCTGAAGAAATGACCTGGACCACAGAATAAATCGGACGGTCGAACTGGAGTGAAGTAAATTGATTACCTCCCCTTGAAAAAAGCTATGTTTGATCTACACTTCCTCACAACGCTTCTGAATGCTCAGCGGCAGATGGCCTGATTTATCGTCCGCTCTCCAAGACCTGTCAGATTTTATTTGCTGCATCATTCAACACCTCGGAGCTATCCACAAGCCAAGTTACGTGCAATGGCTGAGCTCTGCAGCTGGTCTAATCTGGGGCTTGCTACACACAGCACTCTCATGGCATCGTAAAAAGACACAGATCTCAGGTTTCAGGGGGCTGGCGAGAATGTGATTGCCACACAGTCAGAACACAGCCTCCTCTGGCAATGAAGGATTTTATTCAGGTTCGAATGGTCCACTCCCCTAATCTACTGACATGTCTGAGATTTCCAACTCATCACATCCCAGACCCTCCAGAGTTCATATGAAAGGAAAAGAGAAGCTTCCATTTTCATCCTAGTATCTTCAGACCGGGGGCTTGGACAACAACTGATATTGGAACAACTGGGAAAAAGACAGAAAGAGAGAGAAAGAGAGAAACACAAGGAAAGAAAGAAAGAACGAAAGAAAAAACGAAGAAAGAAAACGAGAGAAAGAAAGAAAGAAAGGAAGGAAGGAAGAAAGGAAGAAAGAAAGTAAGAGAGAGAGAGAGAGAAAGAAAGAAAGAGAGGAAGAAAGAAAGAGAGGAAGGAAGGAAGAAAGGAAGAAAGAAAGAGAGGAAGGAAGGAAGAAAGGAAGAAAGAAAGAAAGAGAGAGAGAGGAAGAAAGAAAGAAAGAAAGAAAACAAGAGAGAAAACAAGAGAGAAAGAAAAGTGGACTCAGGTGACAAATAATTGACTGCATTGTAAATTGGTACCTGGTAGAGGTCTACAAAATTATGAGAGGCACAGATAGGGTGGATAGTCAGAGGCTTTTTCCCAGGGTGGAAGGTCAATTACAAGAGGGCATAGGGTTCAAGGTGAGAGAGGGTAGGTTTAGGGGAGACATGCTGGGAATGTTTTTCACACAGAGGGTGGTGGGTGCCTGGAACGCACTGCCAGTGGAGATGGTGGAAGCAGCACATTCAAGGCCTATCTTGATGAACGGGAGGCAAACAGAGGGGAAGAAACCAATCAGTGCAGGCTTGGTGGGCCAAAGGGCCTGTTCCTGCTGTGTTGTTCTCTGAGAGAGTAGAGGTAAAGGGTGGTTGTTTAGATTGGAGGAAGATAGAAAATGGTTCCCCACAAGGATCAGCGGCTAGGACCATTCTTATTCATAATTTACATGAATGACATGGAACAAGTAACTCAATAGCAACATTTGTAGATCTTATAAAGTTGTCTCCCTCCCTGACAACAAGGGAGAGTGTAACATGAACAAGAAGAAGTTAGAAAACTTAGAAACCAAACAGTGAAGTGGCAAATGAACATTAATGTGAGGTGACATACTTTGGTAGGAAAAGCAGAAACTACACGCCAGAAAATGAGAAACTGAATGGGGTGGAAGAGAAAAAGGGAGCTCGGGGTAGAGGTGAATAAATCATTAAAAGTAGTATTCTAACAAATACTGGGATTTATTTCCAGGAGTGTAGAATTTGATGTGAGATGCCAGCGTTGGACTGGGGTGGGCACAGTAAGAAGTCTCACAACACCGTTCTCCAAGGCAGCCTTCAAGACACACAACAACGCAGAATCGCTGAGCAGAAACTGATAGCCAAGTTCCGCACGCATGAGGACGACCTCAACCAGGATCTTGGGTTCATGTCACACTACATGCAACCCCAATCATCTGGCCTGGGCTTGCAAAATCCTAATAACTGTCCTGGCTTGAGACAATTCACGGCCCTTTAACCTGCGATTATCCCTCTCTCCACTCACACTGTGTGTACCTGTAAAGACTTGATTACCTAAAAAGACTCGCATTCCAACCATTATCTTGCAATAGTGTCTTTGTCTATATATGCCATGTTTGTGAAATCTACCTCTCCACTCGCCAGCAACACTCCAAATGCTCATGGTACCAAATAAACCTGTTGGACTTTAACCTGGTGTTGTGAGACTTCTTACTGTAGAATTTGAAATTATGAAATGATTCTAAATTTGATGTGGAGATGCCGGCGTTGGACTGGGGTGGGACAGTGAGAAGTCTCAACACCAGGTTAAAGTTGAACACTTCATCAGGTAAGTGGAGGTAGGTTCACAAACATGACACCTGATGAAGGGGCAGCGCTCCGAAAGCTCGTGATTCCAAATAAACCTGTTGGACTTTAACCTGGTGTTGAGAGACTTCTTACGATGTTAAACTTGTACAGGTCCCTAGTCAGACTGGTGTTAAAATGCTCTACATTGTCCTGTTTCCATGGTGTAAAACCAACATTGAATCCCCGGGGCAAGTGCAAACAAGATTTACAAGGATGGTGCCAGAACTCAGAGATTTTTAAAATTCATTCATGGGATGTGGGCATCACTGGCCAGACCAGCATTTATTGCCTAATTTCCCTTGAGAAGGTGGTAGTGAGCTGCCTTCTCGAACGGCTGTAGTCCCTGTAGATATGGCTGAAGAATTTCCAATGATCTTCAGCCAGAAGTGCCAAGTGGGTGATCTATCTCAACCTCTTCCTAAGGTCTTCAAAATCGCAGGTGCCAATCTTCAACCAATTCAATTCACTCCATATGATTACAAGAAACGGCTGAAGATATTGGATACCGCGAAGGCAATGGGCCCCTGCAACATTCCAACAATAATACTGAAGACTTGTGCTCCAGAAATTGCCATGCAACCTAACCAAGCTGGCATCAACATGGCAATGTGGAAAATTACCCAGGTATGTCCTGTACATAAAAAAGCAGGACAAATCCAACCAGGCCAGTTACCACCCCAGCAGTCGACTCTCGATCACCAGTAAAGTGATGGAAGGGGTCATTAACAGTGCTGCCAAGTGGCACTCACTTAGCAATAACCTGCACAGTGACTCTCAGTTTGGGCTCCACCAGGGCCACTTAGTTCCTGACCTCCTTACAGCCTTGGTTCAAATATGGACAGAAGAACTGAACTCCACAGGTGTAGGGTCTTATTTTCAAAATAAGGAGTTGTGAATCTTTGGAATACTGTTCCACAGAGAGCTCTGGGGGTACGAAAGTCGAGTTGGAGTCAAGGTCAGAACAGCCAAGTAGCTTATTGAACAGCAGAGCAGGTTCGAGGGGCTGTCTGACGAATCCCTGCCCCTATTCCAAAGATGTGCGGGTTAGGTTGATTGGCCATGCTAAAATTGCCCTTAGTGTCCTGAGATGCGTAGGTTAGAGGGATTAGTGGGTAAAATATGTAGGGATATGGAGGTAGGGCCTGGGTGGGATTGTGGTCGGTGCAGACTCGATGGGCCAAATGGCCTCTTTCTGCACTGTAGGGTTTCTATGATTTCTATGATTTGTTGCACTAGAGTTTAGAAGAGTAGGAGGTGACTTGATCAAAATCTTTAAGATCTTGAGGAGTATTGACAGGGTGGATGTGGAAAGGATGTTTCCTCTTGTCAGAGAATCTAGAACCAGGGGTCACTGTTTAAAAATAAGGGATTGTTCACTTAAGACAGAGATGAGGAGAAATTGTTACCCTAAGAGGGTTATGAGTTTTTGGAACTCTCTTCCTCAAAAGGCAGTGGAAAGTCTTTGAATATTTTGAAGGCAGAGGTGGATAGCTTCTTGATTAACGATGGGGTGACAAGTTATTGAGGTAGGCAGGAATGTGGGGTTGAGGTTGCAAGCAGAGCAGCCATGGTCTTATTGAATGGTGGAATAGGCTCAAGGGACCGAGTGACCTCCCCCTGCTCTGAATTTGTATGTTCGCATATATTTCTTAGGTTCCTATTTCAAGAGTAACCCCATTGACGGCAGAAGCTTTGGGACATCCAGAGTTGTGAAATATGCAGCTTCTTCCTTTCTCTCAATGAGCAGAAGCCAACCAGCATTCCAGAAGCTTCCTATTGGATCATCACGACCAGCCAGCTACTTCACGCCAATCTATCACTGCGATAACATTCAGATAAGGCAGAGGATAGGGCAACAAGCTCATGATGATGTTGGCTGTGGATTTTCATTTCAATTGGAACAACTGTGTGGAGTTGTGTGGAGTTTGCATGTTCTCCCCGTGTCTGCATGGATTTCCTTCGGGTGCTCCCACAGTCTAAAGATGTGCAGGTTTGATGGATTGGCCATGCTAAATTGCCTCTTAGTGTCCCAGAATGTGTACATTAGATGGATTGGCCATGCTAAATTGCCCCGTAGTGTCCCAGAATGTGTACGTTAGATGGATTGGCCATGCTAAATTGCCCCGTAGTGTCCCAGAATGTGTACGTTAGATGGATTGGCCATGCTAAATTGCCCCGTAGTGTCCCAGGATGTGCAGGTTAGATGGATTGGCCATGCTAAATTGCTCCTGAGTGTCCCAGGATGTGTAGGTTAGGGGGATTGGCCATGGTAAATGTGTGGGGTTCGGGGGATAGGGCACGCATAGGATGCTCTGTCGAATGGTCGGTGCAGGCTTGTTGGGCCAAATGGCCTCTTTCTGCACTGTTAAGATTCTATGATTCCAAACATTAAACTGTGTTTTTGTAAAGTTTTAACATTAGCTTGAGTAAGCTATCATGAATGGTGAGTTGGCATACACAGAGATAGGCCTGTAGATGGTGGGATATTTATGGGGAGAAAATTGAAGATTATGGGTGGGATTTTCCAGCCGCGCTCGCCCCAAATCCAGAAAATCCCACCCGAGGTCAAAAGACCTATGCATGGTCCGCTCCCCCCCCCCCCCTCCCCCCGCCTGCTATGATTCCTGTGTGATGGGCGGGATGGGAAAAGCCCCCCATGGCGATACAACCCGATGAGGAATTTTGAACCGGCTCCCAATTATTCAACGCGGTTGTTCACCAGAATAATGACTCAATTGTATACAGTGTGGTAACTATAAATTGGCCTTTACTTATAGATCGATTGACTTGGATGTTGGTTGGGCAGAGGGAAGTCCTTGAACTGGTATTTCCAAGTTGGGACACCAACTTTAAAACAAAGGTTTTAAAATATTTATCTTCCTCATAATTGTCTTTTCCAGTCCAAATGTAATTACTTTTCAATAAGGAACCAATTGGAACCAATCAAGCCCAGGTTTTCTTGAGTCAAAGAAAGAGTAAGTTTATTATTTACTAAACCCTAGAAAAAAGATAATAAAAGATGCGTGATAATAATAAAAAATAATTAAAAAACAACATGAACACATAGATATCAGAAGTACAAAAAAATCAGCCTAAATGTTAAAAGAATATTTGATTTTCCTCTCTCTGCTTCTGGCTTGGCAAAACTAATTCTTAACCCTCTGGTCTGTATATTCAACGAAGGAATTCAATTAGCATGTCTTGCGGACATAGTGTAGAATAAGTAATCACATTATGGGTTTGTTATTTCAGAAATCTTTGACACTTTTCTAGGTAATTGAAACCAACAGGAATTATTTCATTCATCACAGGGATTTACATAGTAACATAGAAACTAGAAGCAGGAGTAGGCCATTCAGCCCTTCGAGCCCGGCTCTGCCATTCATTGTGATCATGGCTGATCGTCAAATTCACAGCAACTTCATTGCAGTGTTAATGTAAGACTACTTGTGACTAAAAAATAAATAAACTTTACAAATTCGACATCCTGATCCTTCCCTCCCCCCATATCCCTTGTTCCCTTTAGCTCCAAGAGCTATATCGAATTCCTTCTTGAAATCACGCAATATTTTGGCTTCAACTACTTTCTGCCGGAGTGAATTCCACAGATTCGCCACTCTCTGGGCGAAGAAATTTCTCCTCACCTCAGTTTTAAAATGATTACTCCTTAACCTCAAACTAGGACCCCCTAGTTCTGGACTCCCCCACTATCAGGAACATTCTTTCTGAATCTACCCTGTCTAATCCTGTTAGAATGTTGTAAGTTTCTATCAGATCCTTTCTCACTCTTCTAAACTCCAATGAGTATAATCCTAACTGACTTATTCGCTCCTTATGTGACAATACTGCCATTCCAGGAATCAGCCTGGTAAACCTTCGCTGCACTCCCTCTACAGCAAGGACATCCTCCCTCAGATAAGGACACCAAAACTGCACAAAACTGTTTTTGAATGTCTATTGGGTATCTGGCTTGTTAGCCGTTCCAATTGGGAGGATTACAGTTGATTAAATGTCATCACTTTGCATGTTGTCACCAACACAGCTGATGGCTATCTGTGAGGGTGTCCCAACTTGGAAATACCAGTTCAAGGACTTCCCTCTGCCCAACCAACATCCAAGTCAATCGATCTATAAGTAAAGGCCAATTTATAGTTACCACACTGTATACAATTGAGTCGTTATTCTGGGGAACATTTCTTCATGGTTCAGTGAAGGTATGGTTTTAACTGATTCCACGAAGATTTTCTGCACTCTTGCTTCTGGGCTGCTAGCTGGAACCAACTTACAGGGTGCTCGATGAAATCTGCCTCAGGCCACTAGATGGGATTTTCCCCTTGGCAAGAGGTTGCCAATTATATCATTGTTTCCCTTTGAGGATTCTCTGTACATTTGGCTGTCTGTCTCCTTGGCTTCTGTTAGTTCTATAAAGTTAACATATGTATGTCTTCCCTGAATGATGCAACCGTCTACCCAAAGTGTTTGCTATAAGCAGGACAATGTATTTCTTTTGGTCTGTCTACAACTGCTAATCTGGTTATTGGGATTCAGATCCTGTGAAATACCTTTTGAAATGTTGGTGTCTTTGAACCGGCTGGCACACTCATGACAATGTTTAATGCCTTATTTTCAAAAGTCCGCTTTTGAAGTGGATCGTGACATGTCTTAGATGTGAAATTCCATGCAACAGGTCAGGGCGCGTCTGCAA
Organism: Mustelus asterias; assembly: GCF_964213995.1. NCBI lineage: Eukaryota > Metazoa > Chordata > Chondrichthyes > Carcharhiniformes > Triakidae > Mustelus > Mustelus asterias. Next base: position 88,211,546 of record NC_135813.1, on the reverse strand, counting down.
TCCATTTAGGAACAATGCAGAAAAGTGGCCAACTTACAATATCAGATATCAGATGACTCATGGCAGCCATTTTTGGTCAGTGTCTTTTCTTGTAGTTTTTTTTTAGAAAACAAGTGCTCTTTAAACAGTTCGATATGTTTTTGGTTAGCTGAAGTTCTGGGTTAAATCTCACTCAGTCACAATTTCCCATCATTGCGTCCATACATAAAACTGTTCACAAGTGCCCAGATGTACAAACCTCCTGCATGAGAGAGAGATGAATGAATCTTGGAGCTGGAAGTGAGTGGTGCTCTGGAATCCCTTCAGGCTTCTGCTGTTCCTCTTCTGGACTCCTCATTAACTGTGTGCAAAAACAGAAAATGCTAGAAAATCTCATTAGGTCTGACAGCATCTGTGGGGAGAGAATAGCGCCAACATTTTGAGTCTGAATGACCCTTCATCAGAGCAGCTCTGTCAAAGGGCCACGCAGACTCGAAACGTTGGCTCTATTCTCTCTCCACAGATGCTGTCAGACCTGCTGAGATTTTCCTGCATTTTCTGTTTTTGTTTCAGATTCCAGCATCCCCAATATTTTGCTTTTATTGTTCACTGTGTGGCCCTTCCTATCTGTTAAGATAATTAGATAATTGGTCTATTGAGAAAACATCATGGTGGCAGATGCCAGACTGGTGACAATACAAATAAAACAGGTCATTATAATTCATGACATGGATCATGACAACATTAAGAAATTAACATTTAAAATGTATAATTATAATGTTTCAGCACACAAATAGCATTGTTCCTTGATTTCAATTTTGACAACAATAATTAGCATTTATCAAACACCTCTAAAATAGAGAAATAGCTCAAGGAGCTTCACAGAAGAATAGTTCAGAGAGCGAGCTTCAAAACAGAAGCACCCTCACTCCAACTTTAAATTTAAAGTTAAACTATTTTTTTTCCATTCATCTTTCAATCGATAATCTCTTGTTCCATTACATCTCTCAATGGTAAGAATTTAGGAACAGGAGGCCATTCAGCCCCTTTAGTTTGCCTCCCCATTCAATTGGATCATAATAGACCCTCATTGCAAGGAGGCTACTGTCCAGGTCTATCAGGAATTCAAAAATTAATGATCCACCAATGAAGGGGATAACTGGTTTAAAGTTTTTTTTAAAGTTTATTTATTAGTGTCACAAGTAGCTTACATTAACACTGCAATGAAGTTACTGTGAAAATCCCATAGTCGCCACACTCCGGCACCTGTTCGGATACACTGAGGGAGAATTTAACACCTAACCAGCACGTCTTTCAGACTGTGGGAGAAAACCGGAGTACCCAGAGAAAACCCACGCAGACACGAGGAGAACGTGCAGACTCCACACAGACGGTGACCAAGCCAGGAATCGAACCTGGGTCCCTGGTGCTCTGAGACAGCAGTGCTAACCACTGTGCCACCGTGCCGCCCATGGAGCATGGAACAAAGTTGGATATAAATGGAACAGAAGTACAGATCAGTTATGATCTAATTGAATGGTGAGACAAACTAAAGGGGCTGAATGGCCTCCTGTTCCTAAGTTCTTACCATTGAGAGATGTAATGGAACAAGAAATTATCTACTGTAAGATGAACCAGGGATTAGGGAGAAAATGAGGGAGAATAAAACCGAAAGCGAGGAAGAAGGCTCGAGCGGTTGATGAGGGACATTAATAAGAACGACACTTGGATGGGGATTTTGTTTCAGAGAAAATAAACAGATTTCGTATTCCGTAAAAACTGGTGCCAATTGTTTGAAAGTGTAGCCCTGACTCTGAGAGAGGGAATTAATGATGCAGCAACATTCCCACACTGAACAAGCGGGCCATGAGGTGTGAGATACACTCCTTTCCTCTTTGGTTGAAAATGAGGTAATGTTCCTTAAATCTGCATTGAAGGAATGGTAATAATTTTTCTCTAGCCCATCGAGCGATTAAGCGTTCCTCAACATGAAAAGAAAGGCTGTGATGTTGTTAAGCAGCTTTGACATCACCCCCACTAACAACCCTCCCCCTGCCCCCTCCCCTCCCACCCCCCCCCCCCCCCCCCCTTCAGTTGCTGCGACTTGCTCAGAGTTTGGGTGGGCTAAAACTAGTCTCCCAGACAGCTCATTACAGGTGGCTGACAGACAGGGCTGGAGTTGGGCCTTGCCACAGATCCCTAAGAGAGATGTATTTCTCCTGCAGAGTAAGGGATATCGTATTCTTTAAACATTCCATTCAATCCCGATGAGCTGCAGAGGCATTTCCCATGCAGCCAATTATTGTTTTAGACAATTTATATCGTTATTTATTTAATTGTGTTTGAGTGACATGTGTTATGGTTGAGTGGTCTCACCGCTGAGCGGGTACCGTGTGAGCATGTGAAAACACAAAGCTGTAAATAAATCAGCAGGAGGAATTTACACTTGACTTTTCTGTGTGTTTTTCCATTCTCTCACACTGCATTCAGCGTAAACGTTTGAGAGAGCGGGATTGATTGGGAATTGGGGGAAAAAAAATAACCTCCGCTTGAATTCTCAGCATTTCAGGGATCAAAGCTTATAGCAAACACGGTGATTTAATGCCCTTGAACATGTGGGCTTTTGGGTAGTTTGTTCGAGGGTATTTAACTGTTAAGCACTCAATATCCCGACGGCATCACATGTGGGGGAGTGGGACGGTGTGGTGATGGAGTGGGAGGTGCTTGCAGATTTTGACATTGCGTGCCAGTGCAAGATGTCCTGGTTCCCCCCATGCCGACACTAAAGTTAAGAAAGCCCATCAACGCCTCTACTTTCTCAGAAGACTAAGGAAATGTGGCATGTCAGCTACAACTCTCACCAATTTTCACAGATGCACCATAGAAAGCATTGTTTCTGGTTGTATCACAGCTTGGTATGGCTCCTGCTCTGCCCAAGACCGCAAGGAACTACAAAAGGTCGTGAATGTAGCCCAGTCCATCACGCAAACCAGCCTCCCATCCATTGACTCTATCTACACTTCCCGCTGTCTCGGCAAAGCAGCCAGCATAATTAAGGACCCCATGCACCCTGGACATTCTCTCTTCCACCTTCTTCCGTCAGGAAAAAGATACAAAAGTCTGTGATCACATACCAGCCGACCCAAGAACAGCTTCTTCCCTGCTGTTGTCAGACTTTTGAATGGACTTACCTTGCATTGAGTTGATCTTTCTCTACACCCTAGCTATGACTGTAACACTACATTCTGCACTCTCTCCTTTCCTTCTCTATGAACGGTATGCTTTGTCTGTATAGCGTGTAAGAAACAATACTTTTCACTGTATGTTAATACATGTGACAATAATAAATCAAATCAAATTTAAAAAAAGATGAGGGATTACGAGTTGGCGGTCCATCTGACGTTCCCACCTTGATTTCACTGAAAATAATTGGCCTCAATTTTATGTTCCATTGGGCGGGGAGCAGGGAGCCTGACCCTAGAGTGGTCGAATCGACAACTCCCACCCCATTTTGGATAGATTTGGATTAATAAGCTCATCAGCCAATTAACAACCACCAAATGGATCCTCAGCCAACAGGACTTCCTGATTGTGTGAAACATAGAAACTAGAAGCAGGAGTAGGCCATTCGGCCCTTCGAGCCTGCTCCGCTATTCGTTATGATCATGGCTGATCATCGAATTCAATATCCTGATCCCCCCGCTTCCCCTCATCCCATATCCTGTGATCCCTTTAGCCCCAAGAGCTATATCTAATTTATTCTTCAAATCAGACAGCGTTTTGGCCTGTGATGCTCGCCCAAGGAGTAATGAAGGGCGGGAAGTCTGGGCAGTGTCTTCGGAGGAGGTCATGGACACTCATGCCCCTGAAAGTGCCCCAACATTGTGAGCACCGCATGCAAAGAAAAATGTATTGCCTCTAATAAAGATTTGGATTCCTTCGCACAGTTGAGCACCGATTTTGATGTGTTTGTGTGTTTAATTATCTGTGGGTATATTAATGGAACTGTGGCAGGCTGGACAAAGCTGAAAGCATTTCAAGCATAATTGCGTGGATATCTTGAGAATCAGGTTCTAACTTCTCCTTGTGTTTCCAAAGAAAGCCAAGAGCAAAGATCTGTTGACCCAGCGCAGAAGGAAAAGGATGGCGCCAAATTTCGTTGATGCTTCGGTATGAGGTCTCCTCCAGACTGTAAGTTCCAGACTAAAGGTAAGAGGAAACCTTCCAGCCTGATCAAAGCAGCCTGGATGGAGGTTGCAGCAGAGGCCAATGGCGGCACGGTAGCACAGTGGTTAGCACTGCTGCCCCAAAGCGCCAGGGACCCAGGTTCAATTCCAGCTTCAGGTCATTGTCTGTGCGGAGTCTGCAGTTTCTCCTCATGTCTGCGTGGGTTTCCTCCCACAGTCCAAAGATGTGCAGGTTAGGTTGATTGGCCATGCTAAATTGACCTTAGTGTCAGGGGGATTAGCAGGGTAAATGAGGGTTACGGGAATAGGGCCTGTGTGGGATTGTGGTCAGTACAGACTTGATGGGCCAAATGGCCTCCTTCTGTACTGTAGAGATTCTATGATTCCATGATAATGTCCTTGGGTCATCAGATGGAACTTAGATGCAGTGCAGGAACAACCTCATGCTGTCTGCGAGGCTGAGTGAGGCTTCACTTTGAAGATTGGAGGAATGTGGGAAGGTTCAATGTGAGGAACATATCTTGCGTCGACCAGGTATACCAGACGGGTTGAGGCACCGATACCACTGTCGCCAGTCCCTGGGCCTTGTGGAGGGAGAGAGGAAGTGTTAAAGGTGCATTGTCCATTTGGCGCTGCAGGTTTCTCAGCCTACAGAGGCCAGAAGAATGAAGGAATGATTGTACAACATCTACCAAATCATTGCCATTTATTGCATTTTCTTTGCAGGTGGAGATGGCAAAAACTGTCCGTGAAAGATTGAGTACAGGAGACAGAGTGCCAATGGAGGAGACTTTGGAGCTGGCATGCAATGGTCAAGCTGATCCTCTGTGGGCAGTAAGGTAGGAGCAAGGCCCAGGAGGGCTGAGATTGCAAAGAGGTATTAGACCCCTAAAAGAGTCTTAGAGGTTTGCAGCATGGAAACAGGCCCTTCGGCCCAACTTGCCCATGCCACCCGGTTTTTACCACTAAGCTATCCCAATTGCCCGTGTTAGGCCCATGTCCATCTATACCCATTTTATCCATATAACTGTCTAAATGCTTTTTAAAAGACAAAATTGTGCCCCCTCCACTATTACCTCTGGCAGCTTCTTCCAGACATTCAACACCCTCTGTGTGAAAAAATTACCCCTCTGGACCCTTTTGTATCTCTCCCCTCGCACCCTAAACCTATGCCCTCTAGTTTCAGGCTCCTCTACCTTTGGGAAAAGATGTTAACTATCTAGCTGATCTATGCCCCTCATTATTTTGAAGACCTCTATAAGATTGCCCCTAAGTTTCCAATACTCCAGGGAAAGAAGTCCCAGTCTATCCAGTATTATATGCAACAGAGAGAGATATGTGTCTACAAGGCCAACGGGAGGATGCGTAATGTCTTGTAGGAATTACTAAAATAAGACTTAATGACACCTATGTGAGAACGTTCTCATGCATGGGTGATGAATGACTGATTACATGTTGGAAGTTGTGAAATGGAAACATGGGTTAAGATCTCACAATGCCTGAGGGGTTGAGAAAATATGTCTATGTGCACTCAACTCAAAGGCTGAAAATGGCAGTAACTGGAGGTTAAAGATGGCTTGTGCCAATATGTGATTTGGATGATGTTCTACCACTCAGTCATGCATTAGACTCTCAGAGAGACAGAGATCGGAATCAGACCCAAGAGCAATGTGTCTATTCTGTAACCTGTTTCAATGTTAAATGGATAAACATATGCCAGATATCAGAATATGATGAGAGTCTGTCTGATAACCCAGTCTCATGCCTCATATCCAAGATAGAATGACCATCTTGGATCATAGTGGCAGCTGTAGAGACACTGATGTAAAAACCACAGAGTGGTTGGAGGTTGGAGTGGTTGGTTGGAGGAACCACAGAGTGAAGAAAGCTTTGAAAATAGAATCCCTACAGTGCAGAAGGAGGTCATTCGGCCCGTCGAGCCTGCATCAACAACAATCCCACCCAGGCCCTATCCCCTTAACCTCACATGTTTACCCTGCTAATCTCCCTGGCACTAAGGGGCAATTTAGCATGGCCAATCCACTTAATCCACACATCTTTAGAGTGTGGGAGGAAACCGGAGCATCCCCACGCAGATACGGGGAGAATGTGCAAAGTCCACTGATGCGCTACTCAAACACGAGGCCTGAAGCTCGGTAAATGAAAGGCTTTTATTTACTGTAATGAAGCAGCCAGTACTTATATACACTATCCCAGACTGAAGGGGTCCCGGCCAGAGCAGGGACTCTTATACCTCTCCCAGGAGGCGGAGCCCGACTGGGATGTGCCACAACACTACAGTACAAAGGTGTAACAACCCCACCCTAACCCCAACAGCAACAATAGCACAACCCAACAGTAACATATGTACATCCTTGTAGTACTGGCCAGACCCTGGCTCAGTACTATCCAGTGGGAACCAACGATGGTTCACCACATCCACATAGACAGTGACCCAAGCCAGAAATTGAACCCAAGTCCCTGGCACAGTGAGACAGCAGTGCTAACCACTATGCCACTGTGCCACTTATGAAAGTAGTCCATAAAAGATCAGCAGAAGGAGGCTCTCTGGAGAGAGGTAACAATGACCATCCCTGATGAATAGTCCCTGCCCCTACAGTCAAGTCCAAAATGGCAGGCAGACTCCCGTTTTTGAGGCTTATTTCAAGGCACTAGTTACTATTGTTTACTGCTGGAACATTGTCGGAAATGTGACCCGATGCCATCACACTGGATATGTTACCATTGGACCAAAACACTCCTTTTTCCAGAAGGTAAAAATTCAGTCCAGCTGATCTGTAAGGATAAAAGCAAAATACGGTAGATGCTGGAATCTGAAATAAAAACAGAAAATGTTGGAAAATCCCAGCAGGTCTGACAGCATCTGTGGAGAGAGAATAGAGCCAACGTTTCGAGTCTGGATGACCCTTTGTCAGAGCCCTGAGATTTTCCAGCATTTTATGTGGCTGTGTCAGGATCCTGTCCATTTCCTATCACCCACTTTACCTTTTCAGCAAGGACAAGACCAAGTCAAGACAAAGCCGACCTTCCAGGTTGAAGTGAAGTTAGAAAGTGGGGAGTAACTGGACTGGGCTCATCTTCAGCTGAAACCCTCACCAATATCTTTGTTACCTCAACACTTTATTATTCCAACACACTCCTCAGTGGCCTCTCACACTCTACCCTCTGTAACCTTGACGTCAGCCAAATGTCTGCTGCCCATGTCCTTAGTCACGCCAATCCCTGTTCACCAATCAGCTTTGTGCTCACTGACCTACAATGACTCCTGGTTGATGAATGACTGATTACATGTTGGAAGTTGTGAAATGGAAACATGGGGGATATATATAAATGATTTGGAAGAAGGTGTAACTGGTGTAATCAGCAAGTTTGCGGATGACACTAAGATGGCTGGATTTGCGGATAGCGAAGAGCATTGTCGGGCAATACAGCAGGATATAGATAGGCTGGAAAATTGGGCGGAGAGGTGGCAGATGGAGTTTAATCCGGATAAATGCGAAGTGATGCATTTTGGAAGAAATAATGTAGGGAGGAGTTATACAATAAATGGCAGAGTCATCAGGAGTATAGAAACACAGAGGGACCTAGGTGTGCAAGTCCACAAATCCTTGAAGGTGGCAACACAGGTGGAGAAGGTGGTGAAGAAGGCATATGGTATGCTTGCCTTTATAGGATGGGGTATAGAGTATAAAAGCTGGAGTCTGATGATGCAGCTGTATAGAACGCTGGTTAGGCCACATTTGGAGTACTGCGTCCAGTTCTGGTCGCCGCACTACCAGAAGGACGTGGAGGCGTTAGAGAGAGTGCAGAGAAGGTTTACCAGGATGTTGCCTGGTGTGGAGGGTCTTAGCTATGAGGAGAGATTGGGTAAACTGGGGTTGTTCTCCCTGGAAAGACGGAGAATGAGGGGAGATCTAATAGAGGTGTACAAGATTATGAAGGGGATAGATAGGGTGAACGGTGGGAAGCTTTTTCCCAGATCAGAAGTGACGTTCACGAGGGGTCACGGGCTCAAGGTGAGAGGGGCGAAGTATAACTCAGATATTAGAGGGATGTTTTTTACACAGAGGGTGGTGGGGGCTTGGAATGCGCTGCCAAGTAGGGTGGTGGAGGCAGGCACGCTGACATCGTTTAAGACTTACCTGGATAGTCACATGAGCAGCCTGGGAATGGAGGGATACAAACGATTGGTCTAGTTGGACCAAGGAGCGGCACAGGCTTGGAGGGCCGAAGGGCCTGTTTCCTGTGCTGTACTGTTCTTTGTTCTTTGTTCTTTGGTTAAGCGATGTCTCTATTTTAAAATTCTCAAAATCCTTGTTTTCAATTCCTTCCATGGTCTCACCCTCATCCTCTCCATAATCTCCTCTGAGATATGTCTATTCTGGCCTCACAGTTCTAACCGCTACTCCTTGGATGACTGTGCTTACAGCTGATGCCCTGAGCTTTGCTATACCTCCATACACTGCTCGACCTCCGCATCTCTCCCCCACTCTACCTTTATACCCCTCTCTAAACCCCACTCCACAGCACTACAACCCTCTACACTTCTCTCCACTGCTCCACCTCTCGCTAAACATCTTCCCCTCTCTACATCTCTAACCCTCTCTACACCTTTCTCCATCTCTCTACCTCTCCCTTTTCTCTCCCCCTCTCAACCTCTCCATCTCTCCCTTTTTCTCCACCTTTCTCCTCTTTCCATCTCTCTCTCCATCTCTCTACACATCTTGGGACACTTAATTACATCGAAGATTCTTTAAAATACAAGTTGTTGTTATAATCTTTTTTTCAAGTCAGACTTTCTACTCTTGTTTTACATCTCCCTGTTATATTCACTGTCTGAGAGAAACTGTGTCATGTTGTAGTGACATCATACTACCAATTTCCACTCTACGAGTTGACATAGATGTCCACAATGCAAAGCATTGGCGGGAAGTTGTGTCGATTCATAAGAGAGGGGGGTGTTGAACCGGGAGGGTAAATGAGCTGTGATGAATTGGAGACCCTGGGAAAGAGAATCTTGAGGAGTGCAATCAACCCTAGGATTGATTCCTTGTTGCCTGCCATACGCTACCACCCCAAGACAAATTCCTTGGCCGGAATTCTCTGGCCGTTCATGCCAGCGGGATTCTCCAGTCCCGCTGGCAGCGCACGCCCGCCCATGGGTTTCCTGCTGGCGTGGGATGCCGTCAATGACAGCAGCAGGACCAGGGAATCTCGCCGCTGGCAAACAACAGGCCCGCCGACGGGAAACACGTGGCTGAGAGGCCGAAGAATCTCACCCTTTGACTCTCTCTCACTCCCTCTGTCCACTAGTGGGAGCCACCCTGCCATACTAGTCCCAATGGCATTGACACCTGAGCTAATTCATTTTATTAGCACATGTATCATTTTAGATTTGCGAATGTCAAATATTTTGCCCATTGTTGCCAGCCTTTGCTTTGCCTGAAGGGCATACTGGGGAGGGCACAGAAAGGCTCAAAGGCTGGACGGTCTTCCTCATCAACCCTGGGGTTGTCCTGGGCCTCAAGTGTGTGCACTCATGGGTGGTACCATCCTTCTTCCCCTCCCCCGCTTCAAGTATAGACCCAGACTCCTCAACCGTTCCTCATATGACAAACCCTTCATTCCTGGGATCATTGATTAATGGATTACCTTGCATTAAGTTGATCTTTCTCTACACCCTAGCTATGACTGTAACACTACGGGCCCGATTTTACTAAAACTTCGCGCCCGTTTTCGGGTGCGAAATCGCGGTAATGTTGGGCGTCGGGTCTATACCACGATCTGCACCCGATTCCAAGCAGATCGTCGCTTTGCCGACACCCGATTCGGGCACGGGTCCGGCCTGAGCCCGAATCGGGCGGCCCGACGATTCAAATGCATTAGCATGCATTTAAATCGACTTAGTGAACCGCGCGCCCAACCCTACCACCAAATCCCACTTTACCGTCTTCTGGCCTGTTCCGCATCCGTGCTGTAAACGACCTGCAAAATAAAACTCTGAAGTCATCACTTCTGAAGAGCGGGGTCAGAGTCTGCAACGGCTCTCTGACCCAGGCCATCCTCTGGGGGAGTGGGGTGAGGGGGGTGGTGGGGTGGGAGGAGGAGGGGGGCGGGACCCAGATCATCCTCTGGTCGGGGGGGGGGGGGGTGGGGGGTGGGGGAGGAGGGGGGGGCCCAGATCATCCTCTGGTTGGGGGGGGGGTGTCCGCTGCCGGTCTGCGGCCGATCGGTGGGGAGGGAGGGGGCAGGGGGGTCCGCCGCCACTCTGCGGGCGATCCCTCCTCCCCACCGGAGGAACGAATCCCTCCTGCCGGAGTGGACGTGCGGCCATGCCATCCCACAAAACCTTCAGGATGAAGCGATTCCTCGCTAAGAAGATGAAGCAGAACCGGTCGATTCCACAGTGGATCCGCATGAAAACCGGCTACAAGATCAGTACAAGTCCAAGAGGAGACACTGGAGAAGGACCAGGCTGGGCCTGTAAAGGGATACACCATCACTGGTACACTACCAGCCACAGCCATCTCCCCCACTCTCTTGCCCCTGCAGGGAAGAGTAATCTGTGATTAATCTAAGAGTAATTCCCGCCCACTGCACGAATCAGACCGGAGCCGGCAAAACGCGTATGGGCGCGCTGGAAAGAGGATTCCAGGCGCGGATCTATTTGACGCCCGGATTCGGCACTTAGACTCAAAATGGTAAAATCAGGCCCTACGTTCTGCACTCTCTCGTTTCCTTCTCTATGAACGGTATGCTTTGTCTGTATAGCGCGCAAGAAACAATACTTTTCACTGTATGTTAATACATGTGACAATAATAAATCAAATCACATCAAATCATTAATTAACATTACTGTTTCAACATTACAACAGTCAATACACTTCAAAACTATTTTATTGGCTGGAAGTATATTCCTCATCCTCTGTGCCTGGTGCCCCTCACAGAACTTTCCAGTAAAACGTAAGACATCAGTGACTGCAAAAGAGTTAGACACTGCTCACATCATCTCTAACATTAGAACTCCACGCTAAACCATATGCTGCCAACAAGCAACACCATGGAACATAGGCTAAAGAATTTATTTACGTGCAATATTTTAAAAATATTGTCTGTAGGCGCTTGTTTGACATTTCTTCACCTGAAGAGTGGTGAACTTGTAGAATTCTCTACCAGTTGAGGCCAAAATATTGTTTCTGTTCAAGAAGGAGTTAGATATAGTTCTTGGGGGTAAAGGGATCAAAGGATATGGGGGGAAGGTGGAAACAGGTAACTGAGTTGGATGATCATAATGAATGGCGGAGCAGGCTCGAAGGGCCGAATGGCCTCCTCCCGCTCCTATTTTCTTGTGTTTGTGGTAAACCTTTTCCATTCCAAATTCCTCTGTCCATATTTATCTTGTGAACAGCCTTTGGAAGTATGTTCTCCAGTGTTACCACAGGCTGGAGGATATAGTTACAACATGACCTGTTTACACAGGAAATTTCCAAACTTATAATGGACATAAAATGTTATGTAATGGGAATATGTAAATGCAGAATGTATGAAGTTAAAATTGGGAGTGAATTACATCTGGGTGTTCCATATTAATTTCACTCAGAAATCTATCATTCTCTGACTGCCTTGTAGAGTGAACTACATTAATAGTGCTAATTTACTTGTTTATAATAAAACTATGTACTGGCACTGCAGGGGGTGCAGAGGAGATTCACTCGGTTGATTCCAGAGTTGAGAGGGTTGGCTTATGAGGAGACACTGAGTAGACTGGGGCTACACTCATTGGAATTCAGAAGAATGAGGGGAGATCTTACAGAAACATATAAGATTACGAAGGAAATAGATAAGATAGAAGCAGGGAGGTTGTTTCCACTGGCAGGTGAAACTAGAACTCGGGGATGTGGACTCAAAATAAGGGGGAGCAGATTTAGGACTGAGTTGAGGAGGAACTATATAGGGTTCATGGTGGGAGATATAGGAAAGATATCAGAGGTAGGTTCTTTACGCAGAGAGTGGTTGGGGTGTGGAATGGACTGCCTGCAGAGATAGTAGAGTCAGACACTTTAGGAACATTTAAGCGGTTATTGGATAGGCACATGGAGCACACCAGGATGATAGGGAGTGGGATAGCTTGATCTTGGTTTCAGATAAAGCTCGGCACAACATCGTGGGCCGAAGGGCCTGTTCTGTGCTGTACTGTTCTATGTTCTATGTTCTATGTTCTATGTTCAAAGGATTGTGAATCTGTGGAATTCCCTGCCCAGTGAAGCAGTTGAGGCTACCTCATTGAATGTTTTTAAGGCAAGGATAGATACATTTTTGAACAGTAAAGGAATTAAGGGCTATGGTGAGCGGGTGGATAAGTGGCACTGAATCCATGAAAAGAACAACCTTGATCTTATTGAATGGCGGAGCAGGCTCGAGGGGCCAGATGGCCTACTCCTGCTCCTTATGTTCTTAAAGTGAATGGCCAATTTTCCACATTTCTCCTGCTTTTGATCAGTGCTGAGCAAGTCTAGGTTAACATTGCACTACAAGGTTAGTGTGCGTGCAGTAACAACAACAGCAACTTGTGTTTATAGAGCTCCTACAACATACTGAAATGTGGCAAGACGCTTCACTGGAATGTTACCAATGATATTTAAAACCAAGTCACGTAGGGAGATATTAGCTTTTAAGGAGCATCGTGAAGGAGGAAAGAGATGTTGAAGTTTAGGGATGGAATTCTAAACCTAAGGAGGTTATTTTTTTATTCATTCATGGGATGTGGGCGTCGCTGGCTGGGCCAGCATTTATTGCTGAGGGCATTTAAGGATCAACCACATTGCTGTGGCGCTGGAGTCACATGCAGGCCAAATCGGGTAAGGATGGCAGATTTCCTTCCCTAAAGGGCATTAGTGAACCAAATGGGTTTTTACAACAATGGTCATCATTAGACTTTTAATATCAGATTTTTATTGAATTCAAATTTCACCATCTGCCGTGATGGGATTTGAACCCCGGTTCCCAGAGCATTACCTGGGTCTCTGGAGTACTAGTCCAGTAATAATACCACCTCACCACTGCCTCCCCATGCTTAAGAGCCTAGAAGACTTGGCCATTAATGGTGCAGCAATGAACTCAATGATGCACAAGGAGCCAAAACTGGAGAAGCGAACAGACCTCAGTGGGTGGTGGGGCTGGGGTTACAGAGATAGGGAAGGGCAAGGCCACAGAGGGGTTGGAAGGAAAAAGGATAAGAATTTCAAATCCATTTCCACTTTGTACCATTCAGCTCATGTAATGTGAATGCAGAATTAAAGCCTGAATTATAGGGAATCTCAATTCACTTCACTCTGGAGTCAGAGTATAGTCTGGTGTCCAGGGTCAGCGCAAGAGTATTTGGTGCCCTCGGCGAACCTTCAGCTTGGCGCTCATCCACCCCTTAACTCAACTTTCAAAAATGATGCACTAAAATGGTCCCACTTTCACACAATCGCTAATAATTGTCAATCTCATTGGTAGCTGTTTCCCGCTGCCAATGTGTCAGTGTAGCAGCAAGTGCATGCTGTGACAAGCTAACTGCCTGATTAAAGACACGGAATGGCTCTTGACTCAACCTCCAAAAGAGTATAAAGGGACACAACTGGGAAAATTGTAGGGGTGACTTTATATGCTGTTTGTATCTATGCTGAGTGGGGAATCAGAAAAAACTTACTGAAGGTAAAAGACTGTGCTGAATTATTCCTCTATCATATACTAAGAGTTAATATTATCACCCCCAGCCTGCCCTTGCTCCGGTTACAGCTTCACACTGCCCAGCAGCACTATGTTCACCTGGCGCTGCTCACTAGATTTGCCTGCTCCTGCACCTCGCACAAGACCTCAACACCGCCATCATTGGGGCGGCACAATGGTTAGCACTGCTGCCTCACAGCACCAGGGACCCAGGTTCAATTCCCGCCTTGGGTCACCGTCTGTGCGGAGACTGCACGTTCCCCTTGTGTCTGCGTGGGTTTTCTCCGGGTGCTCTGGTTACCTCCCACACTCCGAAAGACATGCTGGTTAGGTGCATTGGCCATGCTAAATTCTCCCTCAGTGTACCCGGACAGGCGCCAGAGTGTGGCGACCAGGGGATTTTCACAGTGGCTTCATTGCAGTGTTAATGTAAGCCTACCTGTAACTAATAAATAAGTTTTAAACATCACGATATCACCCAAGAGCTTTCTGATTGGTTGAAAATGCAGAATTCTTAGGTAAATGCATTTTTCATTAACCAGTGATCCCACCCGTTGCGAATCCATCCTGCAGAATAAGTCTGGAGACTGGGATCTCTGCGAGCTCCAATTTCACCTCTTGGTTTCCAGGATTTTTGAAGTTCCAATTAGACGTTGAGATGGGAAACCATCATTTTGTAAACTGAAAATCAACCAAAAAAAGTTGCCGCAATTTAATATCACATGCAATTTTTAGAAATTATTTCCTCAAAAACAATTTTAATAAAACAAAAGATTCCACTGCCTGAAAGAATAATGGTGATAATAATGGTTAAAAAGAAAACGTGGAACCAGATACCGCCTCATTCTAGATTGTGTTCTCTGTTGAGACGGTAAATGGGGAAATCTTGCCTGTCACCCGAAAACAAGACTAAATAAAAATACCTATTTTCAGAGTAGGACACTCTCACCAGGGTAACCTGTCCCTCTCTCTCCTGCTCACATTCCCTCTCGCTTTCTTTCCTATTTAAAACAGAAATCAAAAAGATGCAATCAATGGATGTCTGATAAAAATCTGTGCTAAATTTACAAATACCCATTTTAGAATTGACATTTATGCGCAATTCGTGAAGGTTGGGAATAGAGGGATCTGGTTCCCGGAAGGGTAGGGGGTTTTAGTTCAGTCGGGCAGCATGGTCGGTGCAGGCATGGAGGGTTGAAGGGCCTGTTCCTGTGATGTAATTTTCTTTGTTCTTTTGTTCTTTGTTCTTTGTACTGGAAAATTTGATCTGATTTAATTTGCTTTATTATTGTCAGGTGTATTAGTATACCGTGAAAAGTATTGTTTCTTGCGCGCTGTACAGACAAAACATACCGTTCATAGAGTACATAGGGGAGAAGGAAAGGAAGGATGCAGAATATAATGTTTCCCCATGGTGGGGACAGAGGCCATTGAGGCCATCCCGGGAGGTCGGGGGCAAGGGTGAGGGGTGCCTTTTGGATGGTGCCATCCTGGCAGTGCAAGTCCTGCACCCTGGATAGTCATTAACTTCAGGAAGCCCAGTGGCGGACATGCCCCTGTCTACATCAATGGTGATGAAGTGGAAACGGTCAAAAGCTTCAAGTTTCTAGGTGTCCAGATCATCAACAACCTGTCCTGGTTCCCCCATGTGGTGAACCATTGTTGGTTCCCACCAGGTAGTGCTGAGCCAGGGTCTGGCCAGTACTATGAGTCTGTATATATGTTACTGTTGGGGTTAGGGTTGGGCTGTTCTACATGTTACTGTTGGGGTTAGGGTTGGGCTGTTCTACCTGTAATATAGTTCTTATGGTACATCCCAGTCGGGCTCCGCCTCCTGGGAGAGGTATAAAGGTCACTGCTCTGTCTGGGACCCTTTAGTCTGGGATCGTGTATTATATATGGTAGCTCTATTGTTGTAGTCAATAAAAGCCTTTATTTCCCCGAGTACCTCTAGCCTCGTGAGTTATATCGCGCATCACCCCACACTGACACTTTTGATTTGATTTGATTTGATTTATTATGGTCACATGTATTAGTATACAGTGAAAAGTATTGTTTCTTGCGCGCTATACAGACAAAGAGAAGGAAAGGAGAGTGCAGAATGTAATGTTACAGTCATAGCTAGGGTGCAGAGAAAGATCAACTTAATGCGAGGTAGGTCCACTCAAAAGCCTGATGGCAGCAGGGAAGAAGCTGTTCTTGAGCTGGTTGGTACGTGACGTCAGACTTCTGTATCTTTTTCCAATGGAAGAAGGTGGAAGAGAGAATATCTGGGGTGCGTAGGGTCTTTGATTATGCTGGCTGCTTTTCTGAGGCAGCGGGAAGTGTAGACAGAGTCAATGGATGGGAGGCTAGCTTGCGTGACAATCGTTGTCCCAAAGATTTCCAGTGTGACCTTCTATCCCAGCTGTCTGCTCGTGTATGTTGATCAATTCTCTGTGCGATTACAGCGAAGCTTCAACTTCAGATACAGCTCATTTTTAATTCATTCATCACTCCTATTTAAGTTGTGAGCAATTCATGTTAAATATGAGTAAGCAAATTATGTTCCTGGTTAAATTGCTGTAATCTGCAGAGGGTAAGATTATGATCAACCAGGAAGGGCGGCACAGTGGCACAGTGGTTATCACTGCTGCCTCACAGCTCCAGGAACCCGGGTTAAATTTCTGGCTTGTGTCCGCATCTGCATGGGTTTCCTCCAGGTGCTCCGGTTTCCTTCCACACTCTAAAGATGTGTAGGTTAGGTGGATTAGCCATGGTAAATGCGTGGGGTTGCAGGGAGAGGGCCTGGGTAAGGTACTCTGTCAGAGAATTGGTGCAGACCTGATGGGCCGAATGGCCTCTTCTGCACTGTAGGGATTCTATGAACCTATTGGTTGTGCCAATTAGCAGATAGCTAAGAAAGCCAGCATGTGGGCTTGTGCTGAAACCCAGGATTGAACCAAGGACCTTTCGATCCTCAGTCTAACGCTCTCCTAACTGAGCTGCTTCAGCTTGTACAACTCGGCCCAGCTGTTGTGTCACCTTAAAACTGTTTGGTGGGACGTTGCGGTGCAACGTGGAACTCATTGCCACACGGAGTGACTGAGGAGAGGAGAACGGCTTCCCTTAAGGGGAAGCAAGTTAAGTATGTAAGGAAGAAAATAATAGAAGGAGATGCCAGAAAGATTAGATGAAGAGGGTTAGGAGAAGGCAAATGAGCACCATAAACATGGGCCAGTTGTTAAATGGACCGTTTCTGCGCATCGTACCTAATTCTATGCGCGTGCATCTTTAGTCTAACTCCTCTGCATGGAATCCTCTTAATCAAGTCCAGCAAACTGAACCACTTACGTACTTATCTCCTGGTATGTTCCATAGGTATAAGCTTTGTTTTGAAGGCACATTCACATCACAGATGTGTGGGGCAAAGAGCATCAGTTCCAAAAACAACAGGTAAAATATGTAACCTCGTGATAAGAAAATGTACCGTAGAGGACTCGCGTCAGTCTTCTCTCAGTAAGGCGAGGATGATTGAAGGACGGGGCTAAAGGTCGAGTCCACCATTCATCCAGCCTAGTCCCAGTTTAATGAGGCCGCCCATACGAAGCCTATTAATTCTATTTGGTCACAGCTGACAGATTTTGATGTTTCCGTCATAGATGTTCTGCAATTTCTTTCAAAAGAGTTACCAAATGTGGGCTCTTCCCCGTGCCCACTGTCTCAGGTTGAGTCCACTGTGTCTGGGGAATGTAACAAAGTCAACGTTCAAACTTCACTAACTACTGGGGTCTGACCTGTAGCTTCAAGAGTCCTTATTGTTATCCAAGCTAGTAGATCAGTTTTAAATTATGGGACCGTTGTTTCAGAAGGGTGTGTTTGGTCACAATACAAACCCTATCAGTTTCTTTCAAAGACTGGCTTGCTCAAGTCCCTGGGATACTAATGGGGCGGCATGGTGGCACAGTGGTTAGCACTGCTGCCTCAGAGCGTCAGGGACCCGGGTTCGATTCCTGGCTTGGGTCACTGTCTGTGTAAAGTCTGCACGTTCTCCCCGTGTCTGCGTGGGTTTCCTCCGGGTGCCCCGGTTTCCTTCGAAAGACATGCTGGTTAGGTGCATTGGCCATGCTAAATTCTCCCTTAGTGTACCCAAACAGGCGCCGGAGTGTGGCGACTAGGGGATTTTCACAGTAACTTCATTGCAGTATTAATGTAAGCCTATTTGTGACAACTAATAAATAAACTCTAAACTTTATATCACTGTTCCCTCAATATGGCAGGGTTAGTTGACCCTCTATGATGAACAATGGACACTAATAAATAAACCTTGAGAGGGGAGGCAATGGCTTAGTGGTATTATCACTAGACTATTAATCCAGAAACTCAGCTAATGTTCTGGGGACCCGGGTTCGAATCCCACCACGGCAAAATATCTGGAATTAAGAATCTACTGATGACCATGAAACCATTGCCGATTGTCGGAAAAACCGATCTGGTTCACTAATGTCCTTGAGGGAAGAAAATCTGCCGTCCTTACCTGGTCTGGCCAACATGTGACTCCAGAGCCACAGCAATGTGGTTGACTCCCAACTGCCCTTCAAGAGCAACTAGGGATGGGCAATAAATGCTGGTCAGCCAGCGACACCCATGTCCCA
Source organism: Mustelus asterias (assembly GCF_964213995.1). Taxonomy (NCBI): domain Eukaryota; kingdom Metazoa; phylum Chordata; class Chondrichthyes; order Carcharhiniformes; family Triakidae; genus Mustelus; species Mustelus asterias. The sequence continues at coordinate 88,193,011 of NC_135813.1, read as the reverse complement.
CAAATGAATAAAAAAAATTATCAGCAAACAGGAGCATTTTTTAATGAGTGTCACATGTGTGCCTCCTGGGAGTAACCCAAGGTTGAACAATTGAAAATGGATTTTGAAAAACTATATGGAGCTAATTACTGTACCACTGGTGTTTATGAGCCACTCCCTTAGTAAATTAATATACATTTTAATATTTGCAATCTTTTAAAAGGTGCTTTCGCACCTAATTTGAAGAGTTCCTCAAAGGACCGTGAATGATTGAATTAATAAAAACCCATTGTGGTGTTTCACTCGACAGGGAGATATTGGACAGTCCAGCGGATTCCAGCGTGATTTTTTAAAAATCAGCATAAAAGGCGGTGGCACTCAACTCGGGCTCGTAACCTGCACTTGAAATTCCTTGATCTTTTACCCTGGTTTGGCCAATGTCAGTAGAATTGTGCTTAGCCCGAGCTAACGGAAACTCTACCCCGCATTTCTCACCCACAGATTCCTGTTTAAAATACCTTCCCTCTCAAACAATGTTAAGGCATCATTAGCAGAAGTGCTTTGTTTATTTTTTCTTCGACACCCAAGCCCCAGTGCCACACAGTCAGAGTCTTGGTCCCACCCACAGAGATCACAGGCAAAGGGCAGCTTGACTGAGTTGTCCACAAGGTTTACCTTCTCCCCCCGCAACCCCCTGCCAGCCCCCCCCTCCCCCCCCCCACCCTCCCGCGTCCCCGTGGCAGGAGAGGGAGGGAGGAATTGGTTGGGAAATGCCAACAAGGAACGTGATGACATCCCGACTGTTGGGCTGGAGACCAGACACCAACAAAAACCCAAAAGAATAAGCCATCACCATAAATTTTATTTACTGGCCGTCATAGGGTTGCCCTCGAGTCTACGGGTGAGTTCTGACTAATTATAGAGATGTACATTTCTGCAATGTTCTAACGCTGAAACCTTCCTTTTAATAAAAGTTCATGTTTCAAAAGGAAGTGTCCTTTGCTTAAAACCAACAAATAAATTCCATTCGCCACTTCGTATCCTTCTAATACCTTAGGCAGAAACTGTTTGTTAACGGTGAACTTTCCCTGGGAAACCTGTAGCCCTAAGGGGATACATTGGAATCATCTGACTAGACTCAATGTTCTCACTCAATATATTTATTTTAATGACTTCCTGTTGCAGTGCGGAGGCAATTGTTGGCATCTAAATGTTCTTGGAAGAGAGCAGTCTGAGAACTTGACTTGAGCCCACCATTATGCACCTACCTTGCATTAAGTTGATCTTTCTCTGCACCCTAGTTATAACTATAACGCTACATTCTGCACTCTCTCGTTTCCTTCCCTATGAATGGTATGTTTTGTCTGTATAGTGCGCAAGAAACAATACTTTTCACTGTATACTAATACATGTGACAATAATAAATCAAATCAAATCAACATTTTGAGCAGATGCTTTCAATGAACCACTGTAAGTTTAAAGTTTATTTATTAGTGTCACAAGTAGGCTTACATTAACACTGCATTGAAATTACTGCGAAAATCTCCTCGTCACCACACTCCGGCGCCTGTTCGGGTACACTGAGAGAGAATTTAGCAAGGCCAATGCACCTAACCAGTGCGTCTTTTGGACTGTGGGAGGAAAACGGAGCACCCGGAGGAAACCCATGCAGACACGGGGAGAATGTGCAAGCTCCGCACAGACCCAGGCCGGGAATCGAACCTGGATCCCTGGCGAATGTATGTTGAGTGTGAACTTGTACAAGTCTTTTTCCCCATCTTGGGTTTTTGTTATAACTTAAATATTCGCTGTGGTAGTCAGTCACAATTTGTTGACACACAGCCTTAGTTACACACTGTGCAAACACTTGAATCCTATTCAATGTTGTTCATAATTTCCCATTGTATTTTCCATATCCAGCTATGTATCTTTTTCTGGTCACCAAAGTGAGTAACATCAGGGCCAGGGAATGGGGCCACTTTTTATTTTTTACCCAAAGGCTTGTATCAAACACGTTATTAACACAAAGCCAGACACACTGTAGAGCTGCCTCTACTCCGACCACACCAACTGTAGGGTAAATATGTTAGGTAAGGATACTAATGCTTAAATAAATAGTGGGGTGGGACAGCATGGTGGCACAGTGGTTAGCACTGCTGTCTCACAGCGCCAGGGACCTGGATCCGATTCCCGGCTTGGGTCACATTCTGTGTGGAGCTTGTACATTCTCCCTGTGTTTGCGTGGATTCCCTCCGGGTGCTCCGGTTTTCTCCCACAGTCCAAAGATATGCGGGTTAGATGCATTGGCTATGTTAAATTCTCCCTCAGTGTACCCGAACAGGCGCCGGAGTGTGGCGACGAGGGGATTTTCACAGTAACTTCATTACAGTGTGAATGTATTGCCTACTTGTGACTTGTGACTTATTAAGATACAGATCATTATCTACAAGATGCAGTGTAACAACGCACCAAGGCTCCTACAACAGCACCTTTCAAATTCACACCCTTTACCACCTAGAAAGACAAAGGCAACAGACACATGGGACAACCACCACCTGCAAATTCCCCGAGAAGTTGCACACCATCCTGACTTGGAAATATATCACCGTTTCTTCATTGTCGCTGGGTCAAAATCCTGGGACTCTCTCTCCAACAGCACGGTGGTTGTGCCTACACCACATGGACTGCAGCAGTTCAAGAAGGCAGCTCACCATCACCTTCTCAAGGGCAATTAGGGATGGGCAATAAATCATGTCCTAGCCAGCAATGCCCACATCCCCGTTAATGATAATAAAAAAAGCCATGTTCTAATTGAACGATGGGAGATACTCGACGGGTTGAATGGCCTCCTCCTCTTCTATGTTCCTTTAGTTATATGTTCATAAGTTCATAACTTCATAAGATATCAAAGCAGAATTAGGCCATTTGGCCTATTGAGTCCACTCCGCCATTTGATCATGGCTGATACGCTCCTCATCCCCACTTTCCTGCCTTCCCTCCAAAACCCTTCAACCCATTACCAATTAAAAATCTGTCTAACTCCTCTTTAAATTTACTCACTGATTTGTTTTGATTTGATTTGATTTGATTTATTATTGTCACATGTATTAACATACAGTGAAAAGTATTGTTTCCTGCGCGCTATGCAGACAAAACATACCGTTCATAGAGAAGGAAACGAGAGAGTGCAGAATGTAGTGTTACAGTCATAGCTAGGGTGTGGAGAAAGATCCACTTAATGCAAGGTAGGTCCATTCAAAAGTCTGACGGCAGCAGGGAAGAAGCTGTTCTTGAGTCGGTTGGTACGTGACCTCAGACTTTTGTATCTTTTTCCCGACGGAAGAAGGTGGAAGAGAGAACGTCTGGGGTGCGTGGGGTCCTTAATTATGCTGGCTGCTTTGCCGAGGCAGAGTCAATGGATGGGAGGCTGGTTTGCTTGATGGATTGGGCTACATTCTCAACCAAGGCACTGTCCCAGCATCCACCGCACTTTGGGGTAGCGAAGTATGCACCTCTAAGTAGCACCCACCAGTGTATAATCTATTGTGAGATTGTTCAATTAGGGCAGGTGTACACATCCATACACAATACAATTGTTTGAGTGCCTTTACCTTTGGATTCTGACAATTGTCAATGAAAGGAGTCTTTCACTCAAGCAGTCTGTGTTGGCTTTTAAACCGAGATCCAAAAGAAAGTAGGTTAGTTTTGCCTCAGTAATTCTCCCTTAGGCCTGTGACAGACAATGCGTTGGTTTCTATAATGTGCAATGAGACATTTGGCAAGAGGCAGAAGGGAAAAACAAGAGGGCAAGTTTAACCTGCTCCACTGTCTGGCTACAACCAGTATTGGCAGAGCCTCAAGTCTTAACCACAAGTTACCTGCTCTTCGTGTCACAAGCGCAAGAGAGGGAGACTGAAAGAGACAGGAGATAATCATTAGAAGTTAGACGACTAGAAATTCTCATAATAATTTACATAGGTTTGCAGTCTCTGTAACAAACAAAGAGTGATGTGGAGATGCCGGCGTTGGACTGGGGTAAATACAGTAAGAAGTTTAACAACACCAGGTTAAAGTCCAACAGGTTTATTTGGTAGCAAAAGCCACACAAGCTTTCGACAGAGCCTCGAAAGCTTGTGTGGCTTTTGCTACCAAATAAACCTGTTGGACTTTAACCTGGTGTTGTTAAACTTCTTACAAACAAAGAGGTCATTCTGCTCAGCTGGTTCATGCTGGTATTTATGCTTCACTGGAGTGTCCTCCGATCCTTCTTGATCGAACCCCCTATTCCTCCCTCTCTCATGTGTTTATCTCGTTTCCCCTTAATCAATTACAGGGACATAAAATGGGTGCATCAGAGTCCATTCCCCTGCCTTATGAGATTATAGCGAGAAGTCTCACAACACCAGGTCAAAGTCCAACAGGTTTATTTGGAATCACGAGCTTTTGGAGCACTGCTCCTTCGTCAGGTCACCTGCTGAAGGAGCAGCGCTCCAAAAGCTCATGATTTCAAATAAACCTTTGGACTTTAACCTGGTGTTCTGAGATTTCTTACTGTGCCCACCCCAGTCCAATGCTGGTATCTCCACCTCATGGTTATTATGGGATTATGCTGTTTGTTAAATATCCTGGGGATTTTCACAGTAACTTCATTGCGGTGTTAATGTAAGCCGACATGTGACACAAATAAATAAACTTAAACTTAATAAATGAAAGCAAATTACTGCGGATGCTGGAATCTGAAACCGAAAGAGAAAATGCTGGAAAATCTCAGCAGGTCTGGCAGCATCTCTAAGGAGAGAAAAGAGCTGACGTTTTGAGTTCAGATTTGATTTGATTTGATTTATTATTGTCACATGTATTAGTATATACAGTGAAAAGTATTGTTATATTGCTATACCATTCATAGAGAAGGAAAGGAGAGAGTGCAGAATGTAGTGTTACAGTCATAGCTAGGGTGGAGAGAAAGATCAACTTAATGCAAGGTAGGTCCATTCAAAAGTCTGACAGCAGCAGGGAAGAAGCTGTTCTTTAGTCGGTTGATACATGACCTCAGACTTTTGTATCTTTTTCCCAAAGGAAGAAGGTGGAAGAGAGAATGTCCGGGGTGCGTGGGGTCCTTAATTATGCTGGCTGCTTTGTTGAGGCAGCGGGGAGTGTAGACAGAGTCAATGGATGGGAGGCTGGTTTGCGTGATGGATTGGGCTACATTCACGACCTTTTGTAGTTCCTTGCAGTCTTGGGCAGAGCAGGAGCCATACCAAGCTGTGATACAACCAGAAAGAATGCTTTCTATGGTGCATCTGTAAAGGTTGGTGAGAGTCATAGCTGAACTGCCAAATTTCCTTCATCTTCTGAGAAAGTAGAGGCGTTGGTGGGTCTTTCTTAACTATAATGTCAGCATGGAGGGACTAGGACAGGTTGTTGGTGATCTGGACACCTAAAAGCTTGAAGCTCTCGACCCTTTCGGCTTCGCCCCTGTTGATTTGACGAAAGGTCATCTGGACTCAAAGCTCTTTTCCCTCCTTACAGATGCTGCCAGACCTGCTGAAACTTAAACTTAAACTGGAGCATTTATGGAATCAGGGGCCTTACGCCCATTTCAAGCCTTTGGGGAAATCTGCTTCCAACTGATCACCACATAGGCGGAAGGACAGTTTTATTCATGGGCTCTGCAGCCACATCGATGGCTCTCATAAGGGCAAGATTGGGGTAGAGGGTGGACATGGAGGCCTGGAATGGGGACTGCCACCTTAAAACCACAAGTCATACAGCTATCATTGAAATACATCCGTGCTATATGGCTCCACTACTCCCTACAGTTCCACCTCTCTGGGAAAAGCAGTTTTGTCTTTGAGTTCCTTATTGGGTTTACCAGCAAATATTGACGAAAGTGAGTAGGAGGTGAACACAAGCACACAGTTATGCTGCAGTTCCTGTTTCAGCTGGGCAGCAAGCGCCCTATTCAATTCACCCAGTGATGACTTGACATTCTGTTAGCGTAACTGTACAGAGCTTCTTCTGAGAGTAGATGGGTGGCACGGTAGCGCAGTGGTTAGCACTGCTGCTTCACAGCTCCAGGGTCCCGGGTTCGATTCCCGGCTCAGGTCACTGTTTGTGTGGAGTTTGCACATTCTCCTCGTGTCTGCGTGGGTTTCCTCCGGGTGCTCCAGTTTCCTCCCACAGTCCAAAGATGTGCGGGTTAGGTTGATTGGCCAAGTTAAAAATTGCCCCTTAGAATCCTAAAATGCGTAGGTTAGAGGGATTAGCGGGTAAATATGTGCGGGTAGGGCCTGGGTGGGATTGTGGTCGGTGCAGACTCGATGGGCCGAATGGCCTCCTTCTGCACTGTAGGGTTTCTATGATCTTCTATGGTCTAGATGAACCCAATATGTCCTCACTTCTGTGTCAACACTTGAGAATACACGCTTACGGGCAATCTCACAGGACCTAGAGAAGCCTGGCATTTTTCTAAGTGAACCCATCAAACTGAGCGGCTAACGATATACTTAAGATTTAGAGTGAATTGACTGGGTGACTTCACCTGCCTGATTGCCCGGAAAAGGTGTGTTCCTATTCCAGCTGTAATTCTGGTCAAAGCACGAGCGTTCCTATCTAATTTACATCAGGTGGGACTCCTAATCAGAGCATAAAAGTAGTTTGCTAAAAATACCTAATGGCTGGGATTTTCCAGCCCTTCCCACCGGTGGGATCTTCCAGTCCCGCTGAAAATGACCCCACCCCCACCCCTGCAGCTGGTTCCTCAGCAGTGGGATGGGTGAGCCACGCAAAGCGCGCAGACATCGGTGGGACTGGAAAATCCTGTCAGCGGCCAATGCCAAGCTGCCTCCATCACCGCAAAACATGCCGTGGGAAGGGCTGTAAAATCCCGTCCAATGTAACCATTATGAGGATATTCCTGATGGTGGGGGAGTCCAGAACCAGGGGTCACAGTCTGAGGATTCAGGGTAGACCATTTGGAACGGAAGTGAGGAGACATTTCTTCACTCAAAGAGTGGTGAGCCTGTGGAATTCATTACCACAGGAAGTAGTTGATGCCAAAACATTGAATGTATTCAAGAAGCGGCTGGATATAGCACTTGGGGTGAATGGGATCAAAGGTAATGGGGAAAAAGTAGGATTAGGCTATAGAGTTGGACGATCAGCGATGATCACGATGAATGGCAGAGCAGGCTCGAAGGGCCAAATGGCCTCCTTCTGCTCCTATCTCCTATGTTTCTATGTGTGCACAAATCATTGAAAGTTGCGAGGCAGGTTAAGAAAGCAATGAATGAACCAGAGTGGATCCTGGGCTTTCGCAATAGTAACAGAAGGAAGGAAGTTCTGGTGAACATTTACAAAACATTAGTTCGGTCACAATTGGAGAAATACGTCCAATTTTGGGCTCCACATTTCAGGAAGGAAGTGGAGGCGTAAAAGAGGGTCGATGCGAATGGTTCCAGGGATGAGGAAATTCAGTAACGTGGATGGATTGGAGAAGCTGGGGTAATCTTCCTTGGAAGGGAGGAGATTAAGAGGAGATTCGATGTTTGAAATCTCGAGGAGTTTAGACAAGAGGAGATCGGCGGAAACTGAAAGAAGGCAGAAGCTTCGAGGAACACAGGACTAATTGATTTAAGATGATTGGCGAAAGAAGCAGAGGAGACACGAGGAGCAATTTATTTACACAGCGAGTGGTGAGAATGTGGAATGCAGTGCCTGGGCCTGAGGGAGATTCAGTCTTGGCTTTCAAAAGAAAATAGGATGATTATGTGAAGGAAAAGAATTGCAGGCCCCACAAGAGAAAGTTGGGTTTAGCCGAGGTGCTCTGACAGAGAGCTGGCATGGACACAGTGGGCTGGATGGCCTCCTTCTGTCCTGATCCTATAAATCCCTGAGTCACTCTCTGTGGTAAATTTTGATATTTCAGTGATACGTTTTGTCAGCAGTGAGACATTTTATCACTCTTGTGTAAGTTATCTTTTGTTCAGTTAGTGCATGCAGTGGAGTTTGTTTGGACTGACTTTCACGATGGACGGTTAACCAGACTGGGTTGGCAGAGCTAATTTTGTATATATATCAGAGGCATCATAGGTCATAAAAATATACACTTCATATTGATTGGTAACACTGAGCCTATATTCCTGTAGTGCAGCAGAGTTACTGAACATGCTGCAAATTATTAACACAAATAAATGAATCAGAATCTGATGTGAAGCAAGCGGGCAAATTCTCCCATTCCGCCCGCCACGGGAATCGTACCGGGCGAGGGACGGACCGTGGAAAGGTCCGTTGACCTCGGGCGGGATTTTCCGGTTTCGGGACGAGTGCGGGCCAGAAAGTCCCGCCCACAATTTACAAACTGCCCAATCGTGATTCGCGCTGTCAAATTTATTTGGTTCAAGCCCAGCAATGACCTAAACGTCGAGATTTTTTCTGATTTGGAACTTCGAAGGAAATCAAATTCAATTAATTCAAGGGCAGAAGTGTTATCTTAAAATGAGATAACAGAGGTATGGACAATGGGAGCACTTACAAAGACAGCATGAGCTGTGCGCAACGCGACACGCACAGCTATTTCAGGTTAATCTACATTACATGTGTTTGATATTTTTATTTGCATTGAAAATAAACTTGTCAGAATGTGAGGTGTTTTTACAGGGTCGTATCTGCACTCTTGGCCTTGTTCTTTCTTTCATCTTTTAGTATGTTTCTGCTTCATGCAAGCACTAAAGTTGTCGTTTGCCAGTTTTCAAGTGAGTCCTTGGGGCCTCGTAGACCCCCTGCACATATTTTACACCTCCCCAAAATTGTTGGAAATCCTTTTGGACAGAGTACTTTGTCCAAACATTTGAAGAAAGGACTTCACCACCTTCTGACGTCCCAATTTGCTTCCCAATCAACAGAGCGTTTCTGAAATGCAGTCACTGGTGTAATGTAAACATTGCAGCAGCCAATTTACACACAGCAAACTCTCACAAACAGCACTGGGATAATGAGCCAGTCATTTGTTTTAGTGACGCTACCGGAGGCATGAATATTGGTCAGGACACAGCTGAATATCAAGAAAGTAATGTCATGGATTATCAGAGAGGGTAGACAGGGCCATCATTTAATGAGAAGAATCATATTCAATACAAAACTTTAACTCCATGTTGAGTGTTCCTTAAGTAACCGACATCAAGGACTTCTAGCAAAGTTGGTTTATTATTGAACTCAACAGTTGCATACAACATTTGTACTGCTCTTGAGATCCAGGTTAACTCCCCACGCTCCTTGAATAACTCCTGTGTTCTGAGGAATAACTCTCGCGTTCCCAGGAATAACACCCACACTCCCGGGGAAAACTCCAGCATTCCCAGGGAACATTTCTGCACTCCCAGTGATAACTCCCATACTCCGAGGGATAACTCCCACATTCCTGGGGATAACTCCCACACTCCCAAGGATAACCCCCACACTCCCAGGGATAACTCCCACACTGCCGGGGATAACTCCCACACTCCCGGGGGTAACTCCCACGCTCCCAGTGATATCTCCCACTCTCCCGGGGATAACTCCCACTCTCCCGGGATAACTCCCCCACTCCCGGGGGTAACTCCCACGCTCCCAGTGATAACTCCCGCACTCCCGGGGATAACTCCCGCTCTCCCGGGGATAACTCCAATACTCCCAGGGATAACCCCCACTCTCCCGGGGATAACTCCCACACTCCCACGGATAACTCCCACTTTCCTAGGGATAACTCCCGCACTCCCGGTGATAACTCCCACACTCCCTGGGATAACTCCCACTCTCCCAGGGATAAAACTCCCGCACTCCCAGTGATAACTCCCACACTCCCAAGGATAACTCCCGCTCTCCCAGGATAACTCCCACACTCCCGGGGATAATTTACGCACTCCCTAGGAATAATTCCCGCACTCCCAGAGATAACTCCCAAACTTCCGAGAATAACTCCTGCACTCCCGGGGGTAACTCCCGCACTCCCAGGGATAACTCCCACTCTCCCGGGGATAACTCCCACACTCCCAGGGATAACCCCCACTCTCCCGGGGATAACTCCCACTCTCCCGGGAATAACTCCCACACTCCCGGGGATAACTCCCACACTCCCGGGGATAACTTGCACTCTCCTGGGGATAACTCCTGCACTCCCAGGGATGACTCCCACACCCCCGGGAATAACTCCCACTCTCCCGGGGATAACCCCCATACGTCCGGGAATAACTCCCGGGAATAACTCCCACTCTCCCGGGGATAACCCCCACTCTTCTAGGGATAACCGCCGCACTCCCGGTCTCACATGACCACATCTACGCCATTTAGTTGGACGTCCAGTGATATGAGATGTAACAGTGTGCACAATGGACCATTGTGTGGTATACAACGAAGCAAACTGACAATGCAGAACTAGTTACACAAATATATTGAGGCACAGGTTAGGCTGGTGCATAGCCCATTGTGTCTCCCCTCTTCACCCTGCCTTTCTGTGGAAGGAAAACTGAAATTCAAAAGTCAGTTCAAAGCTAATCGGTAATAAAGCCCAGGAATCTTGTGTTTGGGCCTGCTTTGACTCCCTGAGTGTGTGATTACATTGGTTGGTGCCGTTGGAGTCTTTCTGTGGCCTGCGTCCTCTCTATTAACAACATGGGATGTTTTATTTGTGTATTTGTCAGGTGCAGGATTCCCTGCTGAGGCCTCTGTAGGAATTGGCATGTCAGTTGGTGCAGGGGGCTGGTGCCATAGGCTGGTGACATAGAAACATGGAAGATAGGAGCGGGAAGTGGCCATTTGGCCCTTCGCGCCTGCTCCACCATTCATTACGATCATGGCTGATTGTCCAACTCAATAGCCTAATCCTGCTTTTTTTCCCATAACCTTTGATCCCATTCCCCCCAAGTGCTATATCCAGCCGCCTCTTGAATACATTCAATGTTTTGGCACCAACTACTTCCTGTGGGAATGAATTCCACAGGCTCACCACTCTTTGGGTGAAGAAATGTCTCCTCATCTCCGTCCTAAATGGTCTACCCCGAATCCTCAGACTGTGACACCCCACCCCCCCCCCCCCCCCCCACCCCGCCACCCCCCGTTGTGGACACCCCCACCATCAGGAACATCCTCCCTGCATCTACCCTGTCTAGTTCTGTTAGAATTTTATAAGTCTCAATGAGATCCCCCCTCATTCATCTGAACTCCAGCGAAAACAACCCTAATCTATGATTCTATGATTCTCTGAACCTAGTCAATCCCTCCTCATACATCAGTCCCGCCATCCCCGGAATCAGCCTGGTAAATTGACATGCTGTGTTATCCGTTGGTGCTGGTTCTGAAAAATGCAGAAAGTGACAGAATTGCGTACATATTGGGCACCGTCTGAGGCTACAATGTCACTGGTCAGTTGTGGGACCGCCAACTGAACATGACCACGTGCAGTCTGAATCCTGACCATTTGGCCTGGCTTTAGAGGGCTGATTCTGGTGGACATCTCAATCATAATGCCTTTTGCTTCTCAATCTGCTTTGCAGGAGGGCATCACTCATGCTGGTTTCAGGTTTGGGCTGCCGTAGAGCCTTGGCCAGCCTGGAAAAGAGTCTCTGCGCTGGTGAGGGCAGGTCCTGTCGTGGGAGTGTTTCACAGGCTGAGGACAGCAGCATAATAATCTGTGAGACCCCGAGCAGAAAATGCTGGAGAAACTCAGCAGGCCTGGCAGCATCTGCGGGGAGAGAAATAGAGCTAACACTTTGAGTTGAGACAACACTTCATCAGAACCTTCAGGCCAGGATTCTCCAAGCCTGCTGTGCTACTCAAGCAGCACAGTGGACTGGGAGACAACAGCGGGAGGCATTTTGCGAGGTTCGGTATTCTCTGGGCCCGCTAGCATCCCCATACCCGCCCCCCCCCCCGCTCTGCCCCACCCCCCACATCGGGAGTGGCTCACTCCGGCAGGGTTTACAATAGCTCCCCACTAATGGGGAACAGGCGTCCTCACCCCAGTGGTGAGGACAGAAGCCATTGAGGCCCCCCCAGGAGGTCGGGGCAAGTGGGGGTGCCCTTTGGGCAGTGCCAACCTGGCAGTGCAAATCTTGTACCCTGGATAGTTATCAACTTCAGGAAGCGTAGTGGAGAACATGCCCCTGTCTACATCAATGGCAATGAAGTGGAAATGGTCGAAAGCTTCAACTTTCTAGGTGTCCAGATCACCAACCACCTGTTCTGAACCCACCAGAATGACATTTTTGATTTGATTTGATTTGAGTTATTATTGTCACATGTATTGCCATACAGTGACAAGTATTGTTTCTTGCGCGCTATACAGACAGGGCATACCGTTCATAGAGAAGGAAAGGAGAGAGTGCAGAATGTAGTGTTACAGTCATAGCTAGGGTGTAGAGAAAGATCAACTTAATGCGTGGTAGTTCCATTCAAAAGACTGATGGCAGCAGGGAAGAAGCTGTTCTTGAGTCGGTTGGTACGTGACCTCAGACTTTTGTATCTTTTTCCCGATGGAAGAAGGTGGAAGAGAGAATGTCCGGGGTGCGTGGGGTCCTTAATTATGCTGGCTGCTTTGCCGAGGCAGCGGGAACTGTAGACAGAGTCAATGGATGGGAGGCTGGTTTGCGTGATGGACTGGGCCTCATTCACAACCCTTTGTAATTTCTTGCGGTCTTGGGCAGAGCAGGAGCCATACCAAGCTGTGATACAACCAGAAAGAATGCTTTCTACGGTGCATCTGTAAACGTTGGTGAGAGTTGTAGCGGACATGCCAAATTTATAGTTAGGAAAGCCCACCAATGCCTCTACTTTCTTAGGAGGCTAATGAAATTTGGCATGTCTGCTATGACTTTGCCACGCACCCCGGACATTCTCTCTTTCCACCTTCTTCCGTTGGGAAAAATATACAAAAGTCTGAGTTCACGTACCAACCGACTCAAAAGCAGCTTCTTCCCTGCTGCTGTCAGACTTTTGAATGGACTTACCTCGCATTAAGTTGATCTTTCTCTACACCCTGGCTATGACTGTGACACTACATTCTGCACTCTCTCCTTTCCTTCTCTATGAACGGTATGCTTTTTCTGTACAGCGTGCAAGAAACAATACTTTTCACTGTATACCAATACCTGTGACAATAATAAATCAAAATCAAGTTATATACAGCACTTGTGCTCTGCCTGTGCTCCCGGGGATAACTCCCACGCTCCTGCCCAGCCACATCTTTTGTAGCCACGTCATCATGTTCTCAAGTGACTACTCGGTCTACGCGCTGTTTCTCTCGCCACAGATGCTGCCAGACTTGCTGACTAGTTACAGCGTCTTCTATTTTTTTACCATAGTTACCATAGTCTTACCTGAAGTGTAACCACACTACTACCTTGAAGCTGGAACTAGGGGGCATGACCTCAAAATAAGGGGCAACAGATTTAGGACTGAGTTGAGGAGGAACTTCTTCACACAAAGGGTTATCAATCTGTGGAATTCCCTGCCCAGTGAAGCAGTTGAGGCTACCTCATTGAATGTTTTTAAGGTAAGAATAGATAGATTTTTGAAAAATAAAGGAATTAAGGGTTATGGTGAGCAGGCGGGTAAGTGAGCTGAGTCCACGAAATGATCAGCCATGATCTTATTGAATGGCGGAGCAGGCTCGAGGGCCAGATGGCCTACTCCTGCTCCTAGCTTTTATGTTCTTATGCACCTCAATATTAGAACGTCAACCTCGACTTTGTACATATGTCACCGGCGTGGACATAAACCCACAGCGTTCTGCATCAAAAGAAAATTATTTATTAGTTACAAGTAAGCTTACATTCACACTGTAGGAAGTTACTCTGAAAATCACCTAGTCGCCACACTCTGGCACCCATTTGGGTACACCAAGGGACAATTTAGCATGGCCAATGCACCTAACCTGCAAATCGTTGGAGTGTGGAAGGAAACTGGAGCGCCCAGGGGAAACCCCGCGCAGACACAGGGAGAACGTGCAAACTCCGCACAGCCAGTGACCTGAGGCCTTGAATCGAACCCGGGCCCTGGCGCTGTGAGGCAGCAATGCTAACCACTGTGCCGCCCCATGTGCTACTCATTGCGCATCAGTGCTACTCATTGAGCCGCATCTGACGCCTTTATGAATAAGTTGATGGAGCTGTGGGCATGGCCTCACATTTATAAAGCCGCTTGTGCGTAAGACAGGGGTGGCAGAATGAGACCGATACATTGCACACAAATCTCAACTTTATACCATGTAAGAACTCCTCGACAGTCGTGATGAATACAGATTCCCTGAACAAGGTCAGTTCAAAAGCTAAGGATAAAACTGTTCTTTTTAATCTTTTGTGCAGCTGAGTGACACCCCAGCTATACTCAACAGTAAAAACTCTTGCACCATTTGTTGGTATCGTGCAAAACATGAGGCCGCCAAGAGAGTTTGAGAAATGATGTTGTGTGTGTATATCCTACAGCTGAACTTGCTTTCAGTCTCGGTGAGTAATGACTCTTGACACTCCTCTGAGACATTGGGAAAAGGTTGGAGTTTATTTTGTCAGAAAAATAAAATAAATGTGAGAACTGAACTATTCGAATGGCTCATTAATGTCAGTGGTATTTTAATGTTTTGAAGCTATTTACAAACCTTCTTGCTTTGTTATTTTAGCAGTAAATATTTTACCTTGATCCCAGACACGATCTGCCCTACTCAGTTTCTCCGTAAAAGCCATTAGTCCCACCGCAGTCGTGTTTATACCAGGAGGGGCCAGAGATTTAACATTGTTGCGTCTGAAGGCTTCGAGCGATGTTTGTCCAAGGGTGTCCGAAAACTCAGGCTTGTCCCGTTACCAAGAGAGGCGATTTTGTTTCCCTCCAGTCCATTCCTGTGCCCCTCGGCCATTCCTTCTCCTGCTCTCCCAAGCTTCCTCTGGGTCGGATCCCGCCCTGCAGGCACTGGAAGTCCTCCGGCACCTCACTCCAGTGACTATGCAATAGCCTCGGTTCTGGTGTCAGCAGCCAAACCCAGTATGTCGAGCCTCACTGCTTGCCCTCAGGACATTCCCACACACAAACTTTACGATAGGGGGTTGCTGGATTCAGAGAATAGTTGATTTCCGTTTACTGAGCTCAGAGCAGTTGGATCTTAGTCTGAACACACAGTCACTCTAAGCAAGAGGACATTCTCCCCAGTGTCCTGGGACAATATTTATCCTTCAACCAACATCATAAAAACAGATTATCCACAGGCTCCTTCTAACAAAGTTGATAGTGGGAGCTTGCTGAGCACAAATTGGCTGCAATTGGACGGCCTCAACCGGGATATTGGGTTCATGTCCCACTATTTGTAACCCCCACAGAGTTTCACTGGCTGTCTTGTCTGGAGGCAATACACATCTTTTTAGCCTGTCTTGATGCTCTCTCCACTCATGCTGTTTTGTTTCTTAAAGACTTGATTAGTTGTAAGTATTCGCATTCCAACCATTATTCATGTAAATTGAGTTTGTGTCTTTATATGCTCTGTTTGTGAACAGAATTCCCACTCACCTGAAGAAGGGGCTTGCAGCTCCGAAAGCTTGTGTGGCTTTTGCTACCAAATAAACCTGTTGGACTTTAACCTGGTGTTGTTAAACTTCTTACTGTGTTTACCCCAGTCCAACGCCGGCATCTCCACATCATAATAAATACTGACCAGTCAACGATGCCCATGTCCCACGAACACATTAAAAAATTGCAATAATGCACTTCAAGGGCGGGATTTTCCAGCCGCGCTCACCCCAAAACTGGAAAATCTTACCTGAGGTCAACAGACCGTTACATGGTCCGCTCCCCCCGCACCCCCCTCCCCACCCCCGCGCGCTACGATACCCGTGGTGGGCGGAATGGAAAGATTTCTCCCAAAAGCACTTATTGACTAGAAAGTATTTGGGATATGCTGAGATTGTGGAAGATGCTACATTCAATGTTAGTTTCTTCTTTTGTCTGTAACCCAAGCAAGTTGATCCACAATTGTAACATCAAGCTTCTATCCCCATCCAGACTCAGTAACACAAAGAGTCGAATTTACTGGTCCTTCCCACCGGCAAGATCTTCCAATCCCACTGTGGGCAATGCTCCCCCCCCCCCCCCGCCTCCCCCCCATGGCAGGTTTCCCAGTGGCAGGACAGGCAAGCCCGCAAAACACCACAGATATCTGTGGGACTGGAAGATCCCACTGGCAGCCACTGGCGAGCTACCTCCACAGTCAGAAACACAGTGCATAGTCACTTGAGTGAGGTGTCAGAAGGCTTGCATACAAAGTGGCAAAGATTAGTGGGAAACAAGAGGATTGGGAAATCTTTAAATGTCAACAGAAGGCCACGAAAAAAGCTATAAAGAAAAGTAAGATGGATTATGAGAGTAAACTAGCTCAGAATATAAAAACAGATAGCAAAAGTTTCTACAAATATATAAAACGGCTAAAGTAAACATTGGTCCTTTAGAGGATGAGAAGGGGGATGTAATAACTGGACATGAGAAAATGGCTGAGGCATTGAACAGGTATTTTGTGTCGGTCCTCACAGTGGAAGACACAAATAACATGTCAAAAATTGATGACAGGAAGGCTATGGCAGGTGCGGACCTAGAAACTATCATTATCACAAAAGAGATAGTGTTGGGTAAGCTAATGGGGCTAAAGGTAGACAAGTCTCCTGGCCCCGATGGAATGCATCCCAGAGTACTAAAAGAGATGGCAGGAGAAATAGCAAATGCACTAGCGGTAATTTACCAAAATTCGCTGGACTCTGGGGTGGTTCCCGCAGATTGTAAAATAGCAAATGTGACGCCACTGTTTAAAAAAGGAGGTTGATAAAAGGCGGGTAACTATAAGCCAGTTAACTTAACTTCTGTAGTAGGGAAAATGTTTGAATCTACCATCAAGGAAGAAATAGTGAGACATCTGGATATAAATTGTCCCATTGGTAAGAAGCAGCATGTGTTCATGAAGGGCAGGTCATGTTTGACTAATTTGGTGGGATTCTTTGAGAACATTACATGCGCAGTGGACAATGGGGAACCTGTGGATGTGGTGTATCTGGATTTCCAGAAGGCATTTGACAAGGTGCCACACCTAAGACTGCTACATAAGATAAAGGTGCATGGTGTTACGGGTAATGTATTAGCATGGATAGAGGATTGATTGACTAACAGAAAGCAAAGAGTGGGGGTAAATGGGTGTTTTTCTGGTTGGCGATCAGTGGCTAGTGGTGTGCCTCAGGGATCAGTGTTGGGACCGCAATTGTTTACGATTTACATAGATGATTTGGAGTTGGGGACCAAGTGTAGTGTGTCAAAATTCGCAGATAACACTAAGATGAGTGGCACAGCAAAGTGTGCAGAGGACACTGAAAGTCTGCAAAGGGATAAAAATAGTCTAAGTGAATGGGCGAGGGTCTGGCAGATGGAGTACAATGTTGGTAAATGTGAGGTCATCCATTTTGGTAGGAATAACAGCAAAATGAACTATTATTTAAATGGTAAAAAATTGCAGCATGCTGCTGTGCAGAAGGACCTGGGTGTCCTTGTGCAAGAATCACAAGGAGTTGGTTTGCAGGTGCAGCAGGTAATTAAGAAGGCAAATGGAATTTTGTCCTTCATTGCTGGAGGGATGGAGTTTAAAAACAGCGAGGTTATGCTGCAGCTGTATGAGGTGCTGGTGAGGCCACACCTGGAGTACTGTGTACAGCTTTGGTCTCCTTACTTGAGAAAGGACATACTGGCACTGGAGGGGGTGCAGAGGAGATTCACTAGGTTAATTCCGGAGTTGAGAGGGTTGGCTTATGAGGAGAGACTGAGTAGACTGGGGCTATACTCATTGGAATTCAGAAGAATGAGAGGAGATCTTATAGAAACATATAAGATTATGAAGGGAATAGATAAGATAGAAGCAGGGAAGTTGTGTCCACTAACGGGTGAAACTAGAACTAGGGGGCATGGCCTCAGAATAAAGGGGAACAGATTTAGGACTGAGTTGAGGAGGAGCTTCTTCACACAAAGGGTTGTGAATCTGTGGAATTCCATGCCCAGTGAAACAGTTGAGGCTACCTCATTGAATGTTTTTAAGACAAGGATAGATAAACTTTTGAACAGTAAAGGAATTAAGGGTTATGGTGAGCGGGCGGGTAAGTGGAGCTGAGTCCATGAAAAAATCAACCATGATCTTATCGAATAGCAGGGCAGGCTCGAGGGGCCAGATGACCTACTCCTGCTCCGAGTTCTTATGTTCTTATGTTCATGCCTGCAGCATGGGATCTGACCAAGAGGAAGCTTTGAAGATACCTACTTAACCATCAGGAAATAGGATCATTTTGAGTCAAGATTCTGTTATCATGGTCACTTGTATTGCTCTTGCAATGAGGCAATGATGCAAAATTCCGAATCATTTATCAGCACATTTATGTATGCAAATTGGATACAACAGGTGGGATTCTCCAGCCATTCATGCCAGTGGGATTCTCTGGTCCCGTTGCAGTAGACGGAGACTTGGCGGAACACCAAATTCTCCATCCTCGCTGGCAGCAGGGCAGGGTGTGAACAGTCAGAGAATTCTGGCCAATGAATCTCATGGAACCTATAACTCACTTGTGAAACTTGCATTTATATAGCCCCCTTTTCACATTATAAAACATCGCAAAGTTCTCACAGGAGTGCTTTCCGAAAAAGGCTGACTGAGTCACATGAGGAGACATTAGGTCAGGTGACCAAAACCTTGATCAACGAGGTAGGTTTTAAGAAGTGGCACAAAGGGGGGAAGAGAGACGGAGAGGTTTGGGGAGAGAACAGTTGGATCTGAGTCTGAACAAACAGTCACTCTAAGCAAGAGGAAGTTCTCCCCAGTGTCCTGGGACAATATTTATCCCTCAACCAACATCATAAAAACAGATTTATAAAGGGGGAAAGAGATGTGGAGAGGTTTGAGGAGAGAATTCCTGAACTCGGACTGGGGCCTGGGCAGCTGAAGGCATGATGGTCAATGGCACTGTGAAGGAAATCGGGGTTGTTTGAGAGGCCAGAATTGTGGAGTGTGGAGACATTGGAGGGTTGCGCGACTGGAGGAGTTTGCAGAGATGGGAGCTGGTATTTTTTATAGACAATAACAAGTCAACAGCCCTTTTAACACCTCTCCCATTTTTAGTTATATTGGTGTCCCGGAAGAGAGCTGGAAATCGCCACATTGTGAAGAGCACAATGTAACAGATGTTTGTGAATCGAATCATTCAATCCTTCAGTGCAGAAAGAGGCCATTTGGCCCATCGAGTCTGACAACAATCCCACTCAGGTCCCATCCCTGTAACCCCACATATTTGCCCTCCGAATCCCCTCGACACTAAGGGGGAGTTTGCCACGGCCAATCAACCTAACCTGCACATCTTTGGACTGTGGGGGGAAACCGGAGCACCCGGAGGAAACCCGCGCAGACACGGGGAGAACGTGCAAACTCCGCACAGACAGTGACCCAAGGCCAGAATTGAACCCGGGTCCCTGGTGCTATGAGGCCGCAGTGCTAACCACTGCGCCACCGTGCCGCCCCTCAATAGCCTCAGTACTGTTATCAATACTGCATTTGTGTCTCTGGTGATTTGAATTCCTTCGATTATGACTTTTCCTTTAATAAAACTGAGTGTCACCATCACAGATCAGCAGTCACCTGAATGCTTTGTGCTTTCTCAGGCTTGTCTACTTTGCCAGTTAGTCTTGAAACGACCCTGAGATTCTTTGATTTGATTTGATTTATTATTGTCACATGTATTAACATGCAGTGAAAAGTATTGTTTCTTGCGCGCTATACAGACAAAGCATACTGTTCATAGAGAAGGAAAGGCGAGAGTGCAGAATGTAGTGTTACAGTCATAGCTAGGGTGCAGAGAAAGATCAACTTAATACAAGGAAAGTCCATTCAAAAGTCTGATGACAGCAGGGAGGAAGCTGTTCTTGAGTCGGTTGGTACATGACCTCAGACTTTTGTATTTTTTTCCCAATGGAAGAAGGTGGAAGAGAGAATGTCTGGAGTGCGTGGGGTCCTTAATTATGCTGGCTGCTTTGTCGAGGCAGCGGGAAGTCAGCGGGAAGCAGGAAGATTCGGTCCCTTACTTTAAAGGGCAGGTGCAACTACCTGGCATACAGGCTTGAGATAAAATTATCCAATCTCTTCGGAGCGTTTTGAAGACTTTGTGCAGTACAGTCTTCATAGGAGAGTTTCTGTATGTTGGCGGATGCTATTCCCCTCTTTAAACAACAGGCACCAAGCGCCTGCGACTAGCTGCTGGCACCTTGCTGTTTGGGTCTTTGGATTGATCTTGAATGGAGTTCAGGAGTAATATTAGACTCACTCATCCACACCCCATCCATGGACCCTATTGCCACTGCACGCTCGGATGATAATGCTGTTGCTGGTGAAACACCCTGGAGAAAACAAAGGACTGGATTTTCCAGTCCTTCCCACTGGCAAGATTTTCCAGTCCCGCTGAGGGCAACGCTCCTCCCCCACCCTCACCCCTTCCCATGGCAGGCTCCCCAATGGCAGGACGGACGAGCCACACAAAAAACCACAGATATCGACGGGACTGGAAGATCCCAGTGGCGTCCAATGATGAGTCGCCTCCACTGCCAGAAACACACCACGGGGAGGCTGGAAAATCACACCCACAAAATAATTTTCCAGGTCTTTTTTTATTTAATGCTTTCATAACACATGGGAGTCACTGGCAAGGACAGCATTTGTTGCCCATCCTTTGTTGCCCTTGAGCTGAGTTGCTTGCTCGGCCATTTCAGATGGCAGTTAAGAGACGACCACACTAAATTTTTTACGTTTTTAAAAGTTAAAGTTTTAAAGTTTATTTATTAGTCACAAGTAAGGCTTACATTAACACTGCAATGAAGTTACTGTGAAATTCCCCGAGTCGCCACACTCCAGAGCCTGTTCGGGTCAATGCACCTAACCAGCACGTCTTTCAGACAGTGGGAGGAAACCAGAGCACCCGGAGGAAACCCACGCAGACACGGGGAGAACATGCAAACTCCACACAGACAGTGACCCAAGCCAGGAATCGAACCCGGGTCCCTGGCACTGTGAGGCAGCAGTGCTAACCACTGCGCCACCTCACCACCCTACTGCTGTGGAGCCTGGAATCACGTGTAGACCAGACCGGGTAAGGATGGCAGATTTCCTTCCCTAAAGGACATTAGTGAACCAGATGGAGTTTGGCAGCAATCAAGGATGATTGATAGTATCTATTACTGAGACTCACATGATATTGCAGATTATATTTTATCAATTGAATTTAAATTCCACAAGTTACCGTGACAGGATTTGAACACACGTCACAAGAGCATTGAACAGGTTCTTTGGATTACTAACCAAGTGGCATTACCATTACACTATCAACTCCGCGGCTGGCTTGCTCTGTTGGAGAGTCAGTGCAGACTTGATGGGCCGAATAGCCTCCTTCTGCAAGGTAGGGATTCTATGGTGTCCCAAAGCAATTATCAGCCAATGGGTTACTTTTTGAAGTGATGCAGTGTGAGGAATGCAATGAAATAATGAGCAGATAATCTGTTTTAGTTATGCTGGCTGAGAGGTAAGATTGGCCCTTCTTCCATATATTATTACAGAATTATTCACATCCCACTGAGAGGCAAGCAGGGCCTCATCTGAAAGATAGCACCTCCAATCGTGCAGCATTCCCTCAGTGCTGAAGTGGGGGTGTCAGCTCAAATCTCTGAGATATTTGCACTGTGAACACATATCCTTCTAACTCAGAGATGAGACTGCCAGCCAGTGAACCATGGCTGGCACTGGGTAGTATCCTGCGAGTGTCAGTTGATGTTCCATGCCCTCACCTGAACAGTCAAAGTTACTGGCGGAATTTAAGAAAAGGCTATTTAACTGTATGGGAGGCAGTGGTATAGTGGTATTGTTGCTGGACTCAGGGCAATGCTCTGGGGACCCGGATTTGAATCCCACCACGGCAGATGGTGAAATTTGAATTCATAGAATCCCTACAGTGCAGCAGGAGGCCATTCGGCCCATCGAGTCTGCACCGACAACAATCCCACCCAGGCCCTATCCCCACTTAGTTACCCTGCTAATCACTCTAACCTATCACACCCCGGGACACTAAGGGTTAATTGAGCATGTCCAGTCAACTCAACCCACACATCTTTGGACTGTGGGAGGAAACTGGAGCACCCGGAGGAAACCCACGCAGACACAGGGAGAACGTGCAAACTGCACACAGACAGTGACCCAAGTCGGGAATCAAACCCGGGTCCCTGGAGCTGTGAGGTAGCAGTGCTAACCACTGTGCTACCGTGCTGCCCATTTAATTAAAAAGCTGGAATTAAAAGTCTAATGATGACCATTGTCGATTGTCATAAAAACCCATCTGATTCACTAATGTCCTTTATGGAAGGAAATCTGCCGTCCTTACTTGGCCTGGCCTACATGTGACTCCAGATTCACAGCAATGTGGTTGACTCTTAACAGCCCTCAGGAATGGGCAATAAATGCTGGCCCAGCCAGCGACGCCCACATCCTGTGAACGAATATAAAACAACAAGCCAGGGATTGGAAATTTATTCTAAATAGAAAAGGGAAAGCTCGAGAAGCTGATAATGAAGGAAGGAAGAGAAGGATATGTTGATTGGGTGGATATGAAGTGAGATGGGAGGAGGTTTGTGCAGAGCATTTTCTGATTTATTTTGGGGAAGTGAGTGTTGCTGCCAAAGCCAACGATTGTTGCCCATCCCTAGTTGCCCTGAAGAAGGTGTTGGTGAGTTGCCATCCTGTATCAATGCAATCTGTATCGTGCAGTTACATGCACACTGCTGTTAGCGACGGTGTGGGAAGTCAGGATGGTGAGCGGCTTGGAGAAGAACTTGCAGGTGGTGGTGTTCTCATTCAACTGCTGCCCTTGTTCACAGAATGCCCTACAGTGCAGAAAGAGGCCATTCAGCCCATCAAATCTGCACCGAAGCTCCAAAAGAGCATCTCACCCAGGCCCACCAACCCTATCCCTGTAACCCTGCGCATTTACCATGGTAAATTTACCACATTTACCACCCAACCTACACATCTAAGTTCAAGCTTAAGTTTATTTATTAGTGTCACAAGTAGACTTACATTAACACTGCAATGAATTTACTGTGAAAATCCCCTAGTCGCCACACTCTGGCTCCTGTTCGGGTACACTGAGGGAGAAGTTAGCATGGCCAATGCACCCTAACCAGCACGCATTTAGACAGTTACGTGGGTAAGATGGGTATAGAGGGATATGGGCCAAATGCGGGCAATTGGGGCTGGCTTAGTGGTTAAAAAAAGGATGGTATGACAAGTTGGGCCAAATGGCCTGTTTCCCTGCTGGGAAACCTCTATGACTCTTTCAAACTGTGGGAGGAAACTGGAGCACCCAGAGGAAAACCATGCAGACACGGGGAGAACGTGCAGATTCCACACAGAACGTGACCGAAGGCCAGAATTGAACCCAGGCCCCGAGCACTGCGAGGCAGCAGTGCTAACCACTGTGCCACCATGCCGCCATCTAGGTGGTAGAGTTTGTGGGTTTGCAAGATGCTATCAAAGGAATTTTGTTGAGTTGTTGCAGTGTATTTTGTAGATGGTACACTCTGCTGCCAATGTGGACCTGTGCTGGAGGGACTGAATGCTAAAGATGGTAGATGGGGTGCCAATCAAGTGGGTTGCATTGTACTGGATGGTGCCGGCCTCATCAGTGTGGTTGGAGCTGTACTCAGCCAGGCAAGTGGAAGGTATTCCATCACCTTCCTGGCTTGTAGCTAGTGGACAGGCTTTTGGGGAGTCGGGAGGTGTGTTACACTTTGCAGAATTCCCAGCCTCTGACCTGCTGTTGTTGCCACAGTATTTACATGGCTGGTCCAGTTAGGCTTCTAGTTAAAGATAACCCAGAGGATGCTAACAGTGGGGGAATTCAGCGATGGTAATCAGATATGGGGCAGCACGGTGGCACAGTGGTTAGCACTGCTGCCTCACAGTGCCAGGGACCCGGGTTCGATTCCCAGCTTGGGTCACCGTCTGTGTGGGTTTCCTCCGGGTGCTCCAGTTTCCTCCCACAATCTGAAAGATGTGCTGGTTAGGTGCGTTGACCCGAACAGGCGCCGGAGTGTGGTGACTAGGGGAATTTCACAGTAACTTCATTGCAGTGTTAATGTAAGCCTTACTTGTGACTAATAAATGTACTTTAATTTTACTTTATTTTACTTAATGTTGCTGAATATCAAAAGGGGTCTCTTGTTGGAGATAGTCATTGCCTGTTGCTTGTGTGGAACAAATGTTAATCATCATTTAGCAACCCATGCCTGGATATTGTCCAGGTCTTGCTGCATTTGGACACGTCTGAGTGTCCAGTGTCTGAGGAATGGTGCTGAATGTTGTGTCATATTCAGCGAACACTCTCACTTCTGACTTTATGATGGAGGGAAGGTCGCTGATGAAGCAGCTGAAGGTGGTTGGACCTAGGACACTACTCTGAGGAACTCCTGCAGCAAAGACTTGTTAGGCAGAAGGGCCTGTTATTCCGCTGGGATTCTTTGTAAAAATGATGGACTAGGTATCCATTCATTCGTGGGACGTGGGCGTCTCTGGCTGGGCCAGAATTTATTGCCCATCCCCAGTTCCCTTGAACTGAATGGGTTGCCAGGCCATTGCAGAGGGCAGTTGAGAGTCAACCACATTGCTGTGGCTCTGGAGTCACATGTAGGCCAGGCCAGGTAAGGACAGCAGATTTCCTTCCCTAAAGGACATTGGTGAACCAGATGGGTTTTTCCGACAATGGTTTATTGGTCATCAGTAGATTCTTAATTCCAGATGTTCTTTTTTAATTGAATTCAAATTTCACCATCTGCCGTGGCGGGATTCGAACCTGGGTCCCCAGGACATAACCTGAGTTTCTGGATTAATCGTCTAGCGATAATACCACTAGGCCATTGCCTCCCCCTTAAAATGATGCAATATGCTCACATTTTAGTCCACTGTGTCCTTTAGGGTATATTTACTCCTTCCAACAGGAGCTGCACTCAGGAGGGCTGAAGTCACAGTGTTGGGGACATAGGGTTTAGTCCAATCTCTGACTCATGCTCTCTCCAAATGCATCTCACTGTTACTGGAGTGACATTACTGAATATTCCCTTACGTGCACCAGTATATGGTTCCCTACTTGACAACATAATACTGCCAGCTTAATGTGCCACAGGTCACAATGGTTCAATGAGAATATTCCAGTTTGCAAGTGCAGAGGGAGCTGTTGGCATAACATTTCCCAGGAGGTCAGAGTATTTTACTGAGGTTTAATGGTCACAGGACACAAATCCCACTTTAATGCCAACTCTTTGTCCCTCTCCATCCTACAAGAGGGGTGCTGTCGCTGGGGGGTCAGCTCCCCCAGGAGACCCCAGCAGCCTAATTCTAAATTTTATATTTAAGACTGAGTCAAAGATAGTTCAGAAACACCGCCACATAATTCGAATACTACCATTGATTTGAGGGTGAGCCATAGTTTATTCATAGAATCCCTACAGTGCAGAAGGAGGCCATTCAGCCCATCGAGTCTGCACAGGCAACAATCCCACCCAGGCCCTATCCCCGTCACCCCACGCATTTACCCCACTAAGCCCTCTAACCTACGCATCCCGGGACATTCAGGGTCAATTTAGCATGGCCAATCAACCTATCCTGCACATCTTTGGAGCGTGGGAGGAAACCTGGAGGAAACCCACGCAGACACGGTGAGAATGTGCAAATCTGCACAGACAGTGACCCAAGCCGGGAATCGAACCCAGGTCCCTGGAGCTGTGAGGCAGCAGTGCTAACCACTGTGCTACCGTGCCGCCCTTAGCTAAGGTTAAGCACTTTAGTGCTCTAACCGGGACAGAAAATGTTACCTTTTACAGCAATACTTATCCACTGTGGTGGTGATGTTACTGTTTTTCGGTACATCTGATTCAATTATTTTTTCCTCCTTACGGCACGGTGGCACAGTGGTTAGCGCTGCTGCCTCACAGCACCAGGGACCTGGGTTCAATTCCCATCCTCGGGTGACTGTCTGTGTGGAGTTTGCACATTCCCCTCGTGTCTTCATGTGTTCCCTCCGGGTGCTCTGGTTTCCTCCCACAGTCCAAAGATGCGCAGGTTAGGTGGATTGGCCGTGCTAAATTGACCCTAGTGTCAGGGGGATTAGCAGGGCCAATTTGTGGGGTTATGGGAATAGCTTCTGGGTGGGTTTGTGGTCGGTGCAGACTCAATGGGCCGAATGGCCTCCTTCTGCACTGTAGGGATTCTATGATTCTATGAAAGGAATCACAATGAACCACCAAGGCCAAAATGACAGCAATGTCTTTGTGGTGAACCATAGATGGTTACCACTATGGGTACTTGTACATATGTTACTCTTGTTACTGTTGGGGTTAGGGTTTGGGTGTTCCACCTGTTATTATTGTTTATGTGGTACACTCCGTTCGGCTCCGCCTTCTTACAGGAGTATAAAGGTCACTGCTACTTCCTAGTAGCCCTTAGTCTGGGATAGTATTGTTAAGTAGTGTGCTCCAATCTTGTTGTGAATAAAAGCCTTTATTCCCGGGTACGTCCTAGCCTCCCGTGTGAATCAATCGCGCATCAGTCTTCTGACTGATTGATTCAGAGAAGTAGTCATTCCTTTCTGAGTGAAGGTATCGTGTCAAGGAGGGCATAGTAAAACTGTCACAGACTAGATGGGAGCAATCTAGTCTCCCTGACAACTTTGGCTGCAGGAAGTGTGTCCAGTTGCATCTCCTCACAGACCGCATTGTTCGGTTGGAGCGGCAGGTGGACGCACTGCGGAGCGTACAGGAAGAGTTTTAACAACACCAGGTTAAAGTCCTACAGGTTTATTTGCCTGTTGGACTTTAACCTGGTGTTGTTAAAACTCTTACTGTGTTTACCCCAGTCCAACGCCGGCATCTCCACATCATGACGAGCATACAGGAGGCAGAGAGTGTGATAGACACTAGTTACAGGGAGGTTGTCACACCACAGGTTCAGGCTGGTGGATGGGTGACTGCCAGGAGAGGCAGGCAGGTGGTGCAGGAGTCTCCTGTGTCTATTCCCATTTCAAACAGGTATATCATTTTGGATGCTGTTGAGGGGGATAGCCTGTCAGCGGGAGATACCAGCAGCAGCCAGGCCTGTGACACCACAGCTGGTTCTGCTGTGGGACAGGGCCGGGCAAAGAGCAAGCGAGCAGTAGTAATAGGGTACTCACTAGTTAGAGGCACGAACAGGCGTTTCTGTGTTCGCAATCGAGACTCCAGGATGGTGTGTTGCCTCCCTGGTGTCAGGGTCAAGGACGTCTCTGAGCGATTGCAGGACATTCTTAATGGGGAGGGTGAGGAGCCAGAGGTCGTTGTACACATTGGTACCAACAACATAGGTGGGAAAAGGGATGAGGTCCTGAAATGTGAATATAGAGAGTTAGGCAGAAGGCTAATGTGCAGGACCTCGAAGGTAGTAATTTCAGGACTACTACCGGTGCCACGTGCTAGTGAGAGTAGAAATAGGAGGATTAGGCAGAGGAATGCCTGGCTTGAGAGCTGGTGCGGGGGCAGGGATTTAGATTTTTGGATCATTGGGATCTTTTCTGGAGAAGGGCTGATCTGTTCAAGAGGGATGGGTTACATCTGAACTGGAGGGGGACTAACATCCTGGCGGGGAGATTTGCTAGAGCCACTCGGGAGGGCTTAAACTAGTTTGGCAGGGGAGTGGGATCCAAAGCAGTAGGGAGACAGAAGAGAAGTTTGAGGACAGAACAGAAGTTAAAGAGAGCACAGTAATTAGTAAAGGCAGTGTCAGTAATCCTAGTACCAGACAGATCAGACAGAAGCAAGACAGAGAGCAAGGGAAGTCCAGATTAAACTGCATTTATTTCAAAGCAAGGGGCCTGACGGGCAAGGCAGATGAACTCAGGGCATTGATGGGTACGTGGGACTGGGATATTATAGCAATGATTAAAACATGGCTAAGGGAGGGACAGGACTGGCAGCTCAATGTTCCAGGGTACAGATGCTATAGGAAAGATAGAACAGCAGGTAAGAGAGGAGGGGGAGTTGCACTTTTGATTAGGGAAAGCATCACGGCCGTACTGAGAGGGGATATATCCAAGGGTTCGGCTACTGAGTCAATATGGGTAGAACTAAGAAATAAGAAGGGTGAAATCACTTTGATAGGGTTGTACTAAAGGCCCCAAAATAGTCAGCGGGAAATTGAGGAGCAAATATGTAAGGAGATTACAGATAGCTCCAAGAAAAATAGGGTGGTAATAGTCGGAGATTTTAATTTTCCCAACATTGACTGGGACAGCCATAGTATTAGAGGGTTGGATGGAGAGAAATTTGTTGAGTATATTCAGGAGGAATTTCTCATTCAGTATGTGGATGGCCCGACTAGAGGGGGGGCAAAACTTGACCTTCTCTTGGGAAATAAGGAAGGGCAGGTGACAGAAGTGCTAGTGAGGGATTACTTTGGGACCAGTGACCATAATTCTATTAGTTTTAAGATAGCTATGGAGAATGATGGGTCTGTCCCAAAAGTTAAAATTCTAAATTGGGGCAAGGCCAATTTTGATAGTATCAGGCAGGAACTTTCAAAAGTTAATTGGGGGAGTCTGTGGGAAGGCAAAGGGACGTCTGGTAAGTGGCATGCTTTCAAAATTGTGTTAACCAGGGTTCAGGGTAAACACGTTCCTCTTAGAGTGAAGGGCAAGGCTGGCAGAAGTCGGGAACTCTGGATGACTCGGGATATTGAGGCCCTGGTCAAGAAGAAGAAAGAGACACATGACGTGCATAGGCAACTGGTAGGTCCTGGGTGGGATTGTGGTCGGTGCAGACTCGATGGGCCGAATGGCCTCCTTCTGCACTGTAGGGTTTCTATGATTTCTATGATTTCTATGAACTGGGATCAAGTGAATCTCTTGAAGAGTATAGGGGGTGTAGGAGTAGAGTTAAGAGAGAAATCAGGAGGGCAAAAAGGGGACATGAAATTGTTTTGGCAGATAAGGCAAAGGAGAATCCAAAGAGCTTCTACAAATACATAAAGGGCAAAAGAGTAACAAGGGAGAGAATAGGGCCTCTTAAGGATCAACAAGGTCATCTATGTGCGGATCCACAAGAGATGGGTGAGATCCTAAATGAACATTTCTCATCAGTATTTACTGTTGAGAAAAGCATGGATGTCAGGGAACTTGGGGAAATAAATATTGATGTCTTGAGGAGTGTACATATTACAGAGAAGGAGGTGTTGGAAGTCTTAAAGCGGATCAAGGTAGATAAATCTGCGGGACCTGATGAGGTATATCCCAGGACATTGTGAGAGGCTAGGGAGGAAATTGCGGGTCCCCTAGCCGAGATATTTGAATCATGGATAGTCACGGGTGAGGTGCCTGAAGATTGGAGTGTGGCAAATGTTGTGCCTTTGTTTAAAAAGGGCTGCAGGGAAAAGCTTGGGAACTACAGGCCAGTGAGCCTCACATCTGTGGTGGATAAATTGTTGGAAGGTATTTTGAGAGGCAGGACCTACAGGCATTTAGAGATGCAAGGACTGATTAGGGACAGTCAGCATGGCTTTGTGAGTGGAAAATCATGTCTCACAAATTTAATTGAGTTTTTTGGAGGGGTAACCAAGAAGGTAGATGAGGGCAGTGCAGTTGATGTTGTCTACATGGACTTTAGCAAGGCCTTTGACAAGGTACTTCATGGTAGGTTGTTGCATAAAGTTAAATCTCATGGGATCCAGGGTGAGGTATCTAAATGGATACGAAATTGGCTTCTTGACAGATGCCAGAGGGTGGTTGTAGAGAGTTGTTTTTCAAACTGGAGGCCTGTGACCAGCGGTGTGCCTCAGGGATCAGTGCTGGGCCCACTGTTATTTGTCATTTATATTAATGATTTGGATGAGAATATAGGGGGCATGGTTGGTAAGTTTGCAGATGACACCAAGATTGGTGGCATAGTGGACAGTGAAGAAAGTTATCTCCAATTACAACAGGATCTTGATCAATTGGGCCAGTGGGCTGACGAATGGCAGATGGAGTTTAATTTAGACAAATGCGGGGTGATACATTTTGGTAGATTGAACCAGGGCAGGACTTACTCAGTTAATGGTAGGGTGTTGGGGAGAGTTACAGAACAAAGAGATCTCGGGGTACATGTTCATAGCTCCTTGAAAGTGGAGTCACAGGTGGACAGAGTGGTGAAGGAGGCATTCGGCATGCTTGGTTTCATTGGTCAGAACGTTGAATACAAGAGTTGGGACGTCTTGTTGAAGTTGTACAAGACATTGGTAAGGCCACACTTGGAGTACTGTGTGCAATTCTGGTCACCCTATTATAGAAAGGATATTATTAAACTAGAAAGAGTGCAGAAAAGATTTACTAGAATGCTACTGGGACTTGATGGATTGAGTTATAAGGAGAGGCTGAATAGACTGGGACTTTTTTCTCTGGAGCATGGGAGGCTGAGGGGTGACCTTATAGAGGTCTATAAAATAATGAGGGGCATAGACAAGGTAGATAGTCAATATCTTTTCCCAAAGGTAGGGGAGTCTAAAACTAGAGGGCATGGGTTTAAGGTGAGAGGGGAGAGATACAAAAGTGTCCAGAGGGGCAATTTTTTCACAGAGGGTGGTAAGTGTCTGGAACAAGCTGCCAGAGGTAGTAGTAGAGGCGGGTACAATTTTATCTTTTAAAAAGCATTTAGATAGTTACATGGGTACGATGGGTATAGAGGGATATGAGCCAAATGCGGGCAACTGGGATTAGCTTAGGGGCTTTAAAAAAAAAGGGCGGCATGGACAAGTTGGGCCAAAGGGCCTGTTTCCATGCTGTAAACCTCTATGACTCTATGGCTCTAATTTACCCAGAGTCCCTAATGTCTAAGGTTTGAATCCCACCATTGTGAAAGTTGACTTCAATCACCATCCGGAATTAAATGCCCAGTGATTGTTAAAAACTCCCATCGGGTTCACTAACGCCATTTAGGGAAGGAAATCTATCACCCAGAACCACAGCAATATGATTACTTCATAACCATAGTTTAAGGGAATGGGCAAAAATAGTGCCCCTGCCAGTGATGCCCACACCACAAGACTGGATTTTAACAACCTGTGGCTCAGGGGTCAGTTGAGCACCAGGTTTAGGCAGACACCCTAAACTGAGGGAGTGCTGCAGTGTCAGAAGTACTGGGGGGCGATTTTCCAGCCCCGCCACAACTGGCGTGGATCGTACTGATCCTAGAAAATTGCGTGCTGAACTAAAAATCAGTTAAACGCCCAGCGCCAAACGGTATGAAGAGGGGCGTGTCAGGGGTCATGAAGGGGGACCCATTGGACCCATTCAGAGGGCCCCAATGCCCTGCAACGCCAGCGATCCAGGCCCAAGAGGGGATGGGAAAACCTGCTGCTGATGATAGGGGAGCCCCGATGTTCGTGGGGGGAGGGAGGGAGCTCTCAGTTCACTGTGAGATCGGGGCGCCCTTTCAAAACAGCATCCGATCGCTTTGTAGCCAGAGTAACCGGCATGTTTAGGCCCCACCCCTCGCAGAACCAGCAAACAACTCGCCACTTTCCCAAAAAATTACTAAGCGAGGGACGATTGCAGTCCGGAACGCGCCAGACAGATCGGCGCTGATCGTTCCGGTTTTACTGCCGTTATAAGTAATTTCTTGGGAAAATCGCAGCCAGTTGGAGGAGCTGTTAACCTGAAGCGCCATGTTGTCCTGGTGGAAGATCCCATGGTTATATTGCAATGAAGAGTGTGGCAGTTCTCCCTGGTTTCATGTGCAACATTTATCAGTTACAAAAGAAAGACAGCTGAGGCAGACATCGCCATGTTCCTGTTCTGAGGCACTGACCGCGCAAATCATGTTTCCTACATTATAACGGTGACCAGCAATTGGCTGAAAACAGCTTTTGAGATAGAATCATGGAATCCCTACAATGCAGAAGGAGGCCATTCAGCCCATCGAACCTGCACCGACAACAATCCCACCTAGGCCCTATCCATATAATCCTACTTATTTACCCCGCTAATCCCTCTAATTTACATATTCCAGGAAAAATTAGCATGGCCAATGCAAATCTGGTCGGAGCAACTCCCCTCTAAGTTCCTGTTTGACAATGAGCAAGATCTCACCTTCCTATAAAGTTTATTGATATTTATTAGTGTCAAAAGTAGGCTCGCATTAACACTGCAATGAAATCACTCTGAAAATCCCATAGTTTATTTATTAGTGTCACAGGTAGGCTTACGTTAACACTGCAATGAAGTTACTGTGAAAATCCCTGAGTCGCCACACTCCGATGCCTGTTCGGGTACACTGAGGGAGAATTTAGCATGGTCAATGCACCTAACCAGCACGTCTTTCAGACTGTGGGAGGAAACAGGAGCATCCGGAGGAAACCCACGCAGAAAGGGGGAGAACGTGCAAACTCCACACAGACAGTGACCCAAGCTGGGGATTGAACGCAGGTCTCTGGCGCTGTGAGGCAGCAATGCTAACCACTGTGCCACCTTGATGCCCTGACCTTGTTTTTATGTAAGTACCTTCCCTCTCTGGGATGAGGTGGAGCTAAAACACAGAGAGGATCACATCATGCGAGTTGCATGTCCACAGAATCAAACTTCACTCAATCCCAGAAACCCGGAACCCGTTCGTGTATGTGCTCCATTTACAAGAAATGAAGTTTCCTTGAAATTATTTTCTGAATCAACGTCAGTTTTCTTTTTAATGTGAGTGGAACTGATGAGACCATTTTTTTTATTGCCCTTCCCAGTGCTGTGGACCTCAAACCAGATCCATGGACTTCTTGTGCTAACTGTATATTAATTGTGTTTAATGTATGCAGCGTTAACTGAGGATTCATTTGTTCTCCGATTATTGACACAAACAGAATCTGTGGTGGTTGTGTTCGGAGTTGTATGCTTGTAAGATATAACCCTGCAAATGAATGCTTATAAAAGTGTGTAGCAATTGGCTGTCCTTGTTCTATCTTTCACCAACTGGTTTTCTGGGATACAACATCTGGGGTCTAAGGAGAATTTCCAGGGGATCCACAGAATAATTGAGCCCCAACTGACAGGGAAATGGTGTGAGCCAGAAGTAAGAGCGAGTGTGGTTGTCATATCTGCCGTGCAAAGGGCGGCACGGTAGCACAGTGGTTAGCACTGCTGCTTCACAGCTCCAGGGACCTGGGTTCGATTCCCGGCTTGGGTCACTGTCTGTGTGTAATTTCCTCGTGTCTGCGTGGGTTTCCTCCAGGTGCTCCGGTTTCCTCCCACAGTCCAAAGATGTGCAGGTTAGGTGGATTGGCCATGCTAAAATTGCCCTTAGTGTCCTGAGATGCGTAGGTTAGAGGGATTAGTGGATAAATATGTAGGGATATGGGGGTAGGGCCTGGGTGGGATTGTGGTCGATGCAGACTCGATGGGCCGAATGGCCTCTTTCTGTACTGTAGGGATTCTATTCTATGAAAGGGGGCTTGCTCACCTCCTAAGGCAAGCCACATGGTAGAGCATTCAGGAGGCAATGGCCTAGTGGTATTATCGCTAGATTATCAATCCAGAAACTCAGCTAATGTTCTGGGGACCCAGGTTCAAATCCTGCCACAGCAGATGATGGAATTTGAATTCAATAAAACAAATCTGGAATTAAAAATCTACTGATGACGATGAAACCATTGTTGATTGCTGGAAAAACCCATCTTGTTCACTAATGTCCTTTAGGGAAGGAAATCTGCCGTCCTTACCTGGTCTGGCCGACATGTGACTCCAGAGTCACAGCAATGTGGTTGACTCTCAACTGCTCTCGGGCAATAAATGCTGGCCAACCAGAGACGCCCATGTCTCATGAATGAATTTAAAAACTGAAAATGGCAGGAAAGTCAACAATCGGCAAAGCAGCCACATAATTTTCTGGGGTTCAATCCCCAGCATAGCGAAGAGGTCCTTTAGGTTAGGTGAGATCAACCTTCCTCTATCAAAAGGCGGCTAGATATAGCACTTGGGGCGAACGGGATCAAAGGTTATGAGGAGAAAGCAGGATCAGGCAATTGAGTTGGATGATCAGCCATGATCGTGATGAATGGTGGAGCAGGCTCAAAGGGCCGAATGGCCTTTTTCTGCTCCCATTTTCCATGTTTCTATGTAAGTATTACATGTAGTAAGAAATAGGCATCCCGGTCTCACTGAGATCTGTAAGTATATCTCTAAAAGGTATTGTTAACACACTCTTTGCATGCGGCACTGTTATATTATAGGTATGATGTAATATTATAATTTAGATAGGAAGTATATAGAATTGAACCAAAGAACGGTTAGAGCAGAGTGAGGCCAATCGGCCCAACATCTCCATGCTGGCTCTCTGTAAGAGTTACTCAGTTACTCCCACTCCCTCACCTTTGTCTTGTAGGCCTGCAATATTTTTTTCTCTTTATGAAATTATCCAATTCTCTTTTGAAAGCCAAGATCGAGTCTGCCCCCACCGCACTCTCAGACAGAGCAGTCCCCATCCCAACCATTCAGTATGTGAATAAACGTTTTCCTCACATCACCTCAAATTCCACTGTCACTCATCTGAAATCCTTCTCAATTCTTCCAGCCAATGGGAACCCTCAGGATCCTTCACAAAATAATCTTTAAAGAGAATGGCCATTCCACTTAAGAAGGGGATCTTTCAACCGAGAACTACTGCTCTTTGTTGAGGAAGTTTAGTTTAAGTTTATAAGTGTCACAGGTAGGCTTACATTAAAGTTACTGTGAAAATCCCCCAGTCATCACACTCTGGCGCCTGTTCGGGTACCCTGAGGGAAAATTTAGCATGGCCGATGCACCTAACCAGCACGTCTTTCGGACTGTGGGAAGAAACCGGAGCACCCGGAGGAAACCCACGCCGACACGGGGAGAATGTGCAGACTTCGCACCGACAGTGACCCAAGCTGGGAATCGAACCCAGGTCCCTGGCGCTGTGAGGCAGCAGTGCGAACCACTGTGCCACCGCGCCGCCCAAGATTTTTAAGAAGGGGTTGAAGGGAGGTAAAGAGGTTAGGGGAGGACATTTTGGCATTCAGAACCTTGGCAGCTGAAAAAATGGCCACCAATGTTGGGGAGGAGAAAACAGGGGAAGGGCGAGTGCCCAGAATTGGAATAGGATAGAGAGGTCTTGGGAGAATCTGGAGTCTTGGAGACCACTGAGTGGATTAGGGAATTGCAATTTGAGAGTATAAACTCCCTGAATCAAACTTCACCGAAACCTGGAGCTGCAACCAAGAATCCGTACAATGTGCAGCTCCCCAAATGCTGCAAATTTCCTTCTCTTAATTAGTTTAATCCTTGGCAACTTTTTTTAAAAATTCCTGAGAAGTGGGTGAAATTGGTGAGGCCGTTTCGATTTATTCCTGTAGCGCAGCAACCCTGAGAAGATGGCATAGAGTCATAGAATCCCGACAGTGCAGGATGAGGCCATTCGGCCCATCGAGCCTGCACCAACAACAATCCCATCCTGTCCCTATCCCCGCAACCCCATGTACTTACCCCGCTAATCCTCCTGAGACTAAGGGACAATTTAACATGGCCAATGCACCTAACCCGGACATCTTTGGAGTGTGGGAGGAAACCGGAGCACCCAGAGGAAACCCACTCAGACACAGGGAGAACGTGCAAACTCCACACAGAGAGTTAGAGTCATAGAATCCCAACAAGGAGGCCATCCGGCCCATCGAGTCTGCACAGACCATAATCCCACCCTATCCCCGTAACCCCATGTATTTACTCTGCTAATCCCCCTGACACTAAGGGACAATTTAACTGGCCAATTGACCTTGGACTTGGGAGGAAACCGGAGCACCTGGAGGAAACCCACACAGACACGGGGAGAACGTGCAAACTCCGCACAGACAGTGACCCGAGGCCGGAATTGAACCGAGTTCCCTGGCGCTGTGAGGCAACAGTGCTAACCACTGTGCCACCGTGCCTCGGCTTTCTCCAGAGAGCTCAGAGGGTGGTAGGGCTGGAGGGGGTTACGGAGATAGGGAGATTAGCATCTCATTACCATAAACTGACAGCCCATTCGGAGCAAGCTCCAGAATCGTACCAAGGAAAGAATTGTGATTAACATTGCTCGTGGCTTTAGGCCCATAGGTGGCAGCAGTAGGATTCCCAATGACTCCGAGGAACATCTGTTGAAGTGATTTGTTTGAGCTTAGCTTCCAAGAAGCGTTTTGACACGGCCAGACTTCCAGTCAATAAGCAGCTGTCTGTGCAGAAAGCACTTTCTTTCATTTCAAAGGATGAACCTGATACAGACAGATGTCGATCATCGGCCTGCCCCCGGTGCTGGGATCATGTCCCTGGACTGTGCCTCGTTTTGCAGACCCCGGCCTTCACTCAGCACCTTGTTTGTTCAGCAAATCCGCAATCAAACTGGTTCCCCACTTCCCACTGAAACTCTAAATCCACATCTGCTGGAAGAATCAAAGGTCCCGTACACACGTGGGCTTTCCAAACTTCTCAGGTCAACTGCAGTTGATTTTATCAGTGCACATTTACACCAGAAACCATGTCCAATCATTTAGTTATAAACCCGGCCAGCTTGCTTCCAAACAAACAGCCTTCTTCACACGGCAACTGACTTAGTCCAATTCGGCTAAAGTGTG
Organism: Mustelus asterias; assembly: GCF_964213995.1. Lineage (NCBI taxonomy): Eukaryota > Metazoa > Chordata > Chondrichthyes > Carcharhiniformes > Triakidae > Mustelus > Mustelus asterias. The sequence continues at coordinate 88,156,308 of NC_135813.1, read as the reverse complement.
AGAGGAAATAAAGGACATTGGGAGAGAGGGAGCAGACAGAGAGAGTGAGAGAGAGCAGACAGAGAGAGTGAGAGAGAGCAGACAGACACAGAGAGAGCAGACAGACACACAGAGTGAGAGAGCAGACAGAGAGAGAGAGAGAGCAGACACACAGAGTGAGAGAGCAGACACACAGAGTGAGAGAGCAGACACACAGAGCGAGAGGGCAGACACATAGAGTGAGAGAGCAGACAGAGAGAGTGAGAGAGCAGACAGAGAGAGTGAGAGAGAGCAGACAGACACAGAGAGAGCAGACAGACACACAGAGTGAGAGAGCAGACAGAGAGAGAGAGAGAGCAGACAGAGAGAGTGAGAGAGAGCAGACAGACACAGAGAGAGCAGACAGACACACCGAGTGAGAGAGAGCAGACAGACAGAGCGAGAGAGCAGACAGAGAGAGTGAGAGAGCAGATACACAGAGTGAGAGAGCCGACACACAGAGTGAGGGAGCAGACAGAGAGAGTGAGAGAGCAGACACACAGAGTGAGAGAGCAGACACACAGAGCGAGAGAGCAGACAGAGAGAGTGAGAGAGCAGACACACAGAGTGAGACAGCAGACACACAGCTGTGCAGGTTAGGTTGATTGGCCATGCTAAAATTGCCCCTGGGATGCGTAGATTAGAGGGATTAGCGGGTAAAATATGTAGGTATATGGGCGTAGGGCCTGGGTGGGATTATGGTCGGTGCAGACTCGATGGGCCGAATGGCCTCTTTCTGTACTGTAGGGTTTCTATGATAATTCTATGAGCGAGAGAGCAGACAGAGAGAGTGAGAGAGCAGACCGAGAGAGTGAGAGAGCAGACACAGAGTGAGACAGCAGACACACAGAGCGAGAGAGCAGACAGAGAGAGTGAGAGAGCAGATACACTGAGCGAGAGAGCAGGCACACAGAGTGAGAGAGCAGACAGAGAGAGTGGGAGAGCAGACACACAGAGTGAGACAGCAGACACACAGAGTGAGAGAGCAGACAGAGAGAGTGAGAGAGCAGACACACAGAGTGAGAGAGAGCAGACACACAGAGTGAGAGAGCAAACAGACCGAGAGAGTGAGAGAGCAGACACACAGAGCAGGAAAGCAGACAGAGAGAGCAGACAGCAGACACACAGAGCGTGTGAGCAGACAGATACTGAGAGACAGAGAGAGACAGAGCAGATAATGCTGGAATGGAGCAGAGAGACATCGAGGCAGGGCGGACATATAGAGGGATGGAAAGCGCAGACATTGAGAGAGAGAGAGAGGCAGAATAGACAGACACTGAGCCAGAACTGACACTGAGACGGCACATTGGAACAGACAGTGCAGGAGCAGGTTAGACAGGCAGAGAGAGAGAGAAAGACACGGAACAGGCAGATAGCAGATTTATGTGCAGTGCTATGTGCAAATGTGGGCCGGAACTTTGCGGCCAATCACGCCGATGGGATCTTCCTGTGCCGCTGTTGGCACACCTTGCTGTGGGTTTCACGGCAACACCATTACCAATGGCGGGATGTGAGAATCCCGTCACAGGCCAATGGCAGGCTACCTCTATCACCATGAAACACAGGGCAGGTTACAGAGGAAATGCCACCCCGACCTTCCAGCTTCTAGTGTCACACCGTGCTGCACAGTATGGCTAAATTTACCATGTTTCAGGAGCCACTGATTTAAAAAGCAGACTCGAATCAGAAATAGAAAGTAAATCTTGTGGCTGTTATCAGCCAAAGCATCAAGAAATATGGAAAGGCCATTCGACCCGTTGGTATCAGTCCTCAGACCGGTGATGCACAAATCCGGGCTCCCCTCAGCGATTTAAATAAATAGTCTTAATCTGAAACACACCAGCTGATAGGGTGATAGAAGCAGATTCAAGGCTAACTTTGGCATGTCAGCTACGACTCTCACCAACTTTTACAGATGCACCATAGAAAGCATTCTTTCTGGTTGTATCACAGCTTGGTATGGCTCCTACTCTGCCCAAGACCGCAAGGAACTACAAAGGGTCGTGAACGAAGTCCAGTCCATCACTCAAACCAGCCTCCCATCCATTGACTCTGTCTACACTTCCTGCTGCCTCAGAAAAGCAGCCAGCATAATTAAGGACCCCACGCACCCCAGACATTCTCTCTTCCACCTTCTTCCGTCAGGAAAAAGATACAGACATCTGAGGTCACGTACCAACCGACTCAAGAACAGCTTCTTCCCCCTGCTGTTGTCAGACTTTTGAATGGACCTACCTCGCACTAAGTTGATCTTTCTCTACACCCTAGCTATGACTGTAACACTCTCCGTACTCTCTCCTTTCTTTCTCTATGAACGTTATGCTTTGACTGTATAGCGCGCAAGAAACAATATTTTTCACTGTATGCTAATACATGTGACAATAATAAATCAATTCAAATCAAATCAACTTTCAAAAGGATATTGAATAAATACTTCAAGGAGACAAAAGTGCAGGACAATGGGAAGGGAGCAGAGGGGAGTGGAACTCATTGAATAGATTGTTCAAAGAGGCAGCACGGGCACGATGGGCCGAAGGACCTCTTTTGGTGCCGCAGGATTCTCAGATTGTGTGAGGATTTGTGAAGATTAGCTTGTGTGCGGTTAGTGAGTCAGAGAGGCATTTCTCCTGAAGAGGTGCTCTCCCTGTCTGACCCAGGATGCTGAATGGGTCAATAGCTTCCATTATTGGCCCATGACACGATGGTACTGACCTGATTGGCCACGTGTTAGCGTGATGTTCACCTGGAAAGATCTGTAAATCGAGCGGGAGCTGATTTAACCCTTTGATGAACTAAGGAGGCTGTACAGTTTACTGAAGCCCCCAGTCTTTACTCTTAGTTAGCTATGGGTTTCTCACTTTTAATAAGAACAAAGAACAAGGAATAGTAAAGCACAGGAACAGGCCCTTCAGCCCTCCAAGCCTGTGCTGATCACATTGTCCTATCTAGACTAGCCGCCTGTATCCCTCTCCTCCTTGTCTGTTCATGTGTCTATCCAGATAAGTCTTAAATCTCGCTAACGTGTCTGCCTCAACCACCTCACTTGGCAGTCCATTCCAGGCCCCCACCACCCTCTGTGTAAAGAAACTTCCCCCGCACATCTCCCCTGAACCTTTCCCCCCCTTACCTTGAACTTGTGCCCCCTTGTAATTGTCATTTCTGCCCTGGGAAAAAACTTCCAACTGTTCACCTTATCTATGACCGTCTTAATTTTAGAATGTAGAAGGGTAACGGGTAAGGTCCCAATCCAATGACATAAGAACAAGATCTAACCAGTCACCGGAGTGCAGCACTGTTGGAGGAGCTGTCTTTTGGATGAGATGTTAAAATGAGGCCCCTTTTGCCCGCCCGGGTAAACACAGAAGATCCAGTGGCACACCATTCTGAAGAAGAGTAAGGGTGCTCTTCCGGTCTCCCTGGCCAACATTCATCCCTCAGCAACATCAATAAAGCTGGTTATCTGCTCATTGTGGTATGTGGGAGCTTGCTGTGTGCAAATTGGCTGCTGCCTCTCCTACATTACAACAGCGACTGTGCAAAGAAAGTACTTAGTACTGACTGTAAAACACTTTGGGATGTCCTGATGTTGTGAAAGGTGCTATACAAATGAAAGTCTACCTTTCTCTACACTGGAACAACAAAATCAAGCTTTGTTTATTAGAGGACTGAGTGCTGTTTTCAGGAATCCAGTACCGTTGAAGGAAGTCAGGGATAGCTTTGCGCACACAGAACAAACCTTTCCTCAGAAGCACTATGTCGCAGTGTAGGGAAGGGCCAATGACATGTTTGAGTACCTGTCACATTGCTGTGGCATGAATGCATCATTGCTTCACATAGAACATACAGCAGAGGAGGCCATTCAGCCCATCGCCTCAGTGCCACTGGATCTTCTGTATTTACCCAGGCAGGCAAAAAGGGGTCTCATTTGCAAAACCACCCAAAACGAATCCCACTCTCCCGCCCGCTCCCTGTGGTTCTGTATCCTCCTCAGCATTAAATAATCTGGGAATTTTCCTGTATTAGATATCATGGTCTCTAATGTCACCAGTGCCCTGGCGCTTTCCCTGTTTCTGGGTCCCTTATTTCTCTCTCCCCCCTCCCCTCCTCACCCACTCCCTCAAGATTCACCAATCAATTTGTGAAACAATCACAGAAAGGTCCCGTTAGATTGGAAATGCCTATTGCTGGCACTTGGTTATTGTCTGATATGTAAATGCAGTGTGGGCCATTAATATTGAGAGCAGCAATGGAGGAATTAGCAAGGTAAATGTATGGGGTTACGGCAATTGGGTCTGGGTGGGGTTGTGGTCGGTAAACACTCGATGGGCCGAATGGCCTCTTTATGTACTGTAGGGATTCTATGATTCTGTTATAATGCAGTAATAGATTGTGTGCACTCTCTAGATGATCGCACCGTGACTATTAAACAAACCAGAGTGTAACGATTTCATTTTAACAGCATTGTGCAATGTTGTTAATTTGACAGGAAAATATCCATTAGTTATTTCTAACACTGTGCTGATAATAATCACTGATTTTGGTGACTGCCTCAGCCCTCATTAATATATTCTGCACATTCCACCATGTGGACTCGGTGTAGATATACCCTTGGGGAAAGATTCAATACTTGTAACCCAGATAAACTGAACATCTTTCCCATCCTGTAAGACTAGAAGACTTCGACAGCCTGGGAGTATGATAGCATTCCATATAATTATATCATACAAGAGGTGAAATTGGATTCTATTTTATCAGTAATCTCACAGATCAAACGCCTCCTGAGCAATCAAGTGGAGTGATTGAACAACATATGTCTCCATTGTCGGTGAGAAGCGTTGGAGCCCTCAGGTGTCTCTGTGTGACACAACTTTGAAAAGATCAGAGGACAAAGATTGAATGGCTAACAATTGTATTTGTGTTTTTTTTGATCAACAAGACTGAAGACTATTGCTCCTCATACAATATATTTTCAATTTCTACCGCGTAACACAACTTTATCATGATATTTCAACACCCCAAATACTCATTAAAACACCAAGATAGTTTGGGATAATATGTAAGTAGACAGAAGGACAAGATTGAAGTCAATGGAAGAGACTCTTAAGAATCATGCATAGTGTAAAGCAGGTTACTGATTCACTGTGAGCCCATTATACACTCCCATCTTGTTGATACCACCCTCCAAAGCTTGCTCACTAGAAAATATTATTAACAACAAATTAAACAGAACTCAAGCCATGATTTCACCCTCTGTTTGCAAGATGATTATCGATGACAAAGTCAATCAAACCCAGCTCAGCTCATCCATCCAAATCACATCGAAACATTAGGAGCAGCAGCAGGCAATTCAGTCCTTCAAGCCTGCTTCACTATTTAATAACACTGTTTCTATATTTGGGATAGTTACTGTGTTGAGACATGGTCCCTTTAAGAAGACAGCCACATGCTCACACTGGGATGTCATTGGACCTTCCGGAGGCTTGCGGGCAATCTAGATTGTAACCCTGTACAGTGAACATCTCTGGAATAAAACCTGATTGCTGTTTCTGTTCCTCACGTGCCACCTTTATGTAACTTGTTATCGCACCCCACAGCACCAATGCGTTGCAACATATTCATAGAATCATAGAATCCCTACAGTACAGAAGGAAGCCATTTGGCCCATCAAGTCTGTACCGACCACAATCCCACCCAGGCCCTATTCCCGTAACCCCCATGTATTTACCCTGCTAGTCACCCTGACACTAGGGTCAATTTAGCATGGCCAATCGATCCAACCCGCACATCTTTGGACTGTGGGAGGAAACCGGAGCACCCCGAGGAAACTCACACAGACACGGGGAGAACGTACAGACTCCACACAGTCAGTGACCCGAGGCTGGAATTGAACCCGGGTCCCTGGCGCTGTGAGCTTGTCCCTTGTAGATGCACAGGACAGGCTTAAAAACAAATCGAAACTGTCATGCTGAAGATTCCAATTTTTTTTAAAGCCAGTATCAGCTTCACTCATCGTTGCGCTGCTGCATCTCAACCTTGGGCAAATTCTTGGTTCCCATTGTTTTAAAAAGCCTTCCAGAAGAAATAAGGCCTTTTAAGACAGAGTCGAGGAGATTTATTTTCTCTCAGAGAGTTGTCAGTCTTTGGAATTCTCTTCTACAAAAGATGGTGGAAGTAGAGTCTATGACAGTGACCCGAGGCCGGAATTGAACCTGGGACCCTGACGCTGTGAGGCAGCAGTGCTAACCACTTTGCAACTTATGCTACCCTAATTGCTTGAAACATACCAGTGACTACAACTCAAAAGGACTTAATTGGCTAAGGTCACCAAAAAAGGTACTGCATAAATGTAGGTTTTTATCTTTCTTTCATTACATCTGCATCTAGGAGGCAAAGTGACTGAAGCAGTTGTGGAATTGGAGGCCCAATGCTGATTTTTGAAGGATAATTAATCACCGAGCAATCTACTGACTTTAGGAAAGTCACTAGAAAGGAATCACTGCATTTACAAAACAATTCAACTCTGTAGCTAATACAACCTTACCATTCTGACTTCTCTGACACCAAGTCATTGTCATACAATTGTGTTGTAATTTACAGCCTGCACACAGGCTCTATATGATGCTACATTACATTTATACTAAATAAACATGGAGATAGATTTTTTTATTCTAACTGTTATTCGAGGTGTGAGAGAAACAGGCAAATTAAGTGAAAAAATGTATTTAAATAAATAAAAAACTCCAACTCCAACCTGTGACTGCAAAATCCCAAGAGAAATAATTTCTAAAAACACTTAGTCAAAGGCCTGGGATTCACACAGTCACTTTATGCCCTTTATGCTGTTTCTCTAAGATTTCAATAGATGTTTTTTGCCAAAGTTACAATGGAAGTTTTTTCCCAGGGTGGAAGTCAATTACTATAAGTTTAAGGTGTGAGGGCAAGGTTTAAAGGAGATGTGTGAGGTAGTTTTTTTTACACAGAGGGTGGTTGGTGCCTGGAACTCGGTGCCGGGGGAGATAGTGGAAGCAGATACAACAGTGACTTTTAAGCGGCATCTGGACGGATACATGAATAGGATGGGAATGGAGGGATATGGCCCACAGAAGGGTAAGAGGTTTTAATTCAGTCGGGCAGCATGGTCGGTGCAGGCTTGGTGAACCGAAGGACCTGTTCCTGTGCTGTAATTTTCTTTGTTCTTTTTTCTTTGTTCTTTGATAATCGGGAATTCTGACCCTCAGAGAAATTTCAGTCCCACAGTGTGAGCACCTACTGCTAGATTGTAAAGAGGATGGTGCAGTGGGGGAAACCTAGGATGGAATCGAGATTTGTGAAACATTTCTCTAAGCAATCTGTTAGTGACAAATAGGGATTTCATTGCCAGACTTTGCAAGAACAATAAAACAAGCGATCGTGAGTTACCCCTGAGTTTCTGCATCACTCCTAGGTCTTAGTTCCTTCCTTTTTTTGCTAAGGCCCAGGATTCTCAAACCTCTGGAACATCAGCACAGCATGTCATCAGAATGGTGTCTACTTTAGGGCATAATAAAAGTTTAGACTGCTATTTAAATCTTAATTTAAATTCAAAAGAGAATTTTGAGAAGTGTATAGTATTTAATTTTGTGTAACTAAACTTAAAAAGTGACCCCCCACCCTCAACACTACCCCCCCAACCACAACATTCCCCACCCTGCTCCAAGCTCCACCCCACTCTAAACCCCCCATTCCCCCAACCCCACACTCCCTCCAACATTCATTCCCCTGACCTCCCCTTCGCCTTCCATCCCTTCCTTTCCAAGCTCCTTCCAACCTCACGCCGCATCCATATATACACACACACACACACACATGCACATGTACACACACATACACATGTGTACACACACACATGTGTGCACACACACATGTGTGCACACATAAACACACAGACACATGTATACACACATATACACATGTATACACACACGCACACATGCACATGTACACATACATACACATGTGTACACACACGTGTGCACACATAAACACACACATGTGTACACACATACACACATGTATACACACACACACACACGCGCGCGCGTTTATGGTCTCAACCCCATATTCCCACCTGCGACTTCAACTCCATATACCAACCTACTCTCAAAAAACTTTCCCCCCCCCCCCCTTTTATTCATTGACTCTACTTTCACCATCTTTTTGTGGGAGAGAATTCCAAAGACTCACAACTCTCTGAGGGAAAATAAATCTCCTCGCCTCTGTCTTAAAAGGCCTTATTTCTTCTGGAAGGCTTTTCAAAAACAATAGGAGCAAGGTATTTGCCCAAGGTTGAGATGCAGCAGCACAGCAATGAGTGAAGCTGCTACTGACAGACCAGCTTTAAAAAGAAATCAGAATTTTCAACGTGACGGTTCTGATTTGTTTTTAAGTCTGTCTTGTGCATCTAAAAGGCACAAGTCGGGAGTGTGCTGGAATATTCTCCACTTGCCTGGACGAGCTCGGCTCCAACAACACTCAAGAAGCTCGACATCATCCAGGACAAAGCAGACCTGCTTGATTGGCTTCCCATCCATAAACATTCAATCCCTCCACCACCAATGCATGGTGACAGCCACGTATCTACAAGACACACTACAGTGACTCACCAAGGTTCCTTAGACAACACTATCCAAATCCGTGATGTCCAGCCTCCTAGGACAAGGGCAGCAGACACGTGGGAACACCACCACTTGGAGGTTCCCCTCCCAGCTATACACCATCTTGACTTGGAAACATATCACTGTTCCTGCACTGTCGCTGGGCCAAAATCCTGAAATTCCATCCCTAACAGCACTGTGGGTTTACCTACACCTCAGGGACTGCAGCAGTTCAAGAGGCAGCTCAGCATCACCTTCTCAAGGGCAATTATGAATGGGCAGCAAATGCCAGCCTAGCCGGCAACGACCACATCCCATGAACAAATAAATTTTTTTAATGAAATGAACTGAGAACCTATGTATTTCCTCAGGTACAAAGAACAAAGAACAATGTAGCACAGGAACAGGCCCTTTGGCCCATCAAGCCTGCGCCCATACGCGATTTTTATCCCTCTGTTCACTTCCCATTCATGTGTCTATCAAGATGGACCTTGAACGTTACTAATGTGCGCGCTTCCAGCGCGTTTCAGGCACCCACCACCTACTGTGTGAAAAACCTTTCCCCCATGTCTCCCCTAAACTTGATGTAGAGATGCCGGCGTTGGACTGGGGTAAACACAGTAAGGAGTCTCACAACACCAGGTTAAAGTCCAACAGGTTTATTTGGTAGCAAAAGCCACTAGCTTTCGGAGCGCTGCTCCTTCGTCAGGTAGGTGGGAGTTCCAAACTTACCACCTCTCCCCTTAAACCTGAGCCCTCTTGTAGTCGGCACTTCCACCCTGGGAAAAAGAACCCTGCAGGTAGATGTAAAAGATCTCAAACTGCTATATCAAAGAGCAGAGGAGTTATTCCCAGTGTCCTGGACAATAGTTATCCCTTAAGAAACATCACAAAACAAATTATCTGGACATCAACACGTTGCGGTTTATGGGAGCTTGCTGTGCACAAAATGGCTGCTGCACTTCCTACATTATAACAGTGACCGCACTTAAAATGTATTCCATTGTCTACAAAACACTAGGAAAAAAGAAAAATACTGCGGATGCTGGAATCTGAAACAAAAACAGAAAATGCTGGAAAATCTCAGCAAGTCTGACAGCATCTGTGGAGAGAGAATAGAGCCAACACTTCAAGTCTAGATGTCCTTTGGGTTTTTCTGTTCTTGTATCGATAAAGCACTTTTGGACATTTGATTTCATTTGATTTATTATTGTCACATGTATACAGTGAAAAGTATTGTTCCTTGCGTGCTATACAGACAAAGCATACCATTCATAGAGAAGGAAACTAGAGAGTGCAGAATGTAGTGTTACAGTCATAGCTCCAGTGGAGAGAAGGATCAACTTAATAAGCTTTGACAAAGGGTCATCTGGACTCAAAACATCAGCTCTTTTCTCTCCTTACAGATACTGCCAGACCTGCTGAGATTTTCCAGCATTTTCTCTTTTGGTTTCAGATTCCAGCATCCGCAGTAATTTGCTTTTATCAACTTAATGTGAGGTAGGTCCGTTCAAAAGTCTGACAGCAGCAGGGAAGAAGCTGCTCTTGAGTTGGTTGGTACGTGACCTCAGACTTTTGTATCTTTCTCCCAACGGAAGAAGGTGGAAGAGAGAATGTCCAGGGTGCGTGGGGTCCTTAATTATACTGACTGCTTTTGCGAGGCAGCGGGAAGTGTACTCAGAGTCAACGAATCCCGAGCTTATGAAAGTTGCTGCGTAAATGCAAGTCTTTCTTTCTGTAGAAGGGTTTCGGTCGCCCCATTGACAGCAGCCATGATTTTGTCCGTGACGGTCACCTTCTGCTGGTAAAAGCAGCCCGCACCGTACCTGACATGGTGTTAACCATGGAGCAAAAACAGGCAGCTGCTTTGGATAGAGCTCTGGATTATAACAGGGCGGTATCCTGATCTCCAGATGTGCCAATTTCATCAACTTCAAATGCAAAGTATTCATCACCTTTTAACACTTAATCTGGACGGAGCAATGTCTTTTGACACCTTCCCAACGTCATTGTTGTTCTGATCACCTTTCACACCCCTATTCAGACCCTGTTCCACAGCGGCTCCTCCCGAGAGTTGTCTGTTCACAGTGTCTTTCAGCTCTTCACTGCAAAGAGCACACACACACACACACCGCATTCTTCTCACAGTAATGTGGAAAGTTTGATAACTGCATTTCCAGTTCCACGTTGTTTGAACATGCAGCTCGATCCTGCCTCTTTGTGCCCGTCTCGTGCTGCGAGACTTCTGCTCAAATAAGAACTGGAAGTGACTTCAAAACAATCAAGGTCCATGAGTAATGTTTACCCAAACTGTGCTGTCCACTGTCGTGATAATAAGGGGGACAAACAAAATCACGGCATCAAGGAGTCTAAAATAAAAATAGAAAGTGGCGCAGGCTGGTTCGCAACTGAAAGGAAAAAGGTGCGTAGGTTCAGGAGGAGACCATTCAGCCCATCAGGCCCTGTTCTGCCTTTCAATTAGATCATGGCTGATCTGCATCTTGATTCCATCCACCCGTCTTGATTCCAATGCTGTTCCAGCCTCAACTCTCCGCGATCTTTAGCTTACCCTAGGCTCTGCTGTCAGAGAATCCCTACAGTGCAGAAGGAGGCCATTCGGCCCATCGAGTCTGCACCGATCACAATCCCACCCAGGCCCTATTCCCGTAACCCCACACATCTACCCTGTTAATCCCCCTGACACTAGGGGCAATTTAACATGGCCAATCAACTTAACCCGCACATCTTTGGAGTGTGGGAGGAAACCGGAGCACCCAGAAGAAACCCAAGCAGACTACGTGCAAACTCCACATCAACAGTGACCCAAGGCCAGAATTGAACCCAGGTCCCTGGCACTGCAAGGTAGCAGTGCTAACCACTGTGCCATCGTGCCTTTTAACTAACAGAAAATGATCAAACTTCTAACCGACTCAAGAACAGCTTCTTCCCTGCTGCTGTCAGACTTTTGAATGGACCTACTTTGCATTAAGTTGATCTTTCTCTACACCCTAGTTATGACTGTAACACTACATTCTGCACTCTCTCCTTTCCTTCTCTATGAACGGTATGCTTTGTCTGTGTAGTGCGCAAGAAACAATACTTTTCACTGTATCCCAGTACATATGGCTATAATAAATCAAATCAAATCAAATTTAGTTTTGAAATTTTCAATTCACTTCCCAGCCTCTACAGCTTTTTTGGAAGAGAGAGTTCTGGATTTCTACTACCTTTTGTATTAAGAAATGTTTGCTGATGTCATTCCTGAACAGTCTGGCTCACATTTTCAGGGTAATTTCCCTTGTGCAGGAATTCCATGTCCCCCTCCCCCCTCCGCCCATGAGACAATATAACTTCTCTCCAAAGGTTTGTGGATAACACTGAGTGGCTCTTACACGCTCTGGGCCCTATTTTACCATTTTCATTCTAAGTGCTGGGCGGACTTGAATCTGGGAGTGTTTCAGATCCGACTTTTAGACCCGTTTTCAGGTGCCCCCGTACACACTCTGCCTGAAAAAATAGCAGCGATTCTGAATCGCGCTGCACAAGCTTGTGGGCGCGGCTTAACGTGCCCGAAATCCTGCAACTCCGATCGGCACCTCCAACTGCGCATGCACAGAAAAAAAAATAGAGAAACGCTCCCCTGCCACATCGCTCCCGGGCCAGATAATGCCTCCCTCCGGCCCCCACTGACATTGCCCCACCACCACAACATTACTGACCCCCTTATCCCCCCACCTCCCCTCCACCCAGACCGATCGCACGCCCCTCCCCCTCCCCACCACTGATCACACGCAGAGTGGCAGCAGACCCCCCTGTCCCCTCTGACCCCGCCCCTCCCTGCCACCCCGATCTGAGTCAGAGAGTCTTTGGCCCACCTTCCCCCCAACGATCTGAGTCAGAGAGTCATTTGGCCCACCTTCCCCCCCCCCCCCCCCCCCCAACTATCTGGGTCAGAGAGCTGCTGGAAGCTTGGAACTTACCTCCTCAGAAGCTGGAGCACCCGAATCGGACCTTTGTGGACCATGTCTGTTTCGTGCCGAATCTGGATGGGCGAACACGGTGGTAAAGAGGAAAGTGCCGGTAAGGTTGGACGTGCAGCCCATTAAGTCAATTTAAATGTATGCAAATACATTTAGATAGCTGTCACGCCCATTTCAGGTGCGGTCCTGATGGCGGCCATTTTTGGCCTTTGGTAAAGGGGGAGCCATCGCAGAGGAAGGCGCGGATCACCCCACTCGCCTCACGCCCGACTTGACCAAGTTTTCGCGCCCAAAAACGGGCGCAACTTGATAAAATCGGGCCCATGTGTCTGCCCAAGCTCCAGAGAGAATGTATGGCGCATGACCCCTTTTGTACCCGCATCATCCCAGCGTCCACATGGCTGCCTGGTCTACAGTTACCCTTTCAATTCCACAAATCATTTTAAACACCTCAATTAAATTAAATGGGTGGCACAGTGGGTTAGCACTGCTGCCTCACAGCGCCAGGAACCCAGATTCGATTCCCGGCTTGGGTCACTGCCTGTATGGAGTCTGCACGTTCTCCCCGTGTCTGCGTGGGTTTCCTCCGGGTGCTCCGGTTTCCTCCCACAGTCCGAACGACGGGCTGGTTAGGTGGATTGGCCATGCTAAATTCTCCCTCAGTGTAACCCGAACAGGCACCGGAGTGTGGCAACTAGGGGATTTTCACAGTAACTTCACTGCAGTGTTAATGTAAGCCTATTTGTGACAATAAATAAATAAACTTTTAAATCACCCTGTCATCATTTATAATGCAGGCAGCACAAGCCGAGAAGGACAGGTTAACAATTCAGGTTCAGACCTTCACCAAGGTTCAGCAGGGTCTGATTAAAATCAGAAAGCCAGGATCTGGACAGGAAAAGTTGCTCCTGAAACAGGTTGAAGCCACCAGCTATGCAGCGGCCATGAGCCAGAGGCAGCCAATGGCTCAGTTGGTTGAAAATCATGGGTTCAAGACCCACTTGAACATAAAATAAAAAGCAAACCCTGCTGACCTGCTACTCTGGACCAAAGCTGTTGGGCGGAATTTACTCATTTTGTTTTTAATCGTTCAGGGGGTTTGGCGTCACTGGCTGGGTCAGCATTTATTGCCCATCCCTAATTGACCTTTAACTGGGGCCATTTCAGAGGGCATTTAAGAGTCAACTACATTGCTGTGCGTCTGGAGTCACATGTAGGCCAGACCGGGTAAGGACAGCAGATTTCCTTCCCTAAAGGACGTTGGTGAAGCAGATGGGTTTATTTTATGACAATCGACATTGGTTTCATGGTCACCATTAGATTTTTAATTCCAGATCTTTTATTGGATTCAAATTCCACCAACTGCCGTGTTGGGATTCGAACCCGTGTCCCCAGAGCATTACTCTGACAATACCACTGCACCATGGCCTCCGCTATTTTCTCCAGAGTTTGGCAATGGGAAGGAAAAACGACGCGCAAGCCACCAGACTCAACTGCAGTTTGCTCCGCGGTATTGAGAGCAACGTAGCAAAATGGTTCCAAGGATTGGGTCCCATGACATCACGCTGACGAGGTGAGCTTTGTTTGATCCCATGACCCTAGCAACTTCAGTTTTAACATCCCCATAAAAAAATCAAAAATTAAACACCCCTGTAAACCACCCCCACCGAAAAATCCCAACCCCAAACACCCCCTTCCACAGAATCCTCTACTCCCCAACCGAACACCCCCTCGCCCGTCACTGCCTCGAAGTACTGTCCCTGGCATTGCCCCCTGTCAATGCCTCCGGGCACTGCCCCCTGGTGCACACCGTGGGAGACCCGACGTCGTTGTTGTTGGCATGCCCTCACGCCAATATAAATGGACAATGTCACAGGGGAAGGGGAATATAGGGCATTGAGATCTGATAGTTACATTTAGATGCATTCTAATTGAGATCCCAGCATTGAACATCAGGATTCCCGTCACAACATTGACGGGCCCCGTATCTAAGGAAGGATGTGCTGGCCATGGAAAGGGTCCAGAGGCAGTTCACAAGAATGATCCCTGGAATGAAGAACTTGTTGCATGAGGAACGATTGAGGACTCTGGGTCTGTGCTCGTTGGAGTTTAGAAGGATGAGGGAGGGTCTTAGTGAAACATACAGGATTCTGCGAGGCCTGGAAAGAGTGGACGTGGAGAGGATGTTTCCACGAGTAGGAAAAACTAGAACCAGAGGGCACAACCTCAGGCTAAAGGGGCGATCCTTTAAAACAGAGATGAGGAGGAATTTCTTCAGCCAGAGAGTGGTGAATCTGTGGAACTCTTTGCCGCAGAAGGCTGTGGAGGCCAGGTCATTGAGTGTCTTTAAGACAGAGATAAATAGGTTCTTGATTAATAAGGGGGTCAGGGGTTATGGGGAAAAGGCAGGAGAATGAGGATGAGAAAAATATCAGCCATGATTGAATGGCGGAGCAGACTCGATGGGCCGAGTGGCCTAATTCTGCTCCTATGTCTTATGGTCTTATGCGGTGGGGAGGGACAAGCAATGTGGGAAATCCCATCAGTGTAAATTGCATTTCCGGACTCTCGTGTGGGCTTTCCCAGTCCCGCCACTGATCTCACCCCCTGAAAACGGGAGTGGAAAATCCCTCCTCCGTCTTTAACACAATCATTAACACTCCTCGTGTCTTCTGACACGTTTGTTATTTAACCTCCGCCCACCCTCGAACCTACCTTCCATTTTGTTTCACTTCTATCCCTCCCCTCTTGTTTCAACAGCATATAAACCCATCAACATTTCGACTCCTCTCCAGTTCTGAAGGAGGTTCACACTGGACTTGAAACAAAGAAGCTGGGGTGGGATTTTCCCGCCATGTTCTCCCCAAGACCGGAAAACCCCGCTTGGGGTCAACGGACCTTTGCATGATCCGTGTAGCACCCGCTATGATTCCTGTGGTGGGCCCGACGGGAAGATTCTGCCCTCTGGTTCTCCCTCCAGAGGGCGAGTGAGGGGATGGGCATAAAAAATGCTGGCCTCACCAATGATATCCACATCCCGTGAAAGAATAAAAAAAAGGTGTGACTGGACTTGCCGAGTTTTTCCAGCACTTTCTGCTTTCGCTCGAGCCTAAAACCCTTGGCTGACACTGCAGTGCAGAACTGAGGGAACATTGTACCATGGTGCCATCTTTGAGGCGTTAAACTGAGGTCCCATCTGCCTGCTGGCATGGACTAGAAGATCCATGGCAGCACCATGGCGGAAGACTCAAGGCAGCACGGTGGCACAGTGGTTAGCACTGTTGCCTCACAGCACCAGGGATCCAGGTTCAATTCCGGCCTTGGGTCACTGTCTGTGTGGAGCTTGCACTTTCTCCCCGTGTCTGCGTGGGTTTCCTCCGGGTGCTCCGCTTTCCTCCCACAGTCCAACGATGTGCGGGTTCGGTTAATTGGCCATGCTAAATTGACCAAATAGTGTCAGGGGGATTCACAGGGTAAATGTATGGGGTTAGGGGAATGGGGCCTGGGTGGGATTGTGGTCGGTACAGACTCGATGGGCCGAATAGCCTCCTTCTGTACTGTAGGGATTCTATGATCCCATGGCACAGTTTCAAAGAAGAACAGTGGCATGCCCCTTGGCGATCTGACCAATGTTATCCCTCAATCAGCATCGCGAATACGGAATATCTTGGTCATTGTCACTTTGCTGTTTGTGGGAGCTCAGGGGGACGTCCCTTCCCAAGTGGCCAACGTCCGCGGGCCAACAATCAGCCGATTCAGTCCGGTGAAGACCCACGGCTGAGTGGGTGCCACCTTCAAATTCGAGGGACAGTCGAAGACAATAATCATGAGCGGTGCTAGATAAATGCAAGTTCTTCACGGCTCACAGCAAACTCCCACAAGCGACAAAGCGACGGTGACTGGATTATATTTTGTTTTCTTTCTGATCTTTGTGGAGGTATAATTAGTGGCCGGGACCTCAGGGGGAACACAGCAGCTCTTCCACACGGTGCCCGGAGATCACAGTTTAACATCTAACAAGCCAGGAACACAAAGGTTAACAATTAGCCCTTTTCTGCCTGCACCTTGTAAATATTTCCTGTTTTTTTAGAAGATCAGCTGTATAATTTTTGTTTCTGTGTAACCCAAATTTAGTACAAAATGCGGTGGATGTGAAAACTTGCAGAAGCTAGAGTTTCCTGCAGACAGCATTACTGCACAGATCTTTAATGCCTCCTGCCAATGCTCCTTTGAACACAAAGCATAGAAATCATACAATCCCTACAGTGCAGAAGGAGGCCATTCAGCCCATCGAGTCTGCACCCACAATAACCCCACCTGGGCCCTATCCCCGTAGTCCCACATATTTGCCCCACTAATCTACACATCCCGGGGGGACACTAAGGGTCAGTTTAGCATGGCCAATGCACCTAACCCGCACACTATCAGACTGTGGGAGGAAACCGGAGCACCTGGAGGAAACCCACGCAGACACGGGGAGAACGTACAAAGACAGTGACCCAAGCTGGGAATCGAACCCGGGCCCCTGGAGATGTGAGGCAGCAGTGCTAACCACTATGCTAACCACTGTGCCACCAAATGGTAGTTTTTCTATGTTTCTGTAGTTTTTCTATGTTTCTATCATGGGACTCAATAGGATGGGGGTTATAGGTAGGCCTAAAAGGTAGGGATATGTTCGGCACAACTTGTGGGGCCGAAGGGCCTGTTTTGTGCTGTAGTTTTTCTATGTTTCTTTCTATGTTTCTAAATAAAATCAGTTGAAAAATCATTCAGCAGAAACAGGTTAATGATTTCTTTAAAATAGTGGCCAGAGGAATGTCCCAGGAATGTGTTCAGCATTTCAATTTCAGCAGGGTAAAATGAACAGGAGCAGCAGTAGTCTATTCGGCCTCTAGAACCTGCTTCTCCATTCAATAAGGTCATGGCTGAGCTGATTGTGGCTTCAACTCCACACTCCATAGAATCCTGACAGTGCAGAAGGAGGCCATTTGGCTCACTGGGCCTGTACTGACAGATGGCAGTGGGTTAGCCACCCATTCTGTTGACATCCCTCTGTCTGCATATATGCGCGTGGGGGGTTGGGGCTATAAAATTGCCCTCATTTACTGCTGATGGGATAGTCTCAGACAAAGGAATATAACCTGAAAGTGTAACATATCAACTTAAATCGGAACCTGGCTGTTCAGGAGAAATAAAAAGTTGAAAAAAAAGTTGATTTATGAGTGTCACAAGTAGGCTTAACACTGCAATAAAGTTACTGTGAAAATCCCCGAGTCGCCACACTCCGGTGCCTGTTCGGGTACACTGAGGGAGAATTTAGCATGGCCAATGCACCTAACCAGCGCATCTTTTGGACTGTGGGAGGAAACCCACGCAGACACGGGGAGAATGTGCAGACTCCACACAGACAGTGACCCAAGCCGGGAATCGAACCCGGGTCCCTGGTGCTGTGCCACCGTGCCGAATGTGTTTTGCATAATTCTCATTATTCTGGCATCTGCATTCATCCTGGACCAAGGTTTTGCTTCCTTAACACACCTAACCCCAGTTCCAGGACATCTTTGTCATTTAGTCTCTCCCGCCCTCTGCCCTACCCCTGACCTTCCCTTTAGTTCTTCCTCCCACCTCTCTGCTTTCGACGGCATTAAAACCATCATATTTCTACCCTCCATCAGTTCTGAGGAAGAGTCATATTCGAATCGAAATATTTACTCTGTTCCTCTCCCTCCAGCCGCTGCCAGGCCTGTTGAGTAATACTAGCACTTTCTGTTGTTTATTTCAGATTTCCAGCATCTGTGGTATTGTATTCCTATTTCATTCAGAATTGCGGATGGGTAACATTCCTTCACACACAAACTGATAGACAGTTGGGGAGGGCTTTAGTTTAGTTCATTTATTACTAAACTGTACTGTGTACAGTTCTGGTCACCCTATTATAGAAAGGATATTATTAAGCTAGAAAGAGTGGGCGGCAGGGTAGCACAGTGGTTAGCACTGCTGCTTCACAGCTCCAGGGATTTGGGTTCGATTCCCGGCTTGGGTCACTGTCTGTGTGGAGTTTGCACATTCTCCTCGTGTCTGCGTGGGTTTCCTCCGGGTGCTCCGGTTTCCTCCCACAGTCCAAAGATGTGCGGGTTAGGTTGATTGGCCATGCTAAAAATTGCCCCTTAGAGTCCTGAGATGCGTAGGTTAGAGGGATTAGTGGGTAAATATGTAGGGATATGGGGGTAGGGCCTGGGTGGGATTGTGGTCGGTGCAGACTCGATGGGCCGAATGGCCTCCTTTTGCACTGTAGGGTTTCTATCTATTCTATCTATCTAGTGCAGAAAAGATTTACTAGGATGCTACTGGGACTTGATGGTTTAAGTTATAAGGAGAGGCTGGATAGACTGGGACTTTTTTCTCTGGAACGTAGAAGGCTGAGGGGTGATCTTATAGAGGTCTATAAAATAATGGGGGGCACAGATCAGCGAGATAGTCAATATCTTTTCCCAAAGGTAGGGGAGTCTAAAACTAGACGGCATAGGTTTAAGGTGAGGGGAGAAATACAAAAGTGTGCAGAGGGGCAATTTTTTCACACAGAGGGTGGTGAGTGTCTGGAACAAGCTGCCAGAGGTAGTGGTAGAGGTGGGTACAATTTTGTCTTTTAAAAAGCATTTAGACAGTTACATGGGTAAGGTGGGTATAGAGGGATATGGGCCAAATGAGGGCAATTGGGACTAGTTTCGGGGTTTAAAAAAAAGGGCGGCATGGACAAGTTGGGCCAAAGGGCCTGTTCCCATGCTGTAAACCTCTATGACTCTCATGTTATCACAAGTAGGCTTACATTAACACTCAATGAAGATACTGTGAAAATCCCCTAGTTGCCACACTCCAGCGCCTGTTCGGTTACACTGAGGGAGAATTTAGCACAGGCAATACACGTAACCAGCACATCTTTCGGACTGTGGGAGGAAACCGGAGCACCCGGAGGAAACCCACGCAGACACGGGGAGAATGTGCAGACTCCACACAGACAGTGACCCAAGCCGAGAATCGAACCCAGGCCCCTGGCGCTGTGAGGCAGCAGTGCTAACCACTGTGCCACCATGCTGAGGGGTGCAGGGAATCTCTCCCAGACAAAGCAGTAGATGCTGGAGGTGCTGGAGATTGGAGTTTGGAAGAGTGATAGGGGAACCCATAGAAACTTTAAAACTTCTAACTGGGTTAGACAGGGTAGATTCAGAAAGAATGCTCCCAATGGTGGGGGGAGTCCAGAACGAGGGGGTCATAGTTTGAGGATAAGGGGTAAACCTTTAAGGACTGAGGTGAGGAGAAATTTCTTCTCCCTGGGAGTGGTGAATGTGTGGAATTCACGATCACAGAAAGTAGTTGAGACCAAAACGTTGTGTGATTTTAAGAAGAAATTAGATATAGCTCTTGGGGCTAAAGGGATCAATGGATATGGGAGGATGGGGGGGATCAGGATATTGAATTTGATGATCAGCCATAATCATAATGAATGGCGGAGCAGGCTCGAAGGGCCGAATGGCCTTCTGCTGCTTCTAGTTTCTATGTTTCTATGCTGGCTCGATTGCTATTTGTAAATCTGAGATCAACGATTTTTGTTAGACATATATATTGAGGAATATAGAGCCAAGTTGGGTGGATAAAAGAGAGATATAGGTCAGCCATGATCTCATTGAATGTTGAAATAAGCTGAAGGGATGGAATTAGTCCTCCTCCCATTTCCAATATTCCTTTCCCCACCCTGGTCCAGGTTCATTATTTTGGAAAGTCTTTATTCGCCAAGTGAAAGCTTACAGGTTTCATATTTCCCTTTAAATAATTGATGAGCAACTGTCAGCTTATGAACCACCGCCTGCGTTATACAGAGTATCAACCATTTTAAAACTGAAGAATTCAATTGTTATGAGATTATAGCAGCATATTCACACTGGATCAGCTAGCAATTCAAGCCCTTCCCTTCCCCTGCAAGTGAACAGAGTGTCTCTTATTGCGTTCAGTAACTATGCCCTTTTACAAATACTGTTTTTGAAAATGATGCAACTGGAACCTTTCTTAGAAACCATTTCTTTAATCCCTCAAAGATCAGCGGCATGTTTTAAGAATTTGTTAAGGCTTTCATGGATTTGGGGTTAACAGGGTGGAATAGTAATGGACGGTATAGAGATTTATTCTACATACAATAAGTTATTAGGACATGAAGAGGCTCCACCTGAGGACCGCAACTGCTAAACCTCACCACCACCCACACATTTACCCTGCTAATCCCCCACCTCCACCCTTCATTTCTCGTATGACAGGGTAGATTCAGAAAGAATGTTCCCGATGGTGGGGGAGTCCAGAACTAAAGGTCATAGTTTGTTTAAGTTTATTTATTAGTGTCACAAGTCGGCTTACATTAACACTGCAATGAAGTTAATGTGAAAATCCCCCAGTCGCTACACTCTGACGCCTGTTCAGGTACACTGAGGGAGAATTTAGCATGGCCAATGCACCCAATCAGCATATCTTTCAGACTGTTGGAGGAAACCGGAGCACTCAGAGGAAACCCATGCAGACACGGGGAGAACGTGCAGACTCCGCACAGACAGTGACCCAAGCCAGGAATCGAACCCAGCTCCCCAGCGCTGTGAGGCAGCAGTGTTAACCACTGTGCCACTGTGCAGGACAAGGAGTAAACCTTTTAGGACTGAGGTGAGGAGAAATTTCTTCACCCAGAGAGTTGTGAATCTGGGGAATTCACGACCGCAGAAAGTAGTTGAGGCCAAAATGTTGTGCGATTTCAAGAAGAAATTAAATATAGCTCTTGGGGCTAAAGGGATCAAGGGATATGGGAGGAAGGCAGGATTAGAGTATTAAATTTGATGATCAGCCATGATCAAAGTGAATAGCGGAGCAGGCTCGAAGGGCCGAATGGCCAACTATTGCTTCTAGTTTCTATGTTTCTATGATCCTCCTCGAACATATTTTCAGCGATTACACAGGACTGAGAAATAATACTTATGCTTCATTTTTAAATGAAGCTTTGTAACTGATAGCTTTGTGGGAAAACTTGGGGGCACATTTGCTGATGTCACTTCCTGTCATTATCGGCCTGTCTTCGGGTGACTGAAACGGTGCACGATTTTTTTATTTTCGGAAAATGGCAGAGGTCAGCTGACCTCCCCAAGATGGAGAAACCGTGGGGTAAAAGATAAGTAAGAAGTCTCACAACACCAGGTTAAAGTCCAACAGGTTTATTTGGTAGCAAATACCATAAGCTTTCGGAGCGCTGCTCCTTCGTCATTGTGCTCCGAAAGCTTATGGTATTTGCGACCAAATAAACCTGTTGGACTTTAAACTGGTGTTGTGAGACTTCTTACTGTGCTTACCCCAGTCCAACGCCGGCATCTCCACATCATGGGTAAAAGATAAGACAGACATAGCTGCAATGATACATCAAATGGACACCCTCCTTCTGCCCCCTCGGGTGAATGTAACAAATCCCATAAGAAGCAACAAGTCCCCCCCCCAATGTCCTGGCCAATATTTATCCCACAATAAATGTCACTAAAACAGGATATCTGGTCATTTATCTCACTGCTGCTTCTGGGAGTTTGCTGTGTACCTGATGTACAAGAGTAAAGAATTAATGATAAATTTCAATTAAAATTGGTTAGGTCACAGGAAGAGTGTTGTGTGCAGTGTTGAGCTATAATTAGTAAGTAGTCTCACAACACCAGGTTAAAGTCCAACAGGTTTATTTGGTAGCACAAGCTTTTGGAGCACTGCTGTTTCATCAGGTGAGTGCCTGTTTTCAGAGCTATAACTATACAGGGAAGATACTGAGGGAAAGTGAGGGCATTTTTGGAATCTAGAGGAATGTAAGAGAAATAATACCTATCGTTATATTGATAAAATTAAGGCAATAAAAGGAGGTGACAGTATTTGAGATCCATGGAGCACAGCCTGAAGGGTGAATAATGTTGAATTTACCCAACAGAATAAAGAGTGGCCTCTAAAAAGGAGCAACGTGTCAGCTACCTACTGCAGTGGTTTCAGCTTTCTGAGAATTCTTTTTCAACAGAAGAAAAAACCTTTTACTTTTCATGTTATTACCTGGCAGTTTTAAGAAAGAACTCTTAACTTCTGGGCATGAACTTACTGATTAATTTGCATTGGTAAATATCATTGCAGAATCTTCAAAGACTGCTGCCCATGAGATGTCAAGAGGAATGCAGGAGGCCATAGGTGTGTTGGTCTAACCCTCGTGTTGTCATGGCAGTGGAACAAGTACACAGGCTGCCACCCAGGTAGACGGCATGTTCTGTGGTACATAATCAAAGAACAGAAAACTCTCCCCAAGTCATCCCTCTTCATACCAGACAGGGGTAGTAATGATGAGGACACATGATCCTACATTAGAGGGCACCCTCCCGAGGCTGAAGACACAGCACAGTAAACACAACCTTGAACTGGAGGGAGTTTTGAACAAATAGCAGCAAATACCTGTGTGTGTTGTGTGTATGTAGGAGAGAGGTCGGAGAAAGCTAATGTTACAGCTTGGAGGGTGGGAAATCAGAGGCTGGACTCACTGCACATCAGAGCATTCTTCAGGTGCGCAGAGTAACAGTGTGTGCTGGAGGTAATAGCGTGGGAAAAGAGATTTACCCAAGCATCCAGTGATCTGGGCATTTTGTAATATATTATTCACGCTTTCGACTTGCTGGATCAGATCACGACAGTGCTGGAAAAGTAAAATCAATCCTGCCACTGGTTGCATTTTTCAAAGTCGCGGGACAACCCAATTTTCCAGCCCCAAACATTGTGCTTTTCCAGATAAAAGTAAAATACTGCGGATGCTGGAAATCTGAAATGAAAACCGAAAAATGCTGGATAAACTCAGCAGGTCTGGCAGCGTCTGGAGAGAGAAACAGAGTTAACATATCGGATCTAAATGACTCTCCTAACAGAACTGAAGCAAGGTAGAAATGTAAAGAATTATAGAGTAAGAAAGGGAGATGGACAAATTTGTCACGGACATTTGACAAATGGGAGTATTAATGTGGCCAAAAGAGAAAATGCTGGAAAATCTCAGCAGGTCTGGCAGCATCTGTAAGGAGAGAAAAGAGCTGACGTTTCGAGTCCAGATGATCCTTTGTCAAAGCTCTTGTCAAAGTGTTAATGGTGGCCATTAGGGGATGAAGAGTGCTAATGGTGGAAAAAGGTGAGGTAGCGAAGTTGTTGAACTTAATGTGTCCCGAAGGCTGTAATATGTTCAGCACATTAAGCACATTGGGCATGTTACAGCGGGTCAGCACTGCTGCCTCACAGCTCCAGGAACCCCGGTTCAATTCCCGGCTTAGGTCATTGTCTGTGTGGAGTTTGCACATTCTCCTCGTGTCTGCGTGAGTTTCCTCCGGGTGCTCTGGTTTCCAGCCACAGTCCAAAGATGTGCAGATTAGGTGGATTGGCTATGCTAAATTGCCCTTTAGTGTCAGCTAGGGTAAATGCATGGGGTTATGGGGGTAGGGCCTGGGTGGGATTGTAGACGGTGCAGACTCTTGGGTCAAATGGCCTCTTTCTGCACTGTAGGGATTCTATGATTCAACAACATTAAATAGTAAACTTCCCCCTCAATCTTAAATCTTACTCCGCTCCCCCTCTCCTCCACCACCCTGTTGTACTTTGTTGTTAGTTTTTTTTCAGCTGACTGGCCAGCCCCAACACAATTCCACCCCTTCCCCAACTCGGTCACCTGTCCCTGGCTGTTCAGTCGCTCCCATTAACACGTTCTGCTATCTCACCTTTGCTGCTATGAGAACTCTTCATTCCTTAATGGGCACCATTAACACTCCCTTTTGTCTAATTTCTATGACCAATTTGTCAATCTCTCCTTTGCCCCGACCTATCCTTGTTCATCTATCCTGCCCCACTTCCTCCGTTCCCTTTCCTATTCTGTAATTCTTCACTTTTCTACCTTACATCAGTTCTGTAGAAGGGTATCTAGTCTTGAAACGTTAACTCTGTTTCTCGTCACAGATGCTGCCAGACCTGCTGAGTTTATCCAGCATTTTCTGCTTTTCCATATACTTGGTGTATAATTCAACCCCCTCTTTCAGCCACGGCTTGCTACACTCGCGTTAATAGTCAGCCTCAATTGTTCAATGTTTTACTTATTGCTACATTTTAACTGGATGCAAGGGATCAAGCAGATGATATGGACTGTGTTGTGAAGATGCGCAGGAGATTGAGACACCCACCCCCGCCCCCCACCCCCCCACCCCTCCGCCCCACCGCACCCCCCCACCACCACCACCACCACCACCCCCGTTCCCCCCACTTTATATCAGATGATGACATTTCAAAATGGCAATCACCCCCACCTGCACGGGCGGTTCACTTTTACACACAGCATATAGGTTGGTGCCTGTTTTTGGAGGGATTCTTCAAGGCTTCAAATATTAACTTACAGTTGGCATCTATAGCAAAGGGATGTCGGCAAAATTGCCACAAAAGCAAGTCAGGGTTGTGTTCATTTCATAAAACACGATGTGGCGATTCGAGTCCGCAGTGGCACTCACAGTTCTCTTGTTTTTTTCTTACAATTTCAAGCATGAGATGGTGAAAGACTGCCACCTTCAAAAACATGTTCTTGAAACTGCATTCGATTAGCAACTGCACCAGAAACCAGCTTCCCATTGAGTTGAGGCGTTGCCAGGGTAAAGTGGTCCCGAGTAACTCATCCCCATGTGGGGGTCATTCCGACTTTGCTGGTTTTAAAATTAAAGGATCCTGGCATTTCCATGCCCCCCCCCCCACACCGTGCCCCCGCACTCCCCCGCCCCCCCTCCCCCCCCCCGGCCCGGCAACCCCCACTTCCCCCCCCCCCCGCAGCCCCCACTCCCCCCCACCGCAGCCCCCACTCCCCCCCCCGCAGCCCCACTCCCCCCACCGCAGCCCCCACTCCCCCCCCGCAGCCCCCACTCCCCCCCCCACCGCAGCCCCCACTCCCCCCCCCGCAGCCCCCACTTCCCCCACCGCAGCCCCCACTCCCCCCCGCAGCCCCCCCACCGCAGCCCCCACTCCCCCCCCCCGCAGCCCCCACTCCCCCCCACCGCAGCCCCCACTCCCCCCCACCGCAGCCCCCACTCCCCCCCCACCCCCCACTCCCCCCGCCCCCCCCCCCCCCCCCCCCACATTCCTCCTGCATTCCTCTTGACATCTCATGGACAAAGCATACCGTTCACAAAGAAGGAAACAAGAGAGTGCAGACTAGCTAGGGTGCAGAGAAAGATCAAGTTAATACAAGGTAGAACAAAAAAACAAAGAAAATTACAGCACAGGGACAGGTTCTTCAGCCCTCCAAGCCTGCACCGACCATGCTGCCTGTATGAATTAAAACCTTCTACCCTTCGGGGGACCATATCCCTCTATTCCCATCCTATTCATGTATTTGTCCAGACGCCCCTTAAAAGTCACTATAGATAGGTCCATTCAAAAGTCTGATGACAACAGGGAAGAAGCTGTTCTTGCACCTGCATTTATATGGCACCTTTTAGAGCCTCTTGAGTGAGTTTTGCACAGATTCAGTCTTTACTTCACTGTGGTGAAGATGGTGGCGGTGGGCACTGGATTTTGCTCGAGATTGGCAGGCACTCTCGTTAATGTAGGCATCAACCAGCCCCATACAAATAAAGTTCAGCCTAATCCTGCAGCCAGGGTCAGCACCAACGGGCAATGTCCCAGCTTAACCACCACCCAGGTATCATCAAAGTATTCTTGTACAGTTTTGGTCCCCTTACCTTTGGGGCGGCACAGTGGTTAGCACTGCTGCCTCACAGCGCTAGGATGAGGGGTGTAGCTTATGATGAGGGGTGTAGCTTATGAGGAGAGATTAAACAGATTGGGTCTGTACTCGTTGGAGTTTAGAAGGATGAGGGGTGATCTTATAGAGACATATAAGATAATGAAGGGGCTGGATAGGGTAGAGGTGGAGAGATTCTTTCCACTTAGAAGGGAAACCAGAACTAGAGGGCACAGCCTCAAAATAAGGGGGGGCCGGTTCAGAACAGAGTTGAGGGGGAACTTCTTCTCTCAGAGGGTAGTGAATCTCTGGAATTCTCTGCCCATTGAAGTGGTGGAGGCTTCCTCGTTGAATATGTTTAAATCACAGGTAGATAGTTTTCTGATCGATAAGGGAATTAGGGGATATGGGGAGCAGGCGGGTAAGTGGAACTGATTCGCTTCAGATCAGCCATGATCTTATTGAATGGCGGGGCAGGCTCGAAGGGCCAGATGGCCTACTCCTGCTCCTATTTCTTATGTTCTTATGTTCTTATGAACCCAGGTTCGATTCTGGCTCAGGCGACTGTCTGGACTGTACACATTCTCCCCGTGTCTGCATCGGTTTCCTCCGGGTGATCCGGTTTTCTCCCACAGTCCAAAGATAGGCGAGTTAGGTTGATTGGCCATGCTAAATTTCCCCTTAGTGCCAGGGGGACTAGCTGGGGTATATATGTGGGGATAGGGTCTGGGTGGAATTGTGGTCGGTGCAGACTCAATGGACCAACTGGCCCTGCATTGTAGGGATTGTATGGTTACCTTAGAAAGGATATAGTAACATTGGAGGCAGTCCAAATGAGATTCACCCAGCTAATCCCTGGGATGAGAGGGTTGTCCTATCGAGAGAGGCTAAATAGCCTGGCTCTGTATTCCTTGGAGTTTCGAAGAGTGAGGGGTGACCTTATTCAAACACATAAGATCCTGAGGGGGCTTGACAGGGTAGAGGGTGAGGTGTTTTCACTCGTGGGAGAGTCTTGAACAAGGGGACATCACTACAAGATAAAGAGCCGGTCATTTAAAACTGAGATGCGTAGAAATTTCTTCTTGCAGAGGGCGGTGAATCTCTGGCATTCTCTGCCCCAAAAGGGTGAGTGGAGGCTGGATCATTGGAAGTATTTAAAGTGGAGTTGGAGAAATATTTGATAGATCGAGGAATAGAGGGCTTCGGGGAAATGGCACAGAAAAGGAGCTGAGGCCGGCATAGATCAGCCATGATCTTATTGAATGGCAGGGCAGGCTTGAAGGGCCTGGTGGCCACTCCTGCTTCTATTCCTTGGTCAGTAGATAGCAACTCGTAGCAGCTTTTTAAAAAAATATTCTTTCGAGGAATGCAGGTGTCAGTGTCAAGGCCAGCATTTGTTGCTCATACCTAGTTGCCCTGAGTAACTTCCTCTGCCACTTATTTCAAAGGGCAGTTAGGAGTCACATGTAGATCAAACCAGCTAAGGATGGCAGATTTCCTTCCCTAAAGGGCATTAGTGAATCAGATGGGCTTTTATAGCAATTGGGTTCGCTATTATTTAGTATACAGTGAAAAGTATTGTTTTGTGAGCACTATACAAAGCATACCATTCATAGAGAAGGAAAAGAGAGAGTGCAGAAGGGGTGGCACAGTGGCACAGTGGTTAGCACTGTTGCCTCACAGCGCCAGGGACCTGGGTTCAATTCTGACTTTGGATCAGTCTTGGAGTTTGCACATTCTCCCCATGTCTGCTATTCCTCCAGATGCTCTGGTTTCCTCCCACAGCCTGAAAGATGTTAAACTGCCCCTTCGTGTCATGGGGATGAGGAGGGTTATGTGGTTGGGATTGTTGTCGGTGCAGGCTAAGTGGGCCAAATGGCCTCTCTTGATTCAATGTTCGTCTAGCTTTTCAATTGCAGAATTATTTGTCGAATTTAAATTCCACCAGCTGTCATGGGTTGGATTTGAACACTTGTCCCCAGAACACCAGCCTGGTGCCTGTGGATTCGCAGTCCAGTGACACTACCACTCCACCACCATCTCCCCTAAGCTGGTAACGCGGGTTCAGCCAAGATATGTTACTTCTAATTGACAGAATTATTATTCGTTATCATATATCATTGATACCTTTGACAATTAACAAAATCATCATAGAAACCCTACAGTACAGAAGGAGGCCATTCAGCCCATCGAGTCTGCACCGACCACAATCCCACCCAGGCCCTACCCCCATATCCCTACATATTTTACCCACTAATCCCTCTAATCTACGCATCCCAGGACACTAAGGGGCAATTTCAGCATGGCCAATCAACCTAACCCGCACATCTTTGGACTGTGGGAGGAAACCGGAGCACCCGGAGGAAACCCACGCAGACACGAGGAGAATGTGCAAACTCCACACAGACCCAAGCCGGGAATCGAACCCAGGTCCCTGGAGCTAACCACTGTGCTACCGTGCCGCTACCGTGCCGAGTTCTGAAGAAACTATTTTATTTTCCTGCTCGTTGGATGCCTGATAGTTTGTTACTAAAGCACTACAGATTGAAGTAAAGAGAATGCTTGTGACTGTTTGTGAGTGACTTTTCTCTATTTTGAGTTGAACACAAGTGTCCCCCTCTGGGGCACGGCTGAGGGGTAAAAGCAGAGAGAATTGGTAGCAAGTCTCCATTCAGTTGTGTTGCTCGAAGTGTTTCTGGGATTTGCACTGAGGTGGGGGAGGGAGGGTGGCAGGTTTGTACCTCAAGCAGATGTGGTTCATGGGTGGCATGGTGGCACAGTGGTTAGCACAGCTGCCTCACAGCGTCAGGGACACGGGTTCGATTCTGGCCTTGGGTCACTGTCTGTGCGGAGTCTCCCCGTGTCTGCGTGGGTTTCCTCCGGGTGCTCCGGTTTCCTCCCACAGTCCAAAAATGTACAGGTTAAGTGGATTGGCCATGCTAAATTGCCCCTTAGTGTCCCAAGATGTGTAGGTTAGAGGGGTTAGTGCAGTAAATATGTAGGGTTATGTGGATAGGGTCTGGGTGGGAACTCTGTCGGAGTTTTGGGGCCTGGGTGGGAGGCTCTGTCGGAGAGCCAGACTCGATAGGCCGAATGGCCTCCTTCTGCACTGTAGGAATTCTATGATGGTAACTCCAGCTGAATAAAGTGCGAGAGATGTCACACTGACTCCCGTTCATTCTTCTGTGTCTCCAAACACAGGGAGATCCAGTGCTAGGGCAACTTTCTCCCTGAAGCTGGAATGCCAAATCAAAGGGTGGAGATGAACAAGTTCACAACCAGCCAGAGGGCAAGTTGTTTCTTTCCACAAATCCAGAGGACAGTCCTCGGTGATGAAAACTTTCAGCTGCCCTGGATTTAAACAGGTTCGTTCTGTCTCATTAGTTAAAGTGCGGGAGTGTTGGTCACATGACTCAACAAACCCCCTGAAGCTTTGATGCTGCACAAAGTTTAGCAACTTGTAATTTCAAACTACAGGGTGAGTGGAAATGTCTGATTGGCTTACCCCTCCAAGTCACTCACTATCCTGACCTGGAAATGTATCAGTGTTCCTTCACTGTCGCTGGGTCAAAATTCTGGAACCCCCTCCCTAACAGTACTGTGGCTGTACCAGTGTTAATCCTCCACATGGATTGCAGTGGTTCAAGAAAACGCATCACCACCTTCTCCAGGGCAATTAGGGATGGGCAACAAATGCTGGCCTAGCCCGCGATGCCACATCCCAGGAAAGGACAATATAATTAACATGCCACAAGATACCCATCTCTAGCAAATCCTGTCCAATAAACCATGAATGTTGGGCAGCATAAAACATAGCCTTAAGGTTTGGGACAATTGTCTGAACTACCAATTATCTTAAATCTATGTCCAATCTAACCAACCCTCCAACCAGAGGAAGCAAATTCTCTTTGGAGTATCGTGGGATAGAATCCCAAAGAATCTCAACAGTGCAGAAGGAGGCCATTTGGCCCATCAAGCCACACCGACCACAATCCCACCCAAGCTCTACTCCCGTAACCCCACATACTTACCCTAGCTAATCCCCCTGCCACTAGGGTCGATCGAGCATGGCCAATCAACCTAACCGCACAGCTTTGGACTGTGGGAGGAAATCGGAGCATCCGGAGGAAACCCACACCGACACAGGGAGAACGTGCAGACTCCACACAAACAGTGACCCGAGGCCGGAATTGAATCGGGGCCCCTGGCACTGTGAGGCTGCAGTGCTAACCCACTGTGCCACTGTGCCGCCCAGTATCACTTCAGTATCCTCCAGAACAGACCAGCAGGACTTCAGCTGAAGATCAAAGCTGCACCGCTGGCACTGCAGCCCGCCCTCAGCACTGGAGGATTATGAGCTCCAGTCCTGGAGCAGGATTTGAAGTCTCTACTTTCCCGAAACGTTCAGACTCAGATCCAAAAATACATTCCTAAAAATAACTCACTGGGAGAGATGACTGGAATTGTTGGAGGATCATTCCACAACATGTAAAATAAATGGAGACTGGCTTTGAAAAGAAGTCTGGTAGCACAAAGATTTGATTGGGTCAACCTTTGGACGTGAAGTGGATTTGACCAAACGATGGAAGCAGGAATGCTGATGAGCGAATGCCTGCTTTCGTCAAACATGGTATGCAAAGCCACTCAATCATAGCGGACAAAGATACAACTGAGGATAGCCTGCTCCTTCCTCTGTTTACACCTAGGGGGAGAAGAGAAAAAAACAACCTCCGAAAACATGTACCCGACATCATCAGCCTCAATCCTCTCTCCATTAGTCACTGTCACGTTAGGACACCAGCTGCAAGCTGTACTGCCCCTCTGCTCAAGATACAAAACAGTTTCTCCTCGCATGAGCTTCCCTAACCCGCACGCAACTGCAGTCACGTGCTGCTTCCTCTGGAGAGGCGAAGGGGAAAGAAAAATCATTAAGAATTCCTGCTTTGTTCTGAGGCCCCGAGCACCATGTACAGATCTCAAAACAAGGATCTAAGCCTCCAGGAGCAGATTCCACTGGTGTTATCATAGCTGGACTTCATTTGTACACAGCATCATTTGCTTTTTAACTCTTCCAAAACTTTACCGGCGTTTTTCGTTCCACATTTCTCTCCCTCCACCTTCATTTTGTTTTTAACCTCCTGGTGGCTCAGTGCCCTCTCACCTCTGAGACAGGAGGCCATGGGTTCAAGTCCCCACTCTGGTGCAGCACTGAGGGAGTGCTGCACTGTCGGAGCTGCCCTCCTTCGGGTGAGATGTCCACATCTCAGGCGGATGTGAAAGATCCCATGGCACTATTTTGAAAATGAGTAGGTGGGGGAGGGAGTTCACTCCAGTGTCCAACATTTGTCCCTCTCCCAACATTGCAAACGGATTACCTGCCTTTTGGGGGAGTTTGCTGTGCTTGGATTGGATGTATTGTTTCCTAGATCACAAGAGGGACAACATTTAAAGTTTTAAAATGTATTTATTAGTGTCAACAAGTAGGCTTACATTAACACTGCAGTGAAGTGACTGTGAAAATTCCCTTACTGTGTTACTGTGAACATTTCAAAAGTACTCCATTGGTTGTGAGGCATTGGGATATCCTGAGGTTGTGTAAGACACTCTATCAATGCCAATCTTTCTTATTTTTTGCTATGTCTTATAGGAAAATAATGACACAGAATATCTGCTGAGAACAGAACGGATGGCACGGTAGCACAGTGGTTAGTCCTGTTGCTTTACAGCGCCTGGGTTCAATTCCTGGCTTGGGTCACTGTCTGTGGGGAGTCTGCACATTGTCCCCGTGGGTTTCCTCTGGGTGCTCCGGTTTCCGTCCACAGTCCAAAGATGTGTGGGTTAGGTTGATTGGCCATGCTAAATTGACCCTAATGTTGGGACGATTAGCAGGATCTGGGTGGGATTGTGGTCGGCACAGACTCAATAGGCCGAATGGGCTCCTTCTGTACTGTAGGGATTCTATGAGAACAAGGTGACTTATATCGGCAATTCAGCCCTTCGAGCATGCTCTGTCACTCAATCAGATCATGGCTGATCTCTTCCTGTTCTCAATTCCACCTCTCTACCAGTTCCCCATTTCCCTTTCACCCATTTTTTTTTATCAGACTTGGAGAATAACAGGTGCGAACACAGAATGTTCAATGCCGCCCATTTGAGTTTTTCAGCACTAATCAAAGCCACCCAGACATGTTGCATTGGCTCTGGCTGCAGACATCATTACTTGGCAGAGTTTACCTGGCCATGTCTCAGTTAAATTTTCATTTGCCTTTGGATGATCTCAGCACAGATATCAACCTATTTTCGGACACTGACTCAATAGTAACCGGTTTCTATTTCAAACGAGCTGTTGCCGGTTTGATGGCAGTGTGCCAGCAAAAGCTTCTCTCTCTGAGCTGTTGATGCTCCAGTACTGTATGAATGCAACGTCAAAGGAAGGAGTCAGTCCCTCTGATGTGGGGAGGGATTAGGGTGAGCAACACATTTGAGGCCTGGAGAGATTTTAACTCCTGGGACTGGTCTCCGTATGCGGGTTCAGACGCCCGCCCGAGCCATGCAGAACTAGATAATCACACCCACATCTTGACCCCAACAGTAGCACCAGGGCCCACAACTGGAACTTGTCAGGAGAATGACTTCCAAACTAATCTGCTGAAATGATATTTCAGCATGTGGTCAGTCCCGGGAATCCTAAGGAAGACAGAGGAGATAGTTAGTGTTGATCCATTGTGGGATCCACTATATGGTTTGCATTAGTTAAAAGACTTCATTTTAAGGTATTTCTGCCTATGCAACTAGTGGCACGGTGGCACAGTGGTTAGCACTCACAGCGCCAGGGACCCGGGTTCGAATCCCGGCTTGGGTCACTGTCTGTGCAGTGTCTGCACATTCTCCCTGTGTCTGCGTGGGTTTCCTCCGGGTGCTCCGGTTTCCTCCCACAGTCTGAAAGACGTGCTGGTTAGATGCATTGGCCATGCTAAACTCTCCCTCATTGTACCCAAACAGGCGTCGGAATGTGATGACTAGGGGAATTTTCACAGTAACGTCATTGCAGTGTTAATGTAAGCCTTACTTGTGACTAATAAATAAACTTTATTTTACCTTATTATGCTAAGCTTTAAAGCTAACTTACGCTAACTTGACCACATTTTAAAACTCAGCTTGAAATTCCAGGTTTAGCTTAGAAATTGATGACATTTGAAAGTGCAATGTTATCTGAAATGTTTTTTTGCCATAAACACGTTTTCATGATCGCACAGCTGTGAATTGTTTTTGAAAGTTGGGGACTGTGTGTGCCTGCTGATTTAATAACAAAAGATAGAAAGCTATATTGTGGTAACAGTTATCTGCAGTTCAATTGTTGTTCAGTCGAATGCTGCAAGGTTTGAATTCAAGGCCAGAATTCTCCAATCCCGCCTGCCACTGGAATTTTAGCGGGTGGGTTGCGAAGAATGTGAAACCCTATTGATGGTCGAGCGGGAATTTCCGGCTTCTAGACCAGCGCGGCTGGAAAATTCCGCCCCAAGTCTGTAATCGGGACCAACTGCTTGGGTCCTCTCTCTCGCTCTCTCTCTTTTCCGCTTTCTGGAATTATTTTAATTTCAAGTTATATTCAATAAATCATTTTTAAAATCATACCAAGTGCCCTTGGTCTATTTGGAGGAATGAATGGATCCTACATCCATTCAAACAGAAATGAGAGCTTTTCTTTCACAGGCTTATATTTACATAATGCTTTGCACAACAAGCAGACATCTCAAATCACTTTACAACCAACTATGTCCTTCTGCAGTGGAGGTGCTGTTGTAATGGAGGAAATAGAGCAGCCAATTTACAGACAGCAAACTCCCACAAGTGGAATATTTCCTAGGACACAGGGAAGAAATCCTCTGCTCTTCAAAATAGCGCTGTAGGAACTTTTACATCCACCTTGAGCAGGAACGTGGGGCCTCAGTTTACCATCTCTTCAGAAAATTAGCACCTCCAACCGGGAGGTCTAATAAGTGTAGAATATACACAATGAACGACAGGTTCCTAGGGAGTATTTAGAAATAATGGGACCTTGGCATACAAGTCCATAGACCCCTGAAGATGGCAGCACAGGTAGATAGCGAGTTGAAGAAGGCATACGGATGCTTGCCTTCATTAGCCTGGGCACAGAAGATAGGAGCAGGGAGGTCTTGGTACAACTTTATAAAACATTGGTGAGGCCACAGATGGAATATTGTGTGCAGTTCTGGTTGCCACACTATCAGAAGGATGTGATTGCATTGGAGAGGGTGCAGCGGAGATTCACCAGGATGTTGCCTGGGATGGAAAGTCTCAGCTAGGAGGAGGGATTGGATAGGCTGGGTTTGTTTTCCCTGGAGCAGAGGAGGCTGAGGGGGGGATCTGATAGAGGTATCCAAAATTATGAGGCATAGATAGGGTAGAACGTAAGAATCTTTTTCCCATGGCAGAGGTCTAAGACCAAAGGGCATAGGATTAAGGTGAGGGGTAAGTGGTTTAGGGGGATCTGAATGGTGGAAATATGGAACGAGCTGCCTGAGAGGGTGGTGGAGGCAGGTACTCTTGCAAAATTTAAGAAGCCTCTGGATGAACTCTTAAATTGCCAAGGCATAGTAGGCCATGGTCCGCGTACTGGTAAATGGGATTAATATAGATTGGTATTTGATGGTCGGCATAGCCATGATGGGCCGAAGGGCCTGTTTCTGTGCTGTATGATTCTATGACTCTATGAACAGTGCAGCACTCCCTCAGTACTGCCCTGGAATGTGAGCCTTGCTTGTTGTGCTCAAACCCTGGAGGGGGATTTGAACCCAGAATCTTGCGAGTCAGAGAGCTACAAACTGAGCCAGAGTTCATTCACACTCACATCACACCCTGGATATGTCACAAGAGCATAATCAGGTGAAATTTGACACTGGGGCAGATAAGGAGATATTGGGGCAGGTGGTCAACAACTTGGTCAAAGAAATTGGTTTTAGGGAGTCTCTTAAAAAAGAGTGGGGTTTGGAGAGGAAGAGCAGAATGGACTTCCAGAGCTTATAGACAAGACATCTAAAGGCACAGCCACCAATTGGGGCAGTGACTAAAATCTGTGATGCACCGGAGTCCAGAATTGGAGGAGCACAGAGATTGCAAAAATGTCGTGGGGCTGGAAATTGTTACAGAAATAAGGAGGGGACAGGACATGGAGAGATTTGAGAATTTTAACATCGACACACTTCCAGACAAGGAATGTATATGTGATAGGTGGAGAGGGTTGAAAATATGGACAAGTTGATTTTTAATGAGTTCAAGATCATGGAAAGACCCTCAAGGGACACAGTTAATGAGTCATTTCTCTCAGCTACTAAGGGTGCTTTCCTCACCTCACGCCTGGGCCTGTTGATAGGGGTGGAGATGTTTTGCTGCAATTATACAGGGCATTGGTGAGGCCACACCTGGAGTATTGTGTGCAGTTTTGGTGTCCATATCTGAGGAAGGATGTCCTTGCTATAGAGGGAGTATAGTGAAGGTTTACCAGGCTGATCCCTGGGATGGCAGGTCTGTCATATGAAGAGAGACTAAATCGGTTAGGATTATATTCACTGGAGTTTAGAAGAGTGAGGGGGGGATCTCACAGAAACTTATAAAATTCCAACAGGGTTAGACAGGATGGATTCAGAAAGAATGTTCCCAATAGTGGGGGAGTCCAGAACTAGGGGTCATAGTTTGAGGAGTCCTTTTAGGACTGAGGTGAAGGGAAATTTCTTCACCCAGAGGGTGGTGAATGTGTGAAATTTACGACCACAGAAAGTAGCTGAGGCCAAAACGTTGTGTGATTTCAAGAAGAAATTAGATATAGCTCTTGGGGCAAAGGGATCAATGGATATTGGGGGAAGGGGGGATCAGGATATTGAATTCAATGATCAGCCATGATCAAAATGAATGGTACAGCAGGCTCGAAGGGCCGAATGGCCTCCTCCGGCTTCTAGATTCCACGTTTCTATGTTGATGCTGAGTTGATTGTGATGGATTGCCATGTTGTTGCAAATCAAGCAATTGAAAGGATGATAGAAGGTGAGCTTGTGTCTTTATTCATCCAGCAGTTCCTGTGTATCACTGCTTAGTAAGAAGTCTCACAACACCAGGTTAAAGTCCAACAGGTTTATTTGGTAGCAAATACCATAAGCTTTCGGAGCAATGCTCCTTCGTCAGATGGAGTGGTCTCTGTTCTCAAACAGGGCACAGACACAGAAATCAAATTACAGAATACTGATTAGAATGCAAATCTCTACAGCCATATCACTGCTTAGTCAGTGGGAGAGAATGGGGATGCAGGTATAGGAGGTCATCACTGGTGATGAATGGAAATGATCCCCATGGCACTCGGAGTGGGGAATTGCAATCAATGAATGCCAGGGGTAGGAGGAAGGTGGAGCCCCTATGCAAGAAAGTCTTGAAGATTCCTTGTGTGGTTGAAGGAAACATTCCTGTTCTCCTTGATGTGGGTATTGCTGGCCAGACTGCCATGCCATCCCTAATTGCACTTGAGAAGGTGGTGATGAGCTGCCTTCTTGAACCGCTGCAGTCCACATGGTGTAGGTACAGCCACACTGCTGTTAAGGAGGAAGTTCCAGGATTTTGACC
This sequence comes from Mustelus asterias, assembly GCF_964213995.1. Classification (NCBI taxonomy): domain Eukaryota; kingdom Metazoa; phylum Chordata; class Chondrichthyes; order Carcharhiniformes; family Triakidae; genus Mustelus; species Mustelus asterias. The sequence goes on along the minus strand of NC_135813.1, from coordinate 88,119,253 downwards.
CAGCGACAATGAAGGAATGGCCAATATATTTCCAAGTCAGGATGGTGCGTGACTTGGAGGCCAGCTTCCAGGTGGCAGAGTTCCCGTGCGTCTGCTGTCATCATTCTTTTAGATGTTAACAAGGTCACAAGTTTGGAAGGTGCTGTCCAAGGAACATCCCCCGGCCCTTAATCCAGCTTTCTGGTGGGTTTTCTCAGGTGGAAAAGTTACACTGGGGAAAGCTACAACTGCTCTTCCACCCTGTCCTCCACCCAGCACCTCACTTGCCCTCCCAATGCGCAGGCATGAGGTTAAAACCTCAAATGGTGGAAGGGTGGTAGCAATTAAATTATGAGAACTTGATGTGCAGGAGAGTCGGCTGGTTTCAGGGGTGGCGTCCTCACCACCCACAGGTTAAAATTGTGGTCAGCCAGATTGGGGCGGGAATAGAATGAATAAAGTCTCTATTTAAATTTTAAACTAAACTGCTTCCCCATTAGGTCAAATTTCAAATCGAGGCCAATGTAAAAATGGGGTCAATGGAAAGGAGATGATAGGAGGATGCTGTGGGCATGCAGCATCCCTGACACAGATGCTATCCAATGTGGAGCTAAAATGCTCAGACCGAGCAGAGTGCCAGCTTCCATCCCCAAGCGTTAGCTCGGCTAAATTTTAATCTCACCACTTGGGTGTTGGCCTAGCATGATGTTAGTGTCCCTTTAGGAGATGTTTTTTTAAAATCATGATCTCTGCAGCTCACAGCCTTAGGTGATGTCATTGGTGAGAGGAGAAATTTTTTAAAACTGTGTGCAGCTCAGGTGACCAGGGGTTGTTTTCAGTTTTGTTTTGGCTGCAGTGTTAGAAACGTTTCTGGAAGAAATCTCTCTCTCTCTCTGTTTTGCTTTGAAAGTTTTGTCAGTTAGCTGAAAGAAAGGCTTGTTGCCATGCTGCAGTAAAGAATCAATATTTTGGGGAGCTGGCGACTACAAGCTGCTCTGAATTTTCAAGATCATTTGAAATCAGCATTCAACCCAGAGAACTGGATTCCAGTATCAAGTGAGCTTTAGCCTGTGCGGTGATAGATCTGTTTAAAGGGTTTTGTTTATTGGATTTGGGTTTTAATTGGAACATGTTAGAGATATTTGTTAAGAGTGATACATTATAGTGATTGTTTTGTTTCTTGTTTGTAATTGATTAAAGATCCTGCTAATTTTCTTACTGTACATGTTAACTATATTCTGAAACAAAATTTGTCTGATCAAAGCTCTCTAGTGGGTCATTTGAATCACACCTGAAGGTAAACATCTCATGCTTATCTTGGCCAAATTCAAAATGCAAAAGTTATGATTCAGGCAGGCTTCATAAAACACTTTGGAGTTTCTAACCTGAACCATAACACCTCGTGAAGTGGACCAACAGGCAGTTACAGAAACCAGGTCAATTTTTGTTGAAAGGCCCTGTTAGCTAACTCTGTAAATATTAATATAGAGACAGAGAGTTTTACACCGTGGAAAAAGGCCCTTTGGCCCATCGTGTCCATGCTGGCCATCAAGCACCTATCTATTCTAATCCCAATTTGCCGCACTTTATCCATAGCTTTGTATGTTATCCTTCTCCAAAGACGTACAGCTTAGGTTGCTTGACCATGATAAATTGCACCCTTAGTGTCAGGGGGACTTACAGGGTAAATATGAGGGTTTATAAAGATAGGGCCTGGGTGGGATTGTTGTTGGCGCAGGCTTGATGGGCCGAATGGGCTCCTTCTGCACTGTAAAGATTCTAAATACGTCTTAAATGTTGTCAGGATTCCCGCCTCTACCACCTTTTCAGGCAGTGAGTTCCAGATTCCCAGCAACATCTGGGTGAAAAGGATTTTCCTCAAATCCCCTCTAAATCTCCTGCTCCTTACCTTAAATCTGCGCCCCTGGTTATTGACCCCTCTGCTCAGGGGAAAAGCTCCTTCCTATCTCCAGAAAGATTTTGCATTTTACAATTCAAAACTTGATCTCAGTGGGAAATGGGTTTTTAAGGAGGATTTCTCCAACCACATGGTGGGAATCCAATGTTGCCATATACTAATTTCCATTAAACAGAATAGTCTCAAAAATATCCAAATGCAAATGTTACTGCTTAGCGATATTTGTAGATCAACGCTACAGACTTCCGTACCACATGGAGAAATATAGACTTGCATTTCTATAGCACCTATCCTGGCCTCAGGATGTTCCAAAGTGCTTTCCAGCCAATGAGATCCTTTCGAAGCACAGTAATGCAGGAAAACACAATAACCAATTTGCACACAGCAAGCACCCACAAACAGCAAGTGAGGCAGACAATCTGCTTTAACAATGTGGCCGCCTGGGGGATAGGTATTGGTCAGCTCCCCTGCCCTTCATAGAATCATGGAATCCCTACAGTGCAGAAGGAGGCCATTTGGCCCATCGAGTCTGCACCAACCACAATCCCACCCAGGTCCTATCCCCATAACCCCATACATTTACTCCAGCTAGTCTGGCAATCAACCTGACCCGCACATCTTTGGACTGTGGGAGGAAACCGGAGCGCCCGGAGGAAACCCACACAGACACGGGGAGAATTTGCAAACTCCACACAGGCAGTGAGCCGAGGCAGGAATTGAACCTGGGTCCCTGGTGCTGTGAGGCAGCAATGCTAACCACTGTGCCACCGTGCCCGCCCACTGTGCAACAGTAATCCTTTCCAAGCTGATAGGATCGGGGGAGGTTTTTTTTTGTGTGTGAGTTAAAGTTATGCCTTGAGCTTGCAATGCGAGTTTCCTGAAATCCAATTTCACATCTGGCTGCGGGTGTAACAGAGGTGGGGGGGGGGGGGGGGGGCACTCAGAGTTGAAAGCGTTACCTACCAAACAGCGGAAATTCAGTGCAGCCTTTGGAATAACAACCGTAGTTATTAGAAGCACAGTGAGGACATTGAGGCGAATGCTGTGGGTTCCCGAGCCCTAACATGGGGATGTTTCCCAGCACAGCTGAGCCGCTTGTGAACGCACTGAGCCGTGACGGCTGAATCAACGCGAACACCTTGGGGGCCCTAATGAAAAGCAAGGGCAGCGCTCTCCCCTTGATCACAGCAGATCCATCTGAGGATGGAATCCTGCCAAGTTCACCAGGGAAAATAATATTGAGTTTTTCACAATAGCTTCATTCTGCACATTGTTCTTAATGTGCGCCGCTTCCTGCCTTTTCGCATGATCGCGTGGTAGAAGAGGGGGGGACGTATATAATTTTTTCCTTCCTTTTTCAATTTTAATGTAAAAAACAAAAACCCATATTGCACTTTATTTTCCTGCCTCCGATGGCATCTGTGCTCCATGGGGAGATGGAATGCCTTCATCTGCTGCACTTACACAGTGAAGGCTGCACCATATTAGGTTTGGAGCTTCGCAGGCTTTTTAACATTTACAAGTTATCTATTTCCTGCACCCTGCTAGCATTATCAACACTGGGACATCTGGAGGCAGCTTCCCCCCTTACTGCAGCCCAAAAGAGACTCGTTTGGTCAGAAGTTGCTGTATTTTCACCAGTTTCTCTCACCTGTGGACCTACTCCCTCTGGGTTGCTGAGAGCTCCCCCGCAGTCTGTTTGGTTAATCTCCGTGGGGGTGGAAAGGTTTTCAGAGAACCGTGGGGATTCCCCCACTGGCAGGGTATAAGAGAGACATTTAATCGGCACATTAAAATACTGGTTGTCAGGAAGGGGGGACACGGTCACCGTGAGCTGTGAACCTCTGGCCTGTCAAAAATATGATGTGGAGATGCCGGCGTTGGACTGGGGTAAACACAGTAAGAGTTTTAACAACACCAGGTTAAAGTCCAACAGGTTTATTTGGTAGCAAATACCATATTTGCTACCAAATAAACCTGTTGGACTTTAACCTGGTGTTGTTAAAACTCTTACTCTGTCAAAAACAAACAGCAACTTGCAGAGCCTGTAGGGGTAGGTCAGAGGCTAGGAATTATTGAGCAACTCACCTCCTGACTCCCCAAAGCCTGTCCACCATCTACAACGTAAGAAGTTTAACAACACCAGGTTAAAGTCCAACAGGTTTATTTGGTAACTCCACATCATCACCATCTACAAGGCAGGAGTGTGATGGAATACTCCCCACTTGTCTGGATGGGTGCAGGGGAATGCCCTCCAATCCACTTGATCAACACCCCCTCCATCACCTTGAACCTTCACTCCTTCCACCACTGATGCATCTTGGCAGCAGTCAGCATGAGGTGGCAATGCAGGAACTCACCGAGCCTCTGTCAATAGCACCTTCCAAACCCACAACCTCTGCCCACCTCGGATGGTAAGTTCTCCTCCAAGCCACTCACCACCCTGACTTGGAAATATATCGCCGTTCCTTCACTGTCACTGGGTCAAAATCCTGAAACTCCCCTCCTAACAGTGCTGTGGGTGCACCTACACCACATGGACATTTTTTAAAAATTCATTCATGGGACATCGCTGTCTGGCCAGCATTTATTGCCCATCCCTAGCTGCCCTTGAGAAGGTGGTGGTGAGCTGTCTTCTTGAATCGCTGCAGTCCATGTTCCGTGGGTTGACCCACAATGCCGTTAGGGAGGGAATTCCAGGATTTTGACCGAGCGACTGCGAAGGAGCGGCGATATATCTCCAAGTCAGGATGGTGAGTGGCTTGGAGGGGAACTTGCAGATGGTGGTGTTCCCATGTATCTGCTGCCCTCCTCCTTCTAGATGGAAGTGGTCGTGGGTTTGGAAGGTGCTGTCGAAGGATCTTTAGTGAATTGCTGCATTGCATCTTGTAGATAGTACACACTGCTGCTACTGAGCGTCGGTGGTGGAGGGATTGAATATTTGTAGATGTGGTGCCAATCAAGCGGGCTGCTTTGCCCTGGATGGTGTCAAACGTCTTGTTGGAGCTGCACCCATCCAGGCAAGGGGGGAGTATTCCATCACACTCCTGACTTGTGCCTTGTAGATGGTGAATAGGCTTTGGGAAGTCAGGAGGTGAGTTAGTCGTTGCAGTATTCCTAGTCTCTGACCTGCTTTTGTAGCCACTGTGTTTATGTGGGAGTCCACATAAACTGCAGCGGTCCAAGAAGGCAGCTCATCACCACTTTCTCAATTAGCAATGAGAATTATAAAATCCCTACAATGTAGAAGAGGCCATTCAATGCATCGGGTCTGCACCAACTCTCTGACAGAGTACCTCACCCACGCCCTTTCCCCCATCCCCACCTATTTCCCATGGCTAATCCATCTGACCTACACATCTTGGGACACTAAGGGGCAATTTAGCATGGCCAATCCACCTAACTTGCACATCTTTTGACTGTGGGAGGAAACCGGAGCACCCCCAGGGACACCTATATGAACCATGCCGGCAACGCTCACATCCTAAGAATGAATATAAGAAACACCTCAGGATTGCAAATAAATGTTTGCATTTGCATTGTAAATAGGAATGAACCTCACTGCAGTGAGATAGGGCTAGTATTTAATGACGTAAGGACCAGTTTATGATGGGATTTCTAACCTTGCAAAGGCACTTGACCTCTCGGTCTCAGAAAGGGAGGAACTGAAACTATGAAGTCTCATTCCTGCTGGTAATAAATTGTTCAGAGACAATGGTGGAGCAATCGAAATCAGGGATGGACGAAGGGCCAGAGCGAGAGAAGATCTGAGGGTTGTAAAGCGAGAGGATGTTACAGCAACAGAGAGGCCAGGGGAGGATTTAAACACAAAAGATGAGAATCTTCAAATCCCACGGAGAGAAATTATTCAAATATGTGAGACCTGAACAATATTGATAAGTCCTTCAGCAGAACGTGTCGGAAAAATGCAAAGCTCCTGTCTGTAACATTCACAGCTACCAATACAGTCACATTGTTTTGTGAAATTAGGAGCTCTGTCTCTGTATTTTTTGGCTTGTGGATTGCATTGGAATGCACAAGTTGGAGTGTGTGGCAGACAGGGTTAAAATATTAATGAACCTCAGAGAACAAACTGAAAGATTGAGTGCTTCAAAACCGGTTTCAAAATGAGCTTTTGAATTCACGTCCTATGAATGTACAACACAGTCAAATTGAAAAGTTTATTTATTAGTGTCGCAAGTAAGGCTTACATTATCACTGCAATGAAGTTACTGTGAAAATCTCCTAGTCGCCACACTCCTGCGCCTGTTCGGGTACACTGAGGGAGAATTTAGCACGGCCAATTCACCTAACCAGCACGTCTTTCGGACTGTGGGAGGAAACCGGAGCACCCGGAGGAAACCCACGCAGACACAGGGAGAACGTGCAGACTCCAGACAGACAGCGACCCGAGCAGGGAATCGAACCCAGTATCCCTGGCTCTGTGAGGCAGCAGTGCTGACCACCGCGCCACTATGCCGCCCTTCTTCCGTTATGTATTTTAACAGAATTGTTAGCCCATTTATTTTAAGTACGTTTAGGTCTCTGTTGAGAACCAAACTTCATAAGAATACACAAAGCATTCAAAATGCTTGTCGAGGGGCGGCACGGTGGCACAGTGGTTAGCATCGCTGCCTCACAGCACCAGGGATCCAGGTTCAATTCTGGCCTCGGGTCACTGTCTGTGTGGAGTTTGCACGTTCTCCCTGTGCCTGCGTGGGTTTCCTTCGAGTGCTCCGGTTTCCTCCAACAATGTGTGGGTTAGGTCGATTGGCGATGATAAATTACCCTTTGGCGACAGGGGGATTAGCAGGGTAAATATATGGAGTTACAGGGATAGGGCTTGGGTGGGATTGTTGTCTGTACAGGCTTGATAGGCCAAATGGCCTCCTTCTGCCCTGTAGATTCTATGATTCATACAATGATATTATAATATCTAGCTTTATGTTTTTAAATGTTCATATTTACAAACTTGGGTCAAGACAAACAGCGTCGCAAGCTCTCCATTCTGTTTTGCGGTTGAATAAACTGAAGAGACATTTCTTTATTCATTTGTGGGACATGGGACGTCGCTGGCTGGGCCAGCATTTATTGCCCATCCCTAGTTGCCCGGGGGCAGTTGAGAGTCAACCACATTGCTGTGGCTCTGGAGGCCAGACCAGGTATGGACAGCAGATTTCCTTCCCCGAAGGACATCAGCGAACCAGATGGGTTCAGAAGCCACGATGTTTCCAATTGGTCATGATCTGCAGTTCTGTGTCGGTTTTGATTGCTGGCTGTTTCCATGTTTTTCATTTCAACTGAATGTGTTCAATGCGTCGGCTTATACAAGGCAATATTTTTAGTTCTAAAGAAAGTGACTTGACAGCCAGTAGTAAACAAACTGATAATGAATGATAGGCAAAGTCCACACTTTGTGTTACCATAATAAATCGTCTCCGAAACAAATTGGCAATACTCCTGGGCATTAGGTATTGCACAATCAGAACATTGTCTCCTTTAATGTTAAATTAATTTACTTTCATCATATTTATATCTGTAAATGTCACTCCCCACTTCCCTCCTCAATGTTAGAGCAGTCGGATCGGGTACCGACATACTTCTGAACATTTCTTGCAATCAAGGATGCAAAAAAAAAGCCTCAGTTAATGAGATCTTTTAAGTTGCTGGTAACTCAATGATTTTAATCCCTTGACAAGAAGTAAATCACCGGGCATGATACTTAAGGAATCACTTTCTGTTACCCTGAGATCTCTTGCCCCATCTTCAGTCACATCGCACGAACATCAACACCTCAACTTGCCATTCTCTTGACTGGCCTCCCTGAAAATAGTTTGCATTCCAGGCGCAGAGACTCGATGATATGGACTTGAGGGCTTTGTAAGCTTCCAATTTAATTAAGGCACGCTGGAAAAAAGAAGCCCTTTTCATGCTTTTTTAAAAATTAAATATTGGACTTTAAACCCCGTATTAATTGAGAAGTGAACTCTACCAAGGTAATAGATCTTGTTTTTTTTCATTGCTCAGTCCTCACAACTTTCGGAGTCCTTTGAGCTTGCCTCGGTAATTTATTTTCAAATAGCAGGCACAGTGTTTTTACTGGCACAAGCCAACATGAAGGAAATCCAGTCCCCCCTCCCCCACCCTGTGCAACTCAACTCCACAGTCTCAAACGTTTTAACTCCTGCCAAACATCGGCCCAGGATTTCTGGAGCAGGGCATCTTTCCCTGTGCCCCGTGAGCTAATATTTCCCTGCACCCTTCAGCTTGAAATGCCTTTGCACCGTGTTATCCTGGAAGTATGAAGGTGAACGCAAGAACGGCGGGACATCTGTGAATGATGCGACTGCCTTCTAAAGCAGTGAGATTTCTGGGTTGAGCAAGGAAGGGAGGGAAGACAGGAGCTGGCGGTGAATTCAATGTCAACCCAGCACAGGAAGAGAAGTAAAAGAGAAAGAGAAAGAAAAATTGGATTGAAGGAGAGGGAAGAAAGGGAGATAAAGGAAAAATAAGATTGCCAGAAATCATAGAAATCATAGAATCCCTACAGCGCAGAAGGAGGCCATTCGGCCCATCGAGTCTGCACCGACAACAATCCCACCCAGGCCCTATCTCTGAAACCCCACATATTTACCCTGCTAATTAATCCCTCTAACATACACATCCCACAACACTAAGGGGCAATTTAGCATGGCCGATCAACCTAACCTGCACACCTTTGGAAATGTTCAGAAGTATGATTTACTTTTATTTATTTTATTTATTAGTGTCACAAGTAGGCTTACATTAACACTGCAATGAAGTTACTGTGAAAATCCCCTAGTCGCCACACTCTGGCGCCTGTTCGGGTACACTGAGGGAGAATTTAGCATGGTCAATACACCCTAACCAGCACATCTTTGGAGTGTGGGAGGAAACCGGAGGAAACCCACGCAGGCAGCTAAAAACGGAGGGAGCTCTGGAGGAATACAAAGAAAGTAGGAAAGAGCTCAAACGAGGAATTAGAAGGGCAAAAAGGGTTCATGAAATGTCCTTGGCAGACAGGATTAAGGAAAATCCCAAGGCATTTTATTCATACGTTTGGAACAAAAGGGTTGTCAGGGAAAAAATCAGACCTCTCAGGGACAAAAGTGGGGAATTATGCTTCGAGCCCAAAGAAGTAGGGGAGATCCTAAATGAATACTTTGCGTCGGTATTCACAAAGGAGAGGGATGTGTTGACTGGGAGTGTCTCGGAGGGGAGTGTTGACCCGTTAGAGAAAATCTCCATTACAAGGGAGGAAGTGTTAGGTTTTTTAGGGAATATAAAGACTGACAAATCCCCAGGGCCTGATGGAATCTATCCAAGGCTGCTCAGGGAGACGAGAGATGAAATCGCTGTGCCTCTGACGCAAATCTTTGTCTCGTCACTGGACACAGGTGAGGTCCCAGAGGATTGGAGGATAGCTAATGTGGTCCCGTTATTTAAGAAGGGTAGGAAGGATAACCCAGGAAATTATAGACCAGTGAGCTTGACGTCCGTGGTAGGGAAGTTGTTGGAGAGGATTCTTAGAGATAGGATGTATGCGCAATTAGAAAGGAATAAACTCATTAATGATAGTCAGCATGGTTTTGTGAGAGGGAGGTCATGCCTCACTAACCTGGTGGAGTGTTTTGAAGAAGTGACTAGAATGGTTGACGAGGGAAGGGCCATGGATGTCGTCTATATGGACTTCAGTAAAGCGTTTGACAAAGTCCCTCATGGTAGGTTGGTGCAAAAGGTTGGATCTCATGGGATAAAGGGGGAGGTGGCTAGATGGGTGGAGAACTGGCTTGCTCACAGAAGACAAAGGGTGGTAATGGAAGGGTCTTTTTTCGGCTGGATGCCTGTGACTAGTGGTGTTCCGCAGGGCTCTGCATTGGGACCTCTGATGTTTGTGATTTATATAAACGATCTGGAAGAAGGTGTAACTGGGGTGATCAGTAAGTTTGCAGATGACATGAAAATGGCTGGACTTGCAGATAGTGAGGAACATTGTCAGAGGCTACAGAAGGATATAGATAGGCTGGAAATTTGGGCAAAGAAATGGCAGATGGAGTTCAATCCTGATAAATGCGAAGTGATGCATTTTGGTAGAACTAACGTAGGGAGGAGCTATATGATAAATGGCAGAACCATAAAGGGTGTAGATACGCAGAGGGACCTGGGTGTGCAAGTCCACAGATCCTTGAAGGTGACGTCACAGGTGGAGAAGGTAGTGAATAAGGCATATGGCATGCTTGCCTTTATAGGACGGGGCATAGAGTATAAAAGTTGGGGTCTGATGTTGCAGTTGTATAGAACGTTGATTCGGCCGCATTTGGAATACTGCGTCCAGTTCTGGTTGCCACACTACCAGAAGGACGTGGAAGCTTTAGAGAGAGTGCAGAGGAGGTTTACCAGGATGTTGCCTGGTATGGAGGGGCTTAGTTATGAGGAGAGATTGGGTAAACTGGGGTTGTTCTCACTGGAAAGACGGAGGTTGAGGGGTGACCTAATAGAGGTGTATAAAATTATGAAAGGCATAGATAGGGTGAACGGTGGGAAGCTTTTTCCCAGGTCGGTAGTGACGTTTATGAGGGGTCATAGGTTCAAGGTGAGGTGGGGGGGGAGGTTTAACACGGACATCAGAAGGACGTATTTTACATAGAGGGTGGTGGGGGCCTGGGATGCGCTGCCGGGCAAGCTGGTGGAGGCAGACACACTGGGAACGTTTAAGACTTATCTAGATAGCCACATGAACGGAGTGGGAATGGAGGGATACAAAAGAATGGTCTAGTTTGGACCAGGGAGCGGCGCAGGCTTGGAGGGCAGAAGGGCCTGTTCCTGTGCTGTATTGTTCTTTGTTCTTTGTTCTTTGACACAGGGAGAACGTGCGGACTCCGCACAGACAGTTACCCAAGCCGGAAATCGGCTACACAATGATGTTACCCAATCAAATGCTCTGAAATTGGGGGAGGGATATTTACAAATTTTTCAAAAGTTCATTTTGAAATATGTTTTGAAAGATTCAATCTGTCAGTTTGTTCTCTGAGGCTGGTTAATATTTTAACCCTGTCTGTCATACACTCCAACTTGTGCATTCCAATTCTTTTGCCAACATTCCACAAGCCAAAGAATACATCAGCAGAACTCATACCTCCACAAAACAATGTCACTGTAATGATAGTTATGAATGTTATGGATGGGAGCTTTGCATTTTTCATACATGTTCTGCTGGAGGGTTTATCAATATTGTTCAGATTCCACACCTTCAAAACAAACGTTCTCTCCATGGGATTTGAAGATTCCCATTTTTGTGTTCAAAACCTTCCAAGCCCTCACCCCATCCCTATCTCCTCGACATCCTTCAGCCCTCTGAAATCTCTGTGCTTCTCTAATTCTAGCCTATTGCACATTCCTGATCTTCATCACTCCATCATTGGTGATCGTACTTTAGGCCATCTGGGCCCTAAGCTCTAGAATTCCCTTGCTAAACATCTCCCCATCTCGCGCGCCTTTAAGATATTCCTTGGAACTTACAGAATCCTACAGTGCAGAAGGAGACCATTCGGCCCATCGAGCCTGCACCGACCGCAATCCCACCCAGGCCCTATCCCGGTACCCCATAACCCCATGTATTGACCTTAGTTAGTCCCCCTGACACAAAGGGGCAATTTAGCATGGCCAATCCGCCTAACCCACACATCTTTGGACCGTGGGAGGAAACCGGAGCACCCGGAGGAAACCCATGCAGACACGGGGAGAATGTGTCTAACTCCACACAGACAGTGACCCGAGCCGGGAATCGAACCTAGGTCCCTGGCACTGTGAGACAGCAGTGCTATCCACTGTGCCATCGTGCCGTCCAATCTCTGTGACCAAGTTTTTGATCATCTACTCTACGCTCTCAATATGCGGCTCAGTGTCAAATTCTATTTGTCATTGCTCCTGTGAAACATCTTGAGATGTTTTATTCCAGAGGTGACCAAAGCATGGCCCATGAGCCACATTCAGCACTTTTCCTTATAAGGTGTGGCTCAGTGAGCAGGCCCATGCTGCATGGCAGTACTGAAGATGGCGGCATCATGAACAGGGCGAGAGGGTTGGGCAGACAATTGGTGAAGCAGCCTCGCACTGTAACATGGATCTGGTGAGTTGATTGGTGACCAGCCTCTGCTTGTGACCACGTCTGGGATCCTCCCCTTTCCTGTCTTTGTTGTTTTCTCGTTCAGTAATTAACCATTCGGCAACTGCATGCAAAACCTTTGCTGCTACCTGAACACACAATGTATTTCTTGCTGAAAATAGTGGACCTTCCAGCTGCAGAACAGGGCACTGAGTTACAATCAGTGGGCTGGAGAAGAAGGAAGTTGTCATTGTGCCTAAGGTTGATGCAGAGATTAAAGTTGAGCTGAGGGGAGGAATGCTGGATTGCAAGTAAGCAAGTTGCAAAGGGTAGAGAGATAAATCAATACATATATTCAAAAATGTGGTCGCATGCACGTACTGCAAAAATACTGCAGATGCTGCAATCTGAAACAAAAACAGAGAATGCTGGAAAAGCTCCGCGGGTGGGATTTTATGGCCTCACTCGTCCCAAAACTGTAAAATCCCGCCCAAGGTCAATGGACCTGTCCATGATCCGCCCCCTCAAATGCTCCGATTCCCGTGGCGGGTGAGACAGTAAACTTCCTGCCAACATGTCTGACAGCATCCGTAGGGAGTGAAGACAGAGTTAACATTTCAAGTCCATTTGACTCCGCATCAGAACTAAAAGAGAGGGAAAACTGCTTTTTATATTGCGTTGTGGCTGGGAGAGATTGCCAAAAGGATGTAGCAAATTTAAGAACAAGAGACAGATACTTTGTGCACTTAGATATTTGTTAAATATATTTCCTCATGTAAGTGCGTGCAATGGTTAGCACTGCTGTCTCACAGTGCCAGGGATCCGGGTTTAATTCCAGCCGCAGGTCACTGTTTGCACATTCTCCCCGTGTCTGCGTGGGTTTCCTTCAGTTGGTCCGGTTTCCTCCCATAGTCCAGAGATGTGCAGATTAGGTTGATTGGCCATGCTAAATTTCCCCTTAGTGTCAGGGGATTAGCAGGGTAAATATGTGGGGATACGGGAATAGAGCCTGGGTGGAATTGTGGTCGGTGCAGACTCAATGGGCTGAATGGCCTCCTTCTGCACTGTAGGGATTCTATTCTATGATAACAAAAATGTGCCTGTAAAGATTGTCAATGTCTTGCGGCTCTCAAATTTCTAAAGATTATCATATGTAGCTCTAAGTTTTGGAGAGTTTGGCCACCCCTGTTTTATTCCATTACAAGTGCTATAAATTGCACATTGTTGCAATGCTGCATTTTCAACTTTGCTCTTGTCAATATGAGGTCAACGTCATAAATTCGAAACTCGACACAGCAAAGCGCAGAGCCAAAGTTAAAAGATCCCATGACATTATTTTGAAGAGAGTTATCCCCAGTATCTTGACCAATACTTATCCATCAATCAAAACATCACGTGAACAGATTATCTGTCCATTATCACATTAGCACAGTTCCTTCGTCAGTGAGTGGGAGATCTCCCACTCACCTGACGAAGGAGCAGCGCTCCGAAAGCTAGTGGCGTTTGCTACCAAATAAACCTGTTGGACTTTAACCTGGTGTTGTTAGACTCCTTACTGTGTTTCCTGCATTATAACAGTCACTACACTTCAAAACTACGGCATCAGTTGCCAAGTGCTTTGGGATATCCCAAGTTTGTGAAAGGTGATATCGCAAAGCAAGTCTTCCTTTACTTGGTAACTCTTTGAAAGTGTCCGACCTTTTCAGATTTCTGGTATTGTTTTCATTTTCAAACAAGATCAGAAAAGGGGGGATGGCTAATGATCGGAATCAGCAAAATGTGCTGAGCCAAGGAAGCATCATTTGTCAAATTCTTAAAATAAATTTAAAACCCTGTTCTTTCAGTTTGATGTAGCAATGCACTTTTCACGATAGTCTTTAGAAAGATTAGAGGGAAGCTGCGGTTGTAAGGAGTCTGCAGTGCAAATTCAAGCTGTTTCCACTTGTGAGCGAGTTCAGTCTAAGACAGTTATGAATACACTCCAAAAATAATTCAGGAGATATTTCTTGACCCAGTGAGTGATTAGAATGTGAATCATGGGCGGCACGGTGGTACCATAGTTAGCACTGCTGCCTCACAGCACCAGGGACCTGGGTTCAATTCTGGCCTTGGGTGGCTGTCTATGTGAAGTTTGCATATTCTCCCTGTGTCTGTGTGGGTTTCCTCTGGCTGCTCCAGTTTCCTCCCAAAGACACGTGGGTTAGATTGATTGGCCATGCTGAATTGCCCTTTAGCATCAAGGAGATTAACAGGGTAAATACGTGGGGTTATGGGGATAGGGCCTGGGTGGGATTGTTGGTGATGCAGGCTCAATGGGTTGAATGGCCTTTTTCTGCACTGTAGGGATTCTTTGATTCGACGAGTCTATGATCCTTTTCATATAGAGCAATCGAGGCAAACAACATAGATACCTTTCCGAGGAAGCTTGCATTAAGTTGACCTTTCTCTACACCCTAACTATGACTGTAACACTACATTCTGCACTCGCTCTTTTCCTTCTCTGTGAACGTCATGTTTTGTTTGTATAGCGCGCAAGAAACAATACTTTTCACTGTATGCTAATACATGTGACAATAATAAATCAAAATCAAATCAAATCAAATGATAAATGTAGGAGGAAGAAAGAAAGAAAAAGATGGAGGGATGGAGTAAAGTGGGAGTAGGGTGAAGCTTGAATCAGGTGGCTTAAGTGGCTGGTCTCTGTGCTGTAGATCCTCTGTCACTCTATGTGAAGCAGTGTAAAGTTTGCCGATATGCAGCTATAAGTGTTTAAATAGACAGGGGAGTTAACGCGAGAGGTATATCATGCTCACTTTATTTTAAGCACTGTACTTGATCTGCTGTGATAGCAGGTTTGCTGCTCAGATATCTATCAGGCATGTCAAATGGAAACTTGGCAGCTGTCACCAATGTGTTTGTTCCCTAATGGCTGACTCGGGCCAAGATCCTTTTTAGTCATCACTTGTAAACAAACATTAACAGTAGGAGAGCGAGGATTCAGGAGGATGCCTCAAACATGACACTGCAACACATGCCGATCCATCACTCTTTGTAAATTGAAATTGCACCCTCGCTGGCATACCCGCCCCCACCCTCCCCCGCCCTCTAGAAAACATTGTTAAGAGGTTCATTGATAATGCCCACAGCTCTTTTTAACCAAGTGGCCCACCTCAGCTTAGAAGATGGACAGGCGTATTCAATCGATATTTAATCATTCAGCGCGCTGCAGCTGGACACTGCCTCATGGTCAGTGACTAAAGGCTGCCAAGTGAGACTCAGAAACATAGAATCATAGAATCCCTACATTGCAGAAGGAGGCCATTCGGCCCATCGAGTCTGCACCAACCACAATCCCACCCAGGCCCTATCCCCATAACTCCATGCATTTACCCTAGCTAGTTCCCCTGACACTAAGGGGCAATTTTAGCATGGCCAATCCACCTAACCCACACGTGAGAGCAGCACGATAGCACAGTGGTTAGCACTGCTGCTTCACAGTGCTAGGGACCCGGGTTCGATTCCCAGCTTGGGTCACTGTATGTGTGGAGTTTGCACTTTCTCCCCATGTCTGCGTGGGTTTCTTCCCACAGTCTGAAAGACGTGCTGGTTAGGTGCATTGACGCCGGACTGTGGCGACTAGGGGAATTTCACAGTAACTTCATTGCAGTGTTAATGTAAGCCTTACCTGTGACTAATAAATAAACTTTAACATCTTTGGACTGTGAGAGGAAACAGGAGCACCGGAGGAAACCCATGCAAACACAGGGAGAACGTGCAAACTCCACGCAGACAGTGACCCAAGCCGGGAATTGAACCCAGGTGCCTGACGCTGTGAGGCATCAGTGCTAACCACTGTGCCGCCCCTGGCCATGCTGCCCACATGCTGGCCACTCATTTGTCCTGCTGCTAGGGTCTGACACTGTCCCAGGTTTAACACAGTAAGAAGTCTCACAACACCAGGTTAAAGTCCAACAGGTTTATTTGGTAGCAAATACCATAAGCTTTTGGAGCACAGCTCCTTCGTCAGATGGAGTGGATATCTGTTCTCAAACAGTGCAAACAGACACAGAAATCAAATGACAGAATACTGATTAGAATGCAAATCTCTACAGCCAGCCAGGTCTTAAATGTACAGACAATGTGGGTGGAGGGAGCATTCAACACAGGTTAAAATACACATCTCTTTAACCTGTGTTGAATGCTCCCTCCACCCACATTGTCTGTACATTTAAGACCTGGCTGGCTGTAGAGATTTGCATTCTAATCAGTATTCTGTAATTTGATTTCTGTGTCTGTTTGCACTGTTTGAGAACAGATATCCACTCCATCTGACGAAGGAGCTGTGCTCCAAAAGCTTATGGTATTTGCTACCAAATAAACCTGTTGGACTTTAACCTGGTGTTGTGAGACTTCTTACTGTGCTTACCCCAGTCCAACGCCGGCATCTCCACATCAGGTTTAACACACAGGAGTGGGGGGGAAAAAACTTCTTAAATTATTAATGGTAAATGATAAATGTTAGTCTTGTGTCCCTGAATGTTGGCTCTCTTACCATCACCCTCCTGAAAATCAGCTGAACTCCACACAGGTCTGACTTGGAATTTTATACTTCAGTTGCTCTCTACATCCCAGAACCACTGGAGGAGTTTGAAATGCTTTTCCATGTCAGGTGTGCCCTGATACATTACCTTTGAGACCCATTGAAAAATTATTTGCTTTCAAATTGCGTGTTTTTTTTCATTCATAAAGACACTTTACAGCCAATGGAGAGATGTCACACTGGATAAAAGCAAATTACTGCGGATGCTGGAATCTGAAACCAAAAGACAAAATGCTGGAAAGGGTCATCTGGACTCGGAACGTCAGCTCTTTTCTCTCCTTACAGATGCTGCCAGACCGGCTGAGATTTTCCAGCATTTTGTCTTTTGTGAAGAGCTGTCACAGTTGTAATATAGGAAACACAGTGGTCAATTTACACATCTCAAGCTCCCAGAAACAGTAATGTAATGACCAAGTGACCAATGGAGTGGCATGGTGGCACAGTGGTTAGCACTGCTCCCTCACAGCTCCAGGGACCCGGGTTCGATTCCCGGCTTGGGTCACTGTCAGCGTGGAGTTTGCATACTCTCCCCGTGTCTGTGTGGCTTTCCTCCGGGTGCTCCGGTTTCCTCCCATGGTCCAAAGATGTGCGGGTTAGGTTGATTGGCCGTGCTAAATTATCCCTTAGTGTCCCAGGATGTGTAGGTTATAGGGATTAGTGGGGTAAATGTGTGGGGTTACGGGGATAGGGTCTGGGTGGGATTGTTGTCGGTGCAGGCTCGATGGGCCAAGTGACCTCCTTCTGCACTGTAAGGATTCTATGATTCTAAGTAACCTGCTTTGTGTTAGTGATTATTAAGGGACAAACATTGACCAGCACTGAAGTGCCACGGAATATTTGATGTTCACCTGAAAGGGCAAACAGGGCCTTTGTTTGACATCTCATTTGAAAGATCCCATCTCCAACAGTGCAGCATTCCCTCAGTACTGCATTGCAGTGTCTACCTGGACTTTTTGCTCAAGTTTCTTGAGTAGGATTTGAACTCACAACCTTGTGACTCAGAGGCAAGAGTGCTGCACCATGGCTGACACAGAAAATGTCTGTTAAAGCTCTATGTTGCGTAACTCATGGCGGTGAAATGAAAGTTGCAATATTAATTTGAAACATGGCTTCCTTCTCTGCTGTAAGAATCTATGTCGGGTTTAATATGTAAAGCAGTACTGCAGAAATATGTTAGTGACAGCACTGTGTGTGGGATTCATCACACAATACTCATTGTCCTAACCTGTCGAAGCAGATAACCATTCAGTTGATTCATCCTCTTCTCATTTGATTTTATTTTAGTTTAAAGTTTATTTATTAGTCACAAGTAAGCTTACATTAACACTGCAATGAAGTTACTGTGAAAATCCCCGAGTCGCCACACTCCAGCGCCTGTCCAGGTACACTGAGGGAGAATTTAACATGGCCAATGCACCTAACCAGCACATCGTTCAGACTGTGGGAAGAAACCAGAGCACCCGGAGGAAACCCATGCAGACATGGGGAGAACGTGCAGACTCCGCACAGTGACCTGAGCCGGGAATCGAACCTAAATCCCTGGCACTGTGAGGCAGCAGTGCTAACCACTGTGCCACCGTGCTGCCCCTATTACTTAGTGCAAATACCTCAAGTCAAGCCTTAGGCCATACTTTCGAACAGATTAGTATGGAACATGCTACAAATCTTAATGAACTGAATGGTGATAGAACAGGCAGCAAAATAAAAAAGATTCCCTCTTCATTAGTTATCATTTGGTAGAGAAAGTCCACAGATATAGTGTTGAGTATGTTCTTAAATATTTGAAGGGTCATGTACTTCTTGTATACTGCCGGGAACTGCTGCTGAGAAATAAAATCTATCTATATATCTTTCATCAATAAAATTTGCATCACAATTCTAGCCCTTTTCACCAACCGGAAACTTATTATAGCTTTGAATTACAGCTGAAACCTGGGTTGCGTGTTGTGTAGCAAGAAAAATTTGCCCTGGGCATGTTGTTGTAGAGATGAATTTTATATGAATGAAGTGTTGTGTAGAAGTTGCAACCAGTTTATTGGGAAATGAGTCAGATTACAATCTGGGCACTGATGGAGGATTATCAGCAATAACAATGTTAAAGCAGAGGAGATTTATCAGAGTGAACCCACGGATGAAGGACTTAGAATCCCTACAGTGCAGAAGGAGGCCATTCACCCCATCGAGTCTGTACCAACCATAATCCCACCCAAGCCCTATCCCCTTGACCCCATGCGTTTACCCTAACTAGTCCCCCTGACACTAAGGGGCAATTTAGCATGGCCAATCAACCTACACTGCACATCTTTGGACTGTGGGAGGAAACCCACGCAGGCACAGGGAGAACGTGCAAACTCTATACGGACAGAGACCCAAGCCGGGAATCAAACCTATGTCCCTGGCGCTGTGAGGCAGCAGTGCTAACCACTGTGCCACCATGCCGCCTCTTCAGTTCGGTGGAGAGACTGGAGAAGCTGGAGTTGTTCTCCTTGGAGCAGAGAAGGTTAAGGGGAGTTTGATAAAGTTGTTCAAAAACATGAAGGGTTTTAATAGAGCAAATAAGGAAACACTTCCAAAGAGGGAGAAGGCCGGTAACCTGAGGACACAGAGGGCATAAGAAACCAGAGGCAATGGCAGAATTTAGTGCCCTCCCCCACAGTGAGTTTGGTGGCAGGGCCAGTTAATCAGGTGGGAGGATGGTAGATGGGGACCTCACCGCCATCCGACCTGGACCCTGCTTAAATCCATGACAGGAAAGCCTGTGGACAGCCTTCTTGACCCAACACCAATTGACACTTTAATTGGCCAATTAATGCCCACTGAAGAGTCAGATCCTGCTGCTAGCATTAACTCAGCAGCGGGCATACAGGGAGTGTGATAAGTTAATGCTGCCACATTGCTTGTGGGCTCCTGGGGTGGAGTAGAAGGGGGGGTATATCCCACACTCAAAGCCTCTTGGTGCCTGATTGAGGCACCCAGCATCAGGAATAGAGAGGACTCATTGAGAGCCATACCCTGCCTTTGCTGGCAACCCCATCCCCAGAGTAACTCTAAGCGGGTGGGACTTCCACCCTCAGGGTACATGATCCTAGGGAAAACCAACCGTTAGCCTGTCAAGTACTTGAGTGACGCATGATGTGGCAGGTCCTCTCTATAAGAGGTGACGCGGGGGTCTTGCCAGCTGTCCAGCTAGCGGCCGAGACTCCCGTCACTTCCAATAAATCCAGCCCAACAAACATAGAAAATGTTAATGCAATGCGCCTGAAAGGATGATGGAAGCAGATGCAATACTATCTTCAAAAATGGAATGGGATAAATACTTGAATGGGCCTGGATTAGATGTTCCTTCGGCGAGTCGGTGCAGACCCAATGGGCCAAATGGCCTCTTTCTGCACTGTAGGGATTGTATGGTATGGTAAGTCGGGCTATTATATTGTAATGTATTATTCTGCTGCTAATCAACTGTATGGAACTTAACCTGTCTAACAGACCAACAATCTAATTGCATGATATCCTGTAATCAATTGTTCTTAGCCACATCCTGAGCTCTGAGATTAATTATAAGGTTTAGTTGCTGTGGGCATTTCTGTGCAGGTTCATTATTATTGCTGTTTTTTTCTGACTATATGTGCTCTTTTGCGTCACATTTGTGACATGGGATATGAGAGAGAAACTAAAAACTAACAAATCTCCGCTGGCAATGCTCAGGTTAATTGTGGGAGGTGATGACCTAGTGGTATTACCGCTGGACTATTAATCCAGAAACTCAGCTAATGTCCTGGGGACCCAGGTTTGAATCCTACCACAGCAGATGGTGGAATTTAAATTCAATAAAAATATCTGAAATTAGGAATCTACTGATGACCATGAAACCATTGTCAGAAAAGCCCATCTGGTTCACTAGCATCCTTTAGGGAAGGGAATCTGCTGCCCTTATCTGGTCTGGCCTACGCATGAGTCCAGAGCCACAATGATGCGGTTGACTCTTAACTATCTCCAGGCAACTAGGGATGGGCAGCAAATGCTGGCCAGCCAGTGACGCCCATGAATGAATAAAAAAATTCAAATTTTGCAGTGCTTTGTGACAGGAAAATTATATCATTTCATGTACAAGTGCGAAGGAATGTCTATGTTTCAGTTGGTCAGTTAGAGTTTAATTGCCAGTCCTGACCATAGGTAGCAAATTGCCAGATGCATATTTCTCCTGAAAGACCAGCAATTGACCATGTCAGAGAATCACTGACTTCATTTATCTTTCCACCTACTTTATGTTTAGGACTTTTGAATTACATAAGACCATAAGACCACAAGACATAGGAGCAGGAGTAGGCCATTTGGCCCATCGTGTCGACTCTGCCATTCAGTAAGATCATGACTGATCTGATGTGATAATGCTCAATTCCAATTTCCTGCCTTATCTCCATAACCCTGATTCATATACTGATTAAAAATCTATCTCAACCTTGAACCTATTTAATGGCGCAACTTCCACAGCCTCTGCAGTAAAGAATTCCACAGATTCGCTACCATCCAAGAGAAGAAATTCCTCTTCATCTCTGTCTTAAATGGGTGACCCCCTTACTCTGAGATTATGCCCTCTGGTCCTAGACTCTCCCACAAGGGGAAAAACCTCTCAGCATCTACCCTGCCAAGCCCCCTGAGAATACTATGTCTCAGTAACATCGCCTCTCATTCTTCTAAACTCCAATGAGTAAAGGCCCAACCTACTCAACCTTTCCTCATAAGAAAATCCCTCCAAACCCTGGATCAACCTAATGAACCTTCTCTGGACTGCCTCCAATGCCAGTATATCTTTCCTTAGATAAGAAACTGTTCACAGTATTCCAGGTGTGGTCTAATTAATGCCTGTGTAGCTATAGCAAGACTTCCCTATTTTTATACTCCATTCCCTTTGAAATAAAGGCCAACATTCCAGATGCTATTACCTGCTGAACTTGCATGCTAGTTTTTTGTAATTTATGAATGGGGACTCCCAAATCCCTCTGCGCTGCAGCTTTCTGCAGTCTTTCTCCACGTTAATAATATTCAGCTTCTTAATCCTTCCTACTAAAGTACATAACTTCACATTTTCCTACATCAAATTCCATCTGCCAAGTTTTTGGCCACTTACTTAACCTGTCTCTATCCTCTGTAGACTCTGAGTCATCCTCACCATTTTGTGTCATCCACACACTTGGCAATAGTACATTCACTTCTCTCATCCAAGTCATTAATGTGTATTGTAAATAATTGTGGCCTCAGCACTGAACCCTGTGACACTCCACAATTTGTTGGTTCTTCATAAACAGTGAGCAATTTCCAGGAATCAGTTTCCCAGCCCTCCTCTCTCGCTCAACAATTCTACCGCTCTTCTGTGAGATGGAGACCAAAGCTGAAGCCAGTGTTTTAAGTTCAGCCTCACCTAGGTCAAATGCAATGTCTAAACAGATTAGCTGGTCATTTATTCTGCTTTTGCATATTGGTTCTTACTGTGTGCAGAATGTCTGAAGTGTACACTGACTACATTTTCACATTGATTTGATATGTCCTACAGTCATAAAAGAAGCAATATGAATGCACACTCTTTCTATATTTTTGTTTGTTCAGGGGATGGAGGCATCACTGGCTGGGCCGGCATTTATGGCCCATCGTGAACTGAGTGGTTTGCTAGGCCATTTCAGAGGGCATTTAATAGTCACCACATCAAGGTAAGGATGGCAGGTTTCCTTCCCTTCCCTAAAGGACAGTCATGAACCAGAATGGGAAAAGATTTGGCAGATGGAATATAATATAGGAAAATGTGAAGTTATGCACTTTGGTAGGAAGAATAAAGGAGCTGAATATTATTTAAATGGAGAAAGACTGCAGAAAGCTGCAGCACGGAGGGATTTGGGAGTCTTCGTGCATAAATCACAAACAATCCTTTAATGGTCATCATTGGACTTCTCCAGTTTTTTATTGCATTCAAAATTTCACCATCTGCCGTGATGGGATTCGAACCCAGAACCCAGAGCATTACTCTGTATCGCTCAATTACTAGTACAGTGACAATATCACTGCACCACCCCCTCTCCTTACTGAGCTTCCAACCAGGACGTTCCATGTTTTGTCTCCAACAATCTAAAAACTAATAATAGATGCAAAGATTAATAATGTCAATACTTTCCTGACAGGGGCTGGTTATTCATTGTCAGTTGTGAAGGTTTCCATCAGACCCAGGATGGAAATCCATGTGCACAGGGCAATTTTCAAATTTCCATTTGCAACAACAATTTAACTTAAATTAATTGCAGGCTTCACTCCCGCGCTGTTACTTCAAACGCATTTAAGATACAAATCCCTTTTTTTGCTTATCAAAGAACCAGAGAATCATAAAGAACAGGAGGAGGCCATTCAGCCCATTGGGCCTGTGCCAATTCTTTGAAGTTTCTTTCCCCATGAGTATGCATTATTTTCCCTTTAGGTATGTGATCAATTCCATTTTGAAAGTTACTATTGAATCTGCTTTCATTAACTTTTCAGGCAGGACATTCCAGATCATAACAACTCATAGGGCGGAATTTTACCGGCCCGAATTTCGAATGCCGTTCTCTGAGCCTCGCCCGTCCCCGGAATCGGGTTGGACGTGCCGGTAAAATTCCGGCCAGTGTTGTGTAGATTTTTTCACATCTCAAGTCTGGCTCATTTGCCAATTAACTTAAGTCTGTGCCTTCTGGTCAACAGCCAGTGGAAAATGTCCTATTTAATAGAATGACTTGGCACTTATTTATATTTAACACCACTGACTAGGTATCCAAGTCCATTTAGAATATTGAATGTTGGTCAGTATCATTGACCATTTTGACATTATCTGCAACTGAAAATATTTCATTCTCGCGATCTTTTACATAATAAATCAATTGCCCAAACAGTAAACCCTTGAGACTCCACTTCCTCCTGGAATCCACTCTGACACATTTACAGCACTGATAAACATTTAATCTGCATTCTCTTTGCTATCTACTTTTCTACCACATATCAATCCAATATAATACTGTGCCTCCTATCCCATAGGCACGCGCCTTGCTGTTTTTTCACAGAGATCTTCCTGAAATCTAGGTAGATAGATAGCATCGACAACTGCACCCTTGTCCATCAAATCTGAGTCATCCTCAAAGGAACCTGACAAAATGGCCAGACACAATCTACCCTTATGCTGGCCCCATCTCTATTCAGTCCTTATTGTGGTGACACTGTGTCTTTAAGAAATGTCTTTGTGTCATCTTTCTTGTGCAGAATTTGCTTTAGCAGTCTCTTTTATTATTGGTGCTGCTTTGTCTGTACCCAACGGCCCCCATTGTTACTGCAGCAGCATAATTGATCTTATTGCTGGAATGTTTGTTTTAATCTGGACTAATGCAGGGTTGTTATTTTTGTGTTTTCCCCTGGGATTTTTCAGAGTGGGGCTTGATTAGGTTGATTGACAAGTAAGGTCATGTGACTAGATAAGGCTAAGCTCACAGAGAGAAGCCCAGTTCAGTTGGTGTTTGGAATCTGTAAAGAGAAGAAATAGCTCTCTGTCTGTCTCTCTCTCCCTAGAGTTGGAGACTGAGATCTGCCAGAAAATAGGTCTCTTTCTCTGAAATTCTACTGCTTGAAGGTAGATCTTTCTCTGGAAACTGCTGAATGGGAGTCAGAAGGCAGGTGCATTTTTGTATCTGTCCAGAAGGGTTAAAAGGCTGGAGATCAAGCATCCACGTGAGCATATCTGTTTTGATGCTAATTGGTTCTGAAGAAGGATATATGTTATGGGGATATTGCTTAAATTGGAACCATAGAGATAGCCAGCTGTTAAGAATTATATTTTGTGATGTTTAAGCCTTTTAATTGGTAAAAATTAAGCTAATTATTTTTGTTATATCTAACCATATTCTTCAATAAAGTTTGTTTTAATAAAAGCTTCCTCGTGGATCAATAGAATCACATCTGGAGTGAAGCATCTTATGCTCTCATTAATGCCAGAAGAAAAAAATGTTGGGGTGTAGGCTAACTTCATAACATACCTTGGAGTTTCTGATCTGGTTCTTAACACTATCCTTCCAACTATTCCATTCTTTTCATCTTCCACCAGACATTTCTCATAAATCTGGTGTTGTGTTCTGAACATTCCTCTTATTCTATTTTGTGTTATGTAGCATTCAATATTCACAGAAAGTCTTGTTGGCAGATGAAAAATAACACAAGGCGCACATGTGTTTGATAAGTTGCCAAAATAGAAACAAACAATAAAGCATAATCAGTGTTTAAAGAGGTCACAGGCTTGCTTGAAATCACCTCACAGCCACTAAGGCTTCCTTGCTTACATTGTGCAGTAAACACACGTTCTGGCACCATTATCTCCTTTGGTCCAAATAGAAACATAGAAGATAGGAGCAGGAGGAGGCCACTTGGCCCTTCGAGCCTGCTCCACTGTTCATTACAATCATGGCTGATCATCCAACTCAATAGCCTAATCTTGCTTTTCTCCCCATAACCTTTGATCCCATTCACCCCCAAGTGCTATATCCAACCACCTCTTGAATACATTCAATGTTTTGGCATCAACTACTTCCTGTGGTAATGAATTCCACAGGCTCACCACTCTCTGGGTGAAGAAATATCTCCTCACCTCCGTCCTAAATGGTCTACCCTGAATCCTCAGACTGTGACCCCTGGTTCTGGACTCCCCCATTGGGAACATCCTCCCTGCATCTACCCTGTCCAATCCTGTTAGAATTTTATAAGTCTCTATGAGGTCCTCCCTCATTCGTCTGAACTCCAGCGAAAACAATCCTAACCTAGTCAATCTCTCCTCATACAATAGTCCCGCCATCCCCGGAATCAGCCTGGTAAACCTATTCAGGTTAAGAATTTGATTTACACTAATTTGAAAATCTCCATGTTCTTGGAATGAAGGATTTTGTGGGACATCACGGTGGATGAATGAATTGTCTATGAAAAGGTATGCTGAGGATAGCCAATGTTTATACCCCCCCCCCATAAAAAACTACAATCAGACAGATAAAGCCTAGAAGATAAACAAAAACCAAAGAAAAGGTATGTTGCAGAGTAATGTCTGATGAATTAGATTATAGATGCCTGACCAACAGAACATTTCTGATTTTAAATGCTCCAGGCAAACATCAATGAGTTTGATTAGAGTCATAGAGGTTTACAACATGGAAATAGGCTCTTCAGGCCAACTTGTCCATGCCGCCCCTTTTTTTAACCACTAAGCTATTCCCAATTGCCCGCACTTGGCCCATATCCCTCTATACCCATCGTACCCATGTAACTGTCTATACGCTTTTTAAAAGACAAAATTGTATCCGCTTCTACTACTACCTCTGGCAGCTTGTTCCAGACACTCACCACCCTCTGCGAAACAATTGCCCTCTGGGCCCTTTTGTATCTCTCCCATCTCACCTTAAACCTATGCTCTCTGGTTTTAGACTCCCCTACCTTTGGGAAAAGATATTGACTAGCTGATCTGTGCCCCTCATTAATTTATAGACCTTTATAAGATCACCCCTAAGTCTCCTACACGCCAGAGAAAAAAGTCCCAGTCTATCCAGCCTCTCCTAATAACTCAAAATGAATTGTCCCAGTTGCAACACCCATGGGTCAGAAAAAAGGCTCTATTAATTCGATCAGTGATCTCTATGAACACGAATGTGATTATCAGTGAAATACTTACTGCAAGAAATGTAAGGATGTCAATTGCAAGGGGGTGCATATATTGGGGAGATGATGGTGTAGTGATGATGCCACTGGATAAGTAATCAAAAGACCCAAGCTCACACCCTGGAGTCACAGATAGCTGGTGGAATTTAAATTCAATTAATACTTCTGGAGTTGAAAGTTAGTCCATCTAAACTATCATCAGTTGTTGTAAAAGCTCATCAGGTTCACTGATATCCTCGCTTACATGTGACTCCTGACGCAACTGCCCTCTGAACTTTTCCCTTACTCTTAAACCAAATGCATTTGGAAATGTTTCTGCCCAGGTTCAAACTGGGGATTTTACCCATGTGAGGCTAATGCCATAACCACTACATTGCAAAGTTGACCACATTGGAGTCTGGAGTTACATGTGGGCCAGGAAAGAGCAGCAGATTTCCTTTAGCTAAAGTGGCATTAGTAAACCAAATGGGTTTGCATTGGCATCAATGATAGTTCCCAGTGTCACAATTACTGACGCTAGTTTTATATCCCACATTTATTAACTTATTTTAAATTTCACTATTTGCCGTGGTGGGATTTGAACCCATGTCTCCAAAGCATTAGCCTGAGCCCAGCCCAGTGATATGACCACTACACCACCATTTCCCTCCAAAAAGGGCTAGCAAGACACTCAATTCAAAGGCAATTAGGGATAAGCAAATCAGTTCTGGATGCCCACATCCCCGTGTCTGTGTGGGTTTCCTCCAAGTGCTCCAGTTTCCTCCTATACTCCAAAGATGTGCAGGTTCGGTTGATTGGTCATGGTAAATTGATCCTGGTGTCAGGGGGATTAGCAGGGTGTTGCAGGAATAGGGCCTTGGGTAGGGTTATGGTTGGTACAGATTCGGTGGGCTGTTTGGCCTCCTTCTGTACTGTAGGGATTCTATGATAAGTGACACCACTATACTTGGCCAGAATGGGAATGATTAGATAGTTGCCTCTACAACCACCTGTCACTGGAGACCAGGCTCGAGTTTCCGCATGCATTTTAATGTAATTTCATTCACTCACTTCCTTTCTGCCAAATAAATTACTTCTTTCCTATTGGGCAACTTTGCTGTAGTTCACAGAGACTCTTTTAATTGTTGGAATGATGGTCTGTTTCCTGTGAAAGAGTGCACTGTTTAATGAGATTTTATTCTCCTTTTGCTGAATATATAGACTGGGCTGTTAAATGGCTTCTTCGATGTTGCCCAGTTACAAAACATTCAGAATTATTCAGCAGGCGCCGGAAAGCTGAGCGAGGTCACCTTCCCTGGAAAGCCCCATCTCCAACATAAAGTTGACAATGTTTAATCGCAGCCATGTTGTTCACCTTGTGTTGCTGCGTGAGATAGACACCGTTGCGCCCAGGTGGGGCTCTGGTGGCACCAAGTAGAATCATAGAATCCCTACAGTGCAGAAGGAGGCCATTCGGCCCATCATGTCTGCACCGACCACAATCCCACCCAGGCCCTATCCCCAGAACCCCACTTATTTACCCTACTAATCCGCTGACAGTAAGGGGCAATGGTCAGTGCACCTAACCCACACATCTTTGGAGTGTGGGAGGAAACCGGAGCACCCGGAGAAAACCCACACAGACACAGGGAGAACATGCAAACTCCACACAGACAGTGACCCAAGCCGGGAATCAAACCCGGGTCCCTGGCGCTGTGAGGCAGCAGTGCTAACCACTGTGCCACCGTGCCATTCTCGCGAAATAGCAGAGAATGGATTGAATGAGCGAATGAGTCGGTGAAAGGGTTAAATGAAACGTCTCATTCGCACATACAAACTGCCTGAACACATCCAATTCACAAAGTGGAAGGACCTTCAATGAAGGCAGCCTGGTTGGAGGTTCATTTATGTTGCCCTATCTAAAGCAATATGTCAGTCTGCAAACATCATACGGTTTCAATCTGTCACAATTTATGGGAAGGTTCCTGTTTTTGGAAAAACAACTTTTTTAGGAGATTGCACCCAGGACAGCTGAAATGCCCTCCCTGCACCATGCATTCTGCTTCCACGGAAGTGATTGCGAAGTTGTTTGCAGCAAGGAGCCCAGAACACCTGCGGCAACACTCTGAACCGCATCTGAATCATCCATTCATAACAACTCTCTCCAGTCTATAAATATTATCATCCAACTGGAATCTGATTTGCGAACTGGTTATTAACGTGTTTTTCTGGTGCCCTGCTGTGCTTCACTCGACAATTATTTTAATTGTTGGGGAGTGGAACCGGCAAACACAACATCCAAGTTGTTGGTTTCCTTGCATATTTTTACAAAAATGAACATATTTTGAGTTGCAAAATACAACCGACAAAATGAAGATTTTTCATGCCAAAAGCTGACAATTTCCTGCCGAAATTTGTTCATGAGCCTTTAACAACTTGAGCTACTTTTTGGTGGAGCAGAGATCATACGGAGCAAGAACGAAAGATATGATTAAATTATTGAATGAATGATAGATTTGAAGGCAGTGTTACATTCTGTGATAGATCCCACAAATACATACATTTGTTGTACATCTGTTTGTCTGCTGTGATTAGGAGTAGCACCCTCATCCGAAAGGGATTGGTCACAGTATCACACTGTAGTACCGAGGGAGTGCCACCCTGTCTCAAGTGCCATCTCTGGGATGGGACATTGAACCGAAGCCCTGCCTTCCATGGATTTTTTAAAAATCCCAACACATGTTTTGAATACGAGCGTGAATTCATTGATCCATCCACCAACATCGCAAAACAGATGATTGGCAATTGATCCCACTGTTACTTTTTGGGATCTTACTGTGCATAAATTGGCTACTGTGTTTCCAACATTACAAGTGACTGCACTTCAGGAAGTGCTTTGGAACAACCAAGAAAGGCGCTATGTAAATACATAGGTTTTATTTAAGTAAAGTTTATTTATTAGTCTATTAGTTAATTTATTAGTCTATTTGTTCTGTAGATAAATCAAATTGCAACCTTGGTTTATTTTTGAACTTGGTTGCAACATTTTGCCACCTTCTTGCGAAAAAGGGAGGGAGTTTGTCGGGTTTCCACTTTCTCCTGCTATATTCCAAAGCAAGTGGCCAAACCACCAAAAAATAAGATGAGGGGATTTTAAACGTAAGCGTGTTACGCCTTAAACCCTTCCATTTGTGTTTCCCACAATCTTTTTGCACTGGTTCAAGATTTTGATCACCCGAGTCAGAGCCCCTCCATAAACTGGCCATGCTCGGGGGGAGGGAGGGGACAGAGAGATTTCGCCGGTTGAGTTGGTTTGGGAAGGATCTTCAAACTGAGGCTTCATTTTCAGAAGCTCAATCGGTATTCATAGAATCCCTACAGTGCAGAAGGAGAGCATTCGGCCCATCGAGTCTGTACTGACCACAATCCCACCCAGGCCCTATCCCCTTGACCCCATGTATTTACCCTCGAAGCGTTTCATATTCAAAATATGTAATTGCTTAAGACACTGGCTAGCACACACTGACTAATGTAAGAAGTTGTTTGGAATAGTTTTTTAAATATCATGTTAGTGATTTTAAACCAGGTTACTCACAGATGAAGGAGGACTGGATATCATTATTAAAAATATATTTTTGGTAATTAACCCAATTTGCTGCACTGGATTCTCAGCCAAACATCAAGGAATGTTTTTAAAATGAAACAGAATTCCTACCCCCATAGGAATTGGGGGTAGGATATTGTTGGTTCATGGAAGGTTTTCCATCTGTAATTATGCAAACTTTTTAAAATTAATGAACTGCAACTTAATCAGCACAATTCCAAATGCAATTTGGGTGCAATTTCCTGATTGCACCAAAGGTGCAAAGCTTTGTCCCAGGGTCTTTAATGCTGCAATGTCCAACACAACCTTACTTTTCAAAGTTAAAATAGCTGCAATCTTTCGGTGCAACTTGTTTCCAGCTGTTGTTCAATCTAAATCAAGTTTAAAATTACTGCATTCAACATCAACAGTAGCTGAAAACTATACATCAACAGAAGTAATACTGGCTTGAAAACAGAGTAGCACTTTCACTCAGTATATTTCCCTCGGTGAAAAATGTAAAGGAAATTCACGAGAAACCAGTGGCCATGTATTTTCTTTCATAGAATCCCTGCAGTGCAGAAGAGGCCTTTCGGCCCATCAAGTCTGCACTGACTCTCAGACAGAGTATCTTACCCAAGCCTTCTTCCCCACCCTATCCCCGTAATCCCATACATTTCCCATGGCTAATCCCATCTAACCTTCACATCTTGGGGCACTAAGGGGTAATTTAGCACGACCAATCCACCTAACCTGCACATCTTTGGATTGTGGGAGGAAACTGGAATACCCAGAGGAAACCCACATTGACACGGGGAGAAGGTGCAAACCCCACGCAGACAGTCACCCGAGGCTGGAATTGAACCCGGGTCCCTGGCGCTCACCACTGTGACCTTACACTAAACACAGGAAGTTGCACTCTAGGTTTCAACACAGGATTTTGTCCGTGACTCTATTCAGTACAATGAGGGTAGCAGATTTCAGAGTCACATTGGATTTGAAATGTTAATTCTATTTCTCTCTCCACAGATGCTGCCAGACATGCTGAGTTTACCCAGCATTTTCTGTTTTCACGTAATTGAGAATAGTCCTTGGAGTAAAGTGTAAAACTGAGGTCCTGCCTGCTCTCTCCTTTATTTATAAAAGACCCCATCGCACTATTTTGAGGTCCAATTTGATATCCTGGTAGATATTTATCCCATGAAATCGATTAACACATTGTTGTTTAGCGTTCCTGTTATGTGGAACTGTAACATTACGTCAACACAGCAAGAGCTGTGAAAGCATTGTCCTCATGATAGATACTTTCATGAAATGCAACTTCTTTTCCTTTTTGTTTACTTTACCTAGTTTATATTTGCTTAATAAAAACATAGAACTAGGAGCAGGAGTAGGCCATCTGGCCCCTCGAGCCTGCTCCGCCATTCAATAAGATCATGGCTGATCTTTTCGTGGACTCAGCTCCACTCACCATAACGCTTAATTCCTTTACTGTTCAAAAATGTATCTATCGTTGCCTTAAAAACATTCAATGAGGTAGCCTCAATTGCTTCACTGGGCAGAGAAGTCCACAGATTCACAACTCTTTGTGTGAAGAAGTTCCTCCTCAACTCAGTCCTAAAACTGCTCCCCCTTATTTTGAGGCCATGCCCCCAAGTTCTAGTTTCACCCGCCAATGGAAACAACTTCCCTGCTTCTATCTTATCTATTCCCTTCATAATCTTATATGTTTCTATAAGATCTCCCCTCATTCTTCTGAATTCCAATAAGTATAGCCCCAGTCTACTCAGTCTCTCCTCATTAGCCAACCCTCTCAACTCCGGAATCAACCTAGTGAATCTCCTCTGCACCCCCTGCAGTGCCAGTATACCCTTTCTCAAGTAAGGAGACCAAAACTGTACACAGTACTCCAGGTGTGGCCTCACCAGCACCTTATATAACTGCAACTTCACTGTTTTTAAACTCCATCCCTCTAGCAATGAAGAACAAAATTCCATTTGCCTTCTTAATTACCTGCTGCTCCTGCAAACCAACTTCTTATGAATCATGCACAAGGACACCCAGGTCCCTCTGCACGGCAGCATGCTGCAATTTTTTACATTTAAATAATACTCCATTTTGCTGTTATACCTCACATTAACCAACATTGAACTCCATCTGCCAGACCCTTGCCCACTCACTTAGACTATCTATATCCCTTTACAGACTTTCAGCCTCCTCTGCACACTTTGCTCTGCCATTCATCTTAGTCCATCTGCGAATTTTGACTCACTACACTTTGTCCCCAACTCCAAATCATCTACATAAATCATAAACAATTGCGGTCCTAACACTGATCCCTGTGGCACACCACTAGTCACTGATTGCCAACCAGAAAAACATCCATTTACCCCCACTTTTTGCTTTCTGTTAGTTAACCAATCCTCTATCCATGCTAATACATTACCCGTAACACCGTGCACCTTGATCTTAGGCAGCATCTTTGGTGCGGCACCTTGTCAAATGCCTTCTGGAAATCCAAACACACCATCCACAGCTTCCCCATTGTCCACTGCGCATGTAATGTTCTCAACGAATTCCACCAAATTAATCAAACATGACCTGCCTTTCATGAACCCATGCTGCGTCTTATCAATGGGACAATTTATATCCAGATGTCTCGCTATTTCTTCCTTGATGATAGAATCAAGCATTTTCCCTACTACAGAAGTTAAGCTAACCGGCCTATAGTTACCTGTCTTTTGTCTACCTCCTTTTTTAAACAGTGGCGCCACATTTGCTGTTTTCCAATCTGCGGGAACCACCCCAGAGTCCAGCGAATTTTGGTAAATTACCACTAATGCATTTGCTATTTCTCCCGCCATCTCTTCTAGTACCCTGGGATGCATTCCATTGGTCAGGACCAAGAGACCTGTCTACCTTTAGCCCCATTAGCTTGCCCAACTCTACCTCTTTCGTGATGATGATAGTTTCTAGGTTCTCACCTGCCATAGCCTTCCTATCATCAATTTTTGGCATTTTATTTGTGTCTCCCACTATGAAGACCGACACAAAATACCTGTTCAATGCCTCAGCCATTTCCTCATTTCCAGTTATTACATCCCCCTTCTCATCCTCTAAAGGACCAATGTTTACTTTAGCCACTCCTTTTTTGTTTTATATATTGGTAGAAAGTTTTGCCATCTGTTCTTATAACCTTTAATTCCTTTACTGTTCAAAAATCTATCTATCTTTGCCTTAAAAACGTTCAATGAGGTAGCCTCAACTGCTTCACTGGGTAGGGAATTCCACAGATTCACAACCCTTTGGGTGAAGAAGTTCTTCCTCAACTCAGTCCTAACTCTGCTCCCCCCTATTTTGAGGCCACTTCTGGTTTCACCCACCAGTGGAAACAACCTCCCTGCTTCTACTTTAACTATTCCCTTCATAATGTTATATGTTTCTATAAGATCCTATTCATTCTTCTGAATTCCAATGAGTATAGTCCCAGTCTACTCAGTCTCTACTCATAAGCCAACCCTCTCACCGCTGGAATCAACCTAGTGAATTTCCTCTGCACCCCCTCCAGTGCCAGTTTATCCTTTCTCGAGTAAGGAGACCAAAACTGTACACAGTACTCCAGGTGTGGCCTCGCCAGCACCTTATACAGCTGCAACATAACCTCGCTGTTTTTAAACTCCATCCCTCTAGCAATGAAGGACAAAATTCCATTTGCCTTCTTAATTACCCGCTGCTTAAACACCAAATATATGATTTACATGGTTGTATCTGAAGGATGCAAAACCTTGGTTCGACATTATATTTAAGGGAGCATTTCAGTAAGGATTTTTTTTCTTCTAGGTCAACCTTTCCTTGGATCATGAGCCCAAACTGAAGAGGAGAAATGTAAAAAAAAACTGGCTGCGTTTCGACAGTGAAGTCTGTATGTGCGCACCTTCTGCTTAACTACAAAACCAGGGTGAGAATGCTAAAGGTGGGGTGTGATCACACTGTGAAAGGTCGTTCTGAGGGTCTGCCAATTCATTTAATTCCTTTGTGAAATATTAGGCATTAAGTTATTAGCAACACTGTTGACAGCAACGGAAAGCTGGCTCCCATTGAAAGCAGCAACGGCGCCTGGCTTTTGAAGGGATGATTAAGATGGGTGTCAATAGGGGCACCTCCTACTCTCTTTGCTAATCCAAATAGCAGTGATAAAGCTTCCTGCCATTGCCTGCCTTCCCGATGCTGACACTGTCAGCAGCGAATTGGCCTCCAAACGTATGACAGATTCCTCGAAGTCAAGTTATAAACATTTCCAAGCACTCGTGTCATCCCTATGCCCCCTACTTTCAACACTTTGCCAGATTCACCGCATTGAGACTACTCATTTCTATCGCAGTTGCGAGATCTTTGTGATTCTCAAACTGTTTGAGCCAGCGGAACGTGTTTTCTTGGGCGAGACTATTAAGAAAACGAAGGTATTTAGATAGAGTTAAGGTACAGATCACCTACTGAAGTGGCGGAACCACCTAGAGGGGCTGAATGGCCTCCGTTTGTCCCCAACGTGTCTATGTAAACTCTAGCGGAAGAAGCAGGGCTTGAAAAATGTCAGCAGCACAAACTGCGAAATTTAATTTTTCCTTCCCATTGCAAATGCTTAATAAATTCAACATGAAGTGAATGCATGTGTGGCTGCAAGTATCTCAAATGGCGATTGAAATATGTTCTGCGGCATAACATCTGTTAATATTTCACAGTGAAATCAAAAAGGGAAGATATTGCCATGAAGAGTAAAGAGATCAGTAAAATATTCGGATCTCTGGAATCAAGTCAGAGGGAGTTTTTACCTGTGAATGGGGAGACTCAGCCTAACCATTAAATTACTTCTAACTGGGCAGGATCAATTGGAATCCCCCTAGCAGGCGTTGGCATGGTGGCACAGTGGCTAGCACTGCTGCCTCACAGTGCCAGGGACCTGGGTTCGATTCCCGGCTTGGGTCACTGTCTGTTTGGAGTTTGCGTGGGTTTTCTCCGGGTGCTCCGGTTTCCTCCCACAATCCGAAAGACATGCTGGTTTGGTGCACTGGCCACGCTAAATTCTCCCTCAGTACACCTGAACAGCTGCCGGAGTGTGGCTTCATTGCATTACTTGTGACAACATATATAAACTTTAAACTAGCAAAGGAGGTCGCATTCATTGGCAAAAATGTCCGTTTAAGTGTGAAAAGTTCAATAATTTACTTGTGTTGTTAAACATTACAAAAAGGACCCATAACCACATCACAATTGCTTCCATTCCATGTTGGCTTAGTGTGTGCCCCTAAAGACTGGAATCGAATTGGAATTGGTTGCCACCTCCCTTGAAGGATACAATTGGTGGATCCAAGGTGCAATATATTAAGTATCTGTAAAGAAACCAAAGCTTTTTTTAAGAGACGAATTGGGACAACCTCATTTCCAGGAGCTCCATGGAACCACGACTTTGCTTCCCTTTACACAGAATCGCTGCAGTGCAGAAAGAGGCCATACGGCCCATCAAGACTGCACCGATTCTCCAAAAGAGCATCTTACCCCAGCCCATCAGAGAAAACCATGTCTGAGTTAGGAAGTTGTGCGTTCATGGGCAGCATGGTGGCACAGTGGTCAGCACTGCTGCCTCACAGCGCCAGGGACCCGGGTTCGATTCTGGCCTCGGGTCACTGTCTGTGTGGAGTTTGCACGATCTCCCTGTGTCTGCATGGGTTTCCTCCAGATACACCGATTTCCTCCCACAGCCCAAGGATGTGCAGGTTAGGTTGATTGTCCATGTTAAATTGACCCTTAGTGTCAGGGGATCAGCAAGATAAATATATGGGGTTACGGGGGTAGGGCCCTGGGTGGGATTGTTCGATCAGTGACGAGTGGCATGCCGCAGGGATCGGTGCTGGGGCCTCAACTATTTACTACATACATAGACAATCTGGAGGAGAGGACCGAGTGTAGGGTAACAAAGTTTGCGGATGACACAAAGATGAGTGGGAAAGCAAATTGCGTGGAGGACACAGGGAGTCTGCAGAGATTTGGATAGGGTAAGTGAATGGGCAAGGATCTGGCAGATGGAGTAGAACGTTGGTAAGTGTGAGGTTACCAGTTTTGAAGGAATAATAGTAAAATGGACTATTATTTAAACGGTGAAAAATAACAACATGCGACTGTGCAGAGGGACCTGGGGGTTCTTGTGCATGAATCACAAAAACTCAGTTTGCAGGTGCAGCAGGTAATCAAGAAGGCAAATGGAATGTTGGCCTTTATCGTGAGAGGGATGGAGTATAAAAGCAGGGAGGGCATGCTGCAACTGTACAGGGTACTGGTGATGCTGCACCTAGAGTACTGTGTACAATTTTGGTCCCCTTATTTAAGAAAGGATATATTAGCTTTGGAGGGGATACAGAGAAGGTTCACCAGGTTGATTCCAGAGATGAGGAGGTTAGCTTATGAGGAGAGATTGAGTAGACTGGGCCTGTACCCATTGGAGTTTAGAAGGTTGAGGGGAGATCTTATAGAGACATATAAGATAATGAAGGGGCTAGACAGGGTAGAAGCAGCGAGGTTATTTCCACTTACAATGGAAACAAGAACTAGGGGGCACAGCCTCAAAATACAGGGTAGTCAATTTAGAACAGAGTTGAGGAGGAACTTCTTCTCCCAGAGGGTAGTGAATCTTTGGAATTCTCTGCCAATGAAGCAGTAGAGGTTACCTTGTTAAATGTGTTTAAGTCACAGATAGATAGATTTTTAACCATTAAGGGAATTAAGGGTTATGCGGAGCGGGCGGGTAAGTGGAACTGAACCCACTATCAGATCAGCCATGATCTTATTGAATGGCGGAGCAGGCTTGAGGGGCTAGATGGCCTACTCCTGCTCCTATTTCTTATTATGTTCTTATGTTGTCAGTGCAGGCTCAATGAGCCGAATGGCCTCCTTCTGCACTGTAGGGATTCTAAGTCCCTCCTCCCCAGGGTCATGAGTACTTAATCTAGGCTGACAGTGCAGTGCTGAGGGAGTACTGCACTGTCAGAGCTCCCGTCTTTCATGCCCCAACTCAGGTGGATGTAAATGATCGCATGGGGATATTGTCACAAGTACAATCGAATTCATCCTTGTTTCCTGGTCAATATTTATCCATCAACCAACATTAGCGAAGGAGGTAATCTCTTGATGTATCTCATTACATTCTGTGAGATCTTGCTCTGCGCAGTGTTTCAGACATTATAAAAGTGACTACACATCAGGAGTAATTCATTGGCTGTAAAGGCTTTGGGATGTCCTGAGGTTGTGGAAGAAGCTTTCTTCTACAGAAATGTGTTACTCCGATGTAAATCCATTTGCAGGACTTTAACTGAATGGTCACTTAAGCAGATCACTGTAAATTGTATCATCTAAGGATAGTTCAGGCCCTCAGATGTGCCATTGAGTTTGTGTTCTGTGGGGAAATCCTTGCCCAAGGTGGATTTAGATTATTTTCTTGTCTGAAAGAATTGTGTGCTCAGAGGTTCCTGTCATCCCGAACTCACACCAGCAGAACTAGAGGGAGAAATCTGTGCCAAACACAGAGATCTGTTACACCCCATTTTTAAAGCATTAAGACTGACCATCAAAGTTCACCCATTCCCCCCAAAAAGTGCTTCTTAAACACATTTCCTTTCAATTGCAGGTAATTGAAAATGAAAATGTGTAAAACTATTACCCTGAATCGGCCCTGTGGTTTTAACTAAGCTGATCTCTTGCATTGCTGCCTCACAGTGCGAGGGACTGGAGTTCAATTCCAGCCTCGGGTCACTGTCTGTGTGGAGTTTGCACATTCTCCACGTGTCTGTGTTGGTTTCCTCCGGGTGGTCCGGTTTCCTCCCACAGTCAAAAGATGTGCGGGTTAGGTCGATTGGCGATGCTAAATTGGCCCTTAGTGTCCCAAGATGTGTAGATTAGGAGGACTAGCAGGGTAAATTAGTGTGGTTACAGGGATAAGAGTTGGGTGAGATTGTTGTTGGTGCAGGTTCGATGGGCCGAATGGCCTCCTTCTGCATGTAGGGATTCTATGATTCTACAATGTGAAGTGTTCGTGTTTCCTATTGTATCCATCAGGCACAGTTGCCTGAATATCTACACACTGGGCTGTACCGTTGCAATGTGATAAGGGTCTGCTGGGCTGCGGCAACATCAGGAGGCGATGGCCTTGTGGTATTAACTATTAATCCATAAACTCAGCTGATGTTTTGGGGACCGGGTTCGAATCCTGCCATGGCAGATGGTGGAATTTGAATTCAACAAAAAAAATCTGGAATTAAGAATCTACTGATGACAATGAAGACATTGTTGATTCTCTGAAAAATTCTATTTAGTTCTCTAATGTCATTTAGGGAAGGAAATCTGCCGTCCTTACTTGGTCTGGCCTACATGTGATTCCAGAGTCGCAGCAATGTGGTTGACTCTCAACCGCTTTCCAAGGGCAACTAGGGATGGGCAATAAATGCTGGCCCCCCAGCCAGCGACACCCATGTCCCATGAATGAATAAAAGAAATCTCCTTGAGGTCAACGTCTGTTCTGCTCTTCAATGCAATGTCATTACTCAGCTCAAAGAAACGCGTACATTTTGGGAACAGAGCAAAATTTTTATTTTGTGCTTGAAGTCCAATAAGAAAATGCCACTGAGAGCTTTGCAAAGATAGATCTCAAACCCTACTGGAATCTCTGATTGGTGAATGAAGAATCCAGTTCCAGATCTGGGCCACCCTTTGCAGGCGAGGATTCCAAAAGTGTGATATGGGAGAATCTTATTTTCAAACTTCCGGTTTCGGCTTGCATCCAAATACAACCCAGAAACTGACCAGAGAGTTTGATAGCCTCCCGGTTGTCCTCAAGTCCTTTAAATTCATCATCAAAGTGTACATTTTGTGATTCTGGAAATTGCATTATTGCACTTCCAGTTCTGAACTTAATTACATTTGGAAGTAAAGGAGCAGAGAGTTTGCTTTTCACAGTATACGCCAATACCTAGAGCCACTGTTGGTGCCTATTATGAATAATAATCAACTGGTAGCTATTCCTCACAGCCGCATGTTACTCTGGGGAAATTTAGATCCTTCCTGTCCTGTTTAGTTGACCGTTTATTTGCCTATGCATATATCATATCCCGGTTATTTATGAGGGTAACTATTACATAAAATATTGCCTACTCTCTGTAAATGTCAAATTTATTTCCTGTTGAACTTTCCCTGTAACACTTTCCCTCTCACACTTTGTCGCACTTTCCCTGTAACACTTTCACACTTTCCCTGTAACACTTTGTCACACTTTCCCTGTAACACTTTCACACTTTCCCTATCCGTTCACACTCTGCCGATAATACCCTGA
This sequence comes from Mustelus asterias, assembly GCF_964213995.1. Classification (NCBI taxonomy): domain Eukaryota; kingdom Metazoa; phylum Chordata; class Chondrichthyes; order Carcharhiniformes; family Triakidae; genus Mustelus; species Mustelus asterias. The sequence continues at coordinate 88,079,996 of NC_135813.1, read as the reverse complement.
TTTTAAAATAGCTTCACTGACGACTCGGAGTGGAGGCAGTTCTGTTGGTTTAAAATGCAAGTTATTGCTGGCTGAAATTGTATAGATGGGAACACACCTACAGTAACCAGTATCTCACAGAGAATTAAACTCCCGAAGAATAAATAAACTGCAATAAGAATCTAGGTGCAGTATGATCATTTATCGATATTAGTTATTAATAATGGACTATATTGTCCTGGAAGGGAGGTGTTCTCACCTCTCTGTTTCATTTGAAGCTTTAGTCTATAAGTTGTTTCGATACTTAGACGTGACCTTTCCCTCAATGCTCAGTGTGGTGGGTGTTAGGAACCAGATACTGACTCCATGTGATTTCCTGATCTCGGCCGTTAGGGTTAAAGCTAAGTCTACTCTACCAACACATTTCACATTGAGGTCGGTTTAGCTTGCGAGACACTGGGACCGAACGAGCTGCCACCATCGCATCCAGCTTCCTCGACTTAGAAATAGAATCACAAAAATGTTGAGATGAGGCCTCTCTAATTCTGCTGCCCGGACGCGAGGGGTCGGGGGGGAGGGGCTGACCATTCCCGGATAAATGCGGGGCCTCACTTTGGACATGAGTCTCCCTCGATCGCAGCCATTGTAAAGTTGCAATGATATTGGGGTTAAGAACCGCCCCAATGCCACTAATTCCCAACGCACTGGTCTTGGGGAGCTATGGTTAGCCCAGGGGAACCCAGTCGGTTTACTGGGGAAATCCTGGTTAAAAACAGACTAATAGCCTCAGCAAATCTGGCAAATTAACTTTGTGGAGACTTCTCACCGTCCATAAGGAGGCAGAGGAACCAGCATAGTTCTGACACTGTATGAAAACAGGTTGGGGTCGGGCGCAATTTGTCAATCATTCTAAGGCAATTATTTCCTGGTTCTGCTGCAAACTGGTGGAGGCTTGCGATGGGGAAAATGTAAATCCCACCAAACAGATTAACATTTTTAAAAGGCACCTGTTTATATTCTCCTCTCCGCTAAAACTCGCCATCTCATTACAGGGGTCAGCTGTGAGTTCCACACTGCCAGAGTCAGGAGAAATTTCCTTTTGATATTCAGCGGAATTTGAACGGTTTGTCTCAAGTGGATCTGTAGCTTGTCTAAACAAAGAATAAATCAGACTTGAGAAGAAACAATTCGCACTGAACTCCTGCCTCAGATCTCGGTGCCACCATTCTGGAAGATAATCAACAACTCCTTAAGAACTGCTGACAAGATTTACAGAATAGCAGGAGTGGAAATCTTGCCAGGTGATCTTTCTCCCCGCTCCCTGAAATGATGTAACAATTCCCGTTAAATAATTACTGACCATTATTTTCACAAACGATCATCATAATTGCATGACCTCCCTCTAGGGAAATATTTATAATATAGGAGGCAGCACTATTAGTCTATTGTCGGAATGTGCGGCCTGTTTTTAACCTACATTGTCACCTTGACTTGATGAAGGAGCTTAGCGATCCCTTGAGTGATGCTGTCCGGAGGCTCCATACTCCTGTTAGGGTCAGCCATGGGTGCGAGTATGTGTGTGTGGGGGGGGGGGGGGGGGAGTTGTGGAGGAGAGGGAGGGGGGAAGGATGAGGGGTGGCGTGGGGGCAGGGGGGGTCGTGCCATAGAAAGTACAGCACAATAAGTCCTCAAGTGCAGAACAGGGTAAGGAAGAGTGTCTTCTCGCCCACCTTGGAAGGCAGAAGAAGGTTGCAGAGGCAAGATGGTCCCAGTCATTGTACTTTGACGCTTCACCAAATTTTGATCAGCAACCGGTCAAGATCGTGTGGGTGGCATGGTGGCACAGTGGGTGGCATGGTGGCACAGTGGGTGGCATTGCTGTCTCACAGCAATCAAAATAGTGAAAAATAAAAATCACAAAATAAAAATCACAAATCAAAATAATAAATCAAATCAAATCAGCTCCAGGGACCTGGGTTTGATTCCGGCCTCGGGTCACTGTCTGTGTGGCGTTTGCATGTTCTCCCCGTGTCTGTGTGGGTTTCCTCCGGGTGCTCCAGTTTCCTCCCACAGTCCAAAGATCTGCAAGTTAGGTGGATTGGCCATGCTAAATTGCCCCTTAGTGTCCCAAGGTATGTAGTTTAGGGGGATTTACCATGGGGTGGTGGGCTTGGGTAAGATACTCTGTCAGAGAATTGGTGCAGACTCGATTGGCCAAATGGCCTCCTTCTGCACTTTAGGGATTCTATGATGATCACAGTGCCCCCAATGTCCCCACATTAAATAAAGTCACGCACAGGCTTCTAAGAGGTCGACTTGCCAATCCTGTGGGGATGGAGCAGCAGTAACAGGGGACAGGGCTGTGAACATGGGAATCTCTGGTCAAGATTCTGCATTCAGGCAGGCCATTGGAGACCTGTGTTGGGACAGAGGTCTCTTTGGGTAGCAGCATCTGTGACTGAGTCTTTCAGGATATCCTCTACTCGCCCAAGATAGGGAGGAGGCTAAAAAAAATGCCCTAAAAATAATCTTTCCCATTGTGGGGAGCGGCATACCTTCACGATCAAAGAAAGAAAACTTTACATTTTGCAACTTGAAATGTTAGAACACTCATGGGTTATCTCAGATATGACTGGAGAAGAATGAATTGTATCAGTTCCATTAGTAAGACTCCAAATTGGCATGCCCGCCCCATTGAGATTCCTGGGGGGTGGGGGCGGGGAGCAGCTGAAGGAAAGAAGTGTGTCTTCTGATGGAAAGGCTGATAGCGACCCTTGCATCCATGGAGTTAGCCTTGTCACCCAGGACCGGATCATGCATGCACTGCCAGTGGGTGGCATTGCTGTCTCACATGATTTGTATAAATGAAAGGCTCATGACTCTCCACCTACAGCTCAACCGTAACCAATGTGCCAGCCCCATCAACACACCCTTCTCCCTGATGGCGACATCAAGGAAAGATTCTATTCTGGCCTTGAGGAAGTCCCCACTGCCATCCCCAAGGAAGAAAAGGTTACCTTTCTGGGAGGTCTTCATGCCAGAGTTGACTGGACTCTGATGTCTATAGAGGGACCACTGCGCGAAATAGGGTAAGGTTCATTTATTAGTCACAAGTAAGGCTTACATTAACACTGCAATGAAGTTACTGTGAAAATCCCCTAGTCGCCACACTCCAGCGCCTCTTTGGCTCAATGCACATAACTGGCACGCCTTTCAGACTGTGGGAGGAAACTGGAGCACCCGGAGGAAACCCACGCAGACACGGGGAGAATGTGCAAACTCCACAGAGGCAGTGACCCAAGTCAGGAATCTAACCCAGGTCCCTGGTGCTGTGAGGCAGCAGTGCTAACCACTGTGCCACTGTTCCGCCCATAGGGTAGGAAAAGTCAATGTAAAAGGTGTCCTCCTAAGTGTGTTCAGCATGGCCCCATTACAACAAACAGCCCCTTCCACCAGAAGAAAAAATACAAAACCACGTGAAAGCATCCAAGAGCAATGTATTGGCATCTCCTTGGGTAATGTCATTGTTTGGGTCAAAATGGCACCAACCTGTTCATTCAGCTCCATCACATTTCACAGCAGCTTAGTGATGAGATGGAGCAGTTCCATGGCAGCAAAGGGAAGGGACTGAGGAATGCACCCCGGATTCCATGACCTCCCAGGACATTCTGCCCCATATGTCCAAAGATGGTCAGATTGAGAAGAAGGCTCTTCAGTCACATAGATAGATAGTTCATAGAATCCTACAATACAGGAGCCCATTCAGCCCATCGAGTCTGCACCAACCGCAATCCCACCCAGACCCCATGCATTTACCCTCGCTAGTCCCCCTGATACTAAGGAGCAATTTAGCATGACCAATCAACCTAATGACCAATCAACGCTGTGAGGTAGCAGTGCTAACCACTGTGCCATCGTACCGTCCCATTGAAAACCCATTGGCTGAAACTCACTAGTTAGCACTGCTGCCTCACAGTGCCAGGGACCCGGGTTCGATTCCCGGCTTGGGTCACTGTCTGTGTGGAGTCTGCACGTTCTCCCCGTGTCTGCGTGGGTTTCCTCCGGATGCTCCGGTTTCCTCCCACAGTGTGAAAGACATGCTGGTTAGGTGCATTGGCCGTGCTAAATTCTCCCTCAATGTACCCGAGCAGCGTCCGGAGTGTAGCGACTAGGGAATTTTCACAGTAACTTCATCGCAGTGTTAATATAAAGGCTACTTGTTACACTAATAAATAAACTTAACATCATCCTCGAATTGAGGGAGAGTCGGCAGCAACAACTCGCTTTCGGAGAGTCAGTGCAGACTCGATGGGCCGAATGGCCCCCTTCTGCACTGTGGTTCTATTCTATGGTAACAAGGAATGTGGTGAGTTAGTGCCCCTGCAGTAAATAACTGGCTAAATGATTAACTGTGATGAGGACGACATTGCGGAAGATGGCAAGAGCTGAAGAGGGTAATGGTGGGTGAGATTTTTTGAAGACCCTCGTGGTCGCTGTGTCTCTCTGCATTTCTCCAATTCCACCAGCTCAGAATTCCTCCCCACTTCCATCATTCGTTGAACGCTACGTGCTCTGAAACCTGAAAAATCCACTTCAGTTCACCAGCACAGAGAAACTGACTTTGGTTAGTCAGCTGGGTTTCTCAAAGCTTTCGAGTGGATAAAAATCTCACTGAAGAGATCATGGAATCGTAGAATCCCTGCAGTGCAGAAGGAGGCCATTCGGCCCATCGAGCCTACACCGACAACAATCCCACCCAGGTCCTATCCCCGTCGCCCCACGTATTTACCTCTGTAACCTACGTATCCTGGAACACTAAGGGGCAATTTAGCATGGCCAATCAAGAGACGAGAGAGACATGTCACTGAAGCTTTCGGTCTGGTATTCAACTGGACAAAGCAAATTTCAAACAATCACAATAATTACATTAATAACCATTTATGAATAAATACTCGTTCGCCTTTTTAAAGCAACGAGTACAAAAGCGTGGTTGTAAATTATAATTGTTGGAAAACAACCCTCAGGAAATTCTGAGAACGTTTTAACAAGTTCGCGGTGGGGAGTAGGGTGGGGGATATATTTCTTATTCCATCGAATTATTTTGGAGTTTTATAAATTTGAGATTTGTTTGCAAACTGTAAGAGAGCTAGTGTTATTTTTCAGCATTGCACCTGTGATTCCCCCGAAGAATGGATGCGATTGTTTCTGAGAATCGGAATGCTGGAGTGAGCTGGCCACTGATCTTAACAAGAATTTGGCACAAATATTGGTGAGTTTTTGCATCATGTAACCCTTCATTTTTTTTCCCACTCCAGTTAACGCCTTGTTCATGGACAGACCGTGCTGCAAGAGCAATGGTAACCACCTCCAGGTCTGTGGCTGCCTCGCTGACTTAGAAATGATGAAGGTGTGAATTTTTGTTTCATTTTAAAGCACCTTAATATTTTATTCTCTCTGTAATCATTCGCCTAGGAACTAAATGAAGGTGATGGAAGTTGTTTATATGACAGAGGATTGATCATATTTTTCTTAAGAAAATGTCTGGAGTGAAAGTTGACGTTGAAATTTAAATATTGTTTGTGTTTTTATTAATCATCCCAAGATTATAGGGTTGAATATTACATGTTAATATTACAACAGAGTCCAGGCAAAGATATTGACTGGTTAGAAGTTATTATTTTTTTAATTAATCATCCCGAGATTGTGGAGTTGAATATTACATGTTAATATTACAACTGAGTCCAGGCAAAGATATTGACTGGTCAAAAGTTTTTTTGTTTAAATTAACCAACCCAAGGTTGTAGAGTTGAATATGACATGGCACAATTATAACATAGTCTAAGCAACGATATTGACTGGTTCAACAGAGTCCATGCAAAGTCAGAGTTAAATTTATTTATTTCCCTAAACTTAATGAATGATGTCAGATTATCCTGGATGCACTGCCATCCCTGAGCTGGAAGCTGAACTTGCTCACTTAGAAATGACTGGATTTTTCCAGAACGCTTACGCGGTACGTGTCGAAAGGTCAGGAAGGCTTTTTTTTCCTCCTCACGTCAATGCGCCTTTGATTTGGCTCTTAACACACTGCCCAGCCCTTATCCTATCCCCATCAGCGCACAATCTTATCCCAGTTTAGTTCACTAACAATTTAATTCACTGCGGCCAAGTCAGAAAAGGAGAAGTCTATTGTACTTCATATTCTGAGCATAATTAAATAGGGGAAGCAGGGAGACACTCCGCTTGTTACAGATGCCAACCTTCTAACCAGTGTCAAATTTAAACTTGATGCCTGAATAATGATCATTGAGCTTCTTACCTGCAGTTGAGAGTTGCTGCAGCCTCCAACTGTAACGTTTTCCTTCCCAGTAAACCAAGATAATGGAATTGCGTTCATTCCCAGGAAGAAGTTTTTGATAATTATTTCTTTCAGATAGGATTTCTTTTTTTCTCTGTCTGCAGTCTAACTGGCCTCGTTATCTCTGCTCCCGGCGTCATGTGCAGAATCCGTAGCACAACCGTGTCATAGCTGATGACATCCTAGCGAGGCGAATCTGGAAAATTCTCTCCAATTCCCAGAGCCAGCATGTTCTGCCAATTAGACTACCCGACTAAAGGGGCTGAATCTGTCTTTATTACGTGGAACCCTTGGCTTTTACGGGACTCGCAAATCTCAAATTAATTCACTGACCAAGAGTTCTATTCTCTCTCCACAGATGCTGTCAACCCCGCTGAGACTTTCCAGCATTTTCTGTTTTTGTTTCAGATTCCAGCATCGGTAGTGATTTGTTGAATTATTCCCACTGGTTTATTGGGCCCAGTTTTACCTCGAAATTAATAAATGTGATTGAGTTAAAGTCCGGTCCAATGAATGAGTCGAATTCCTATTTTTATGACATGGGATTACAGGATTTCCTGTGAATGTTTTTTTTAACCAGGAAACATTCCTGGTAAAAATGTTTTGGACTTTGGATCCTGAGATTCCGAACATTTTCTGTGAGAATTGTTAATAATTGGACTCGAATGCATTATGTATATCCAACTCCATTGCCAAGTGGTGGAAACTTGGGCAAACCAGATATCTAGGATGGCACATGGCGAGGGACCGGTTGTAACGCAGGTTACCGGCCAATCATAACGTGTCACGTGACGACTGAATTAGGTCACCTCTATTGGAAAAGTATTGGTTAGTGATATTTTGGAAAATACAGGTTAGTATTGAAATACTCCACACATGCAGACAAGGAATGGTAGCTTGTTATAGGGCGGCAGGGTGGCATAGTGGTTAGCACTGCTGCTTCACAGCGCTAGGGACCCGGATTGGATTCCCGGCTTGGGCCACAATCTGTGTGGAGTCTGCACGTTTTCCCCGTGTCTGCCTGGGTTTACTCCGGGTGCTCCGGTTTCCTCCCACAGTCCTAAAGACATGCTGGTTAGGTGCATAGGCCATGCTAAATTCTCCCTCAGTGTACCCGAACAGGCGCCGGAATGTGGCGACTAGGGGATTTTCACAGTAACTTCATTGCAGTGTTAATGTAAGCCTTACTTGTGACACTAATGAATAAACTTAAACTTTGCTTGCTACACTTACGTAAACTCAGTGTTGTGTAAACGGAGTTCCCAGGTTACCAAGGCAGTGTTTAAGTTAAATAAGAGGGTGGTCCGCGATCGTTTGCAGCCGAAGGTACAACTCACTTCAGATAGCAGACAGAAATCTGCTCCAGACAATTGCCCACATTCTGACTGTCAGCTGCAAAGCGAATCCCCGCGAAACTCTGCAATCCGGAAAAAGCCTCTTAAATTATCATTCAAATGCCGTAAGGTTCCAGTTGTGAAATGTTACAGCACACAAGGAGGCCGTTCGTCCCATCGTACCTGTGCCTGTTCTTTGAAAGAGTTGGACAATTAGTCACATACCTGCCCCTCTCCCCGCACCCCCATCCCGTATTATTTTTCTTTTGAAAGTTAAGATTGAATCAGCTCCCATCGCCTCTCCGAAATATCGAATTGCAGATAATTTCATTCAGAAAACAAAATCTCTGGGGGGTTTTTTGCCAATGATCTTAAATGTGTGTGTGGGCTGCTTACTTTTTTTTAAGTGTATTTATTAGTGTCACAAGTAGGCTTACATTAACACTGCAATGAAGTCACTGTGAAAATTTTCGTCTAAGAAATGGGAAATGCTGCCTGCCTGCCTGGTAACTCCGAACGTTTATTTATTTAATTAGCATTCTCAAGAAAGCTGATTGCTGCAGTTATCCAAAGCACCGCTGATGTTACACTCTTTGCAAGTCAGTCTGGTTCCGCTAACATGTTAAGCGGATAGACACCGAGTTTCATTCCACTTTTCATCTCAGATTCAGATATACAGTGGTGAGAATGGGGGGCGGTTAAATTCTCTCACGCCCACACTGGAGGAGCCCGGTAGAGAATGGCCTGAATAAACCATTCTTTTACTGGGTTTTATTTCTATTTACACCTGGGATTGCCTACACAAATATATAAGTCACTTTTGCGATGGTCCTTAAGCTTCGCATATTTCAATGAGATTCTTAGATATTTTCTTGAAAGTGGCCTGAGAAGCTATTTAGTCATTGCTTTGCGGATATTATTTGCTTAACGCCGTTCTGAGGGAATTTAAAACACAACTTCTATATTCCAAGAATATATCCATCCTTTTGAGGTGTGTTTTGCTACAATTTATTTATATCACGCCGTCGTTACACCGGGCTGTAACACATCAACTTTTCACTGAACTATTCTAAGCAAGAAGTCAGTCCGTTCAGAGTGCCGTGCCCTTTTTGGACAGAGCAACAATACATCGCCTCTTCCACTGAACCAAGGGAAGTTATCGCTCAGCTATCCTCCGTTGACAAGGCCTGTCCACTGCAGGATGTCGCTTTGCCGCACCATAGACCCATGACTATTCATTACCTTCGGAAAGGGAAGGAGGGAGGGGGTTGAGGGGGAGGGATTGGTAACATTAGATTGTTGGCAGCCTTGATGTAAGTGGATGGAGGGTCGTCACAAAATAGCGCAGTGGCTTTTAATTGAATGCTTGACTGACTCATTCCCCGAGAGACAGCGGGTGTATCGGGTAGCGGGGCGAGGGGGGGGGGGGGGGGGAGTTCTCTCTCTATGCACGAATGGGGGGGGGGGGGGGGGGGGTATTACAAACTTCCAGGATGAAATATTGCTGCTGATAAGGCGGGTTTGAGGAGGGAGGGGGATTGACGGACAGACTGTGTTTGAATCTTACAGAAAGAGTTTGTGACTCTTTGTGCTTATGTAATTCCCCTTCAATAGATACTTGCCTTAAACCATTCCCAATTCATTTAAGGACAGAATAGGTACTGGAGAAGAGGTGAGACATTCTAAAAACGCAGATAAATTACTGCCGAAATGAAAAGGGGCATGTGCCGGCTAGGCAGCAATGAAACTCGGTGTCCATCCGCTTAACATGTTAGAGAAACCAGGCTGACTTGCACAGTATTTAAGATCAACGGTGTTTTGGATAACTGCAGTAACCAGCTTTCTTTAGAGTGGCAATTAAATAAATAAGCTTTCGGTGGGGTGTAGGGTTTGGTAACCTGGGGATCCAGCTGCTTTGGGTTGTGAGTGCGTAATCGATCCTAAAAATAAACTCAACACATTGCACCATCCGCGATCCACTCTCTGTCCATGCAGGGAATTAAAACATTCCAGGAGGGCCACATCTCACTGCACTCAGATGATAATTCTGCTGAATAACATTGCTGGGACGGGAGAAATCGATCGCAGACAGTAATGATTGTAGATCATTGTTCGGAGTAACCGAACCTGGAGCCTGTGGGGAGGGAAAGATCCTTAGACATTCCTTAGATGGAAGAGCCACATCTCAGCGAGTTCTGCTCTGTGCAGAGCGTGGAACTGAGAGTGGCTTTTAACCCTCGCGTTGCCCCCGACCTGTCATCCAGGCTCTGTTACAAATGTTCCACACGCAAAGCGACACTTTCGATGTCAGAAACGAGGCAGTGTGTCATATTCCGCACACACACGGACTGTGCCCTTTGAAGATAAGGTTATTCACTAAGAAATACCTGAGATTCGGCAGAAAACCCGTGTATAAACTACCAGCCAGGCGATGATCAGGCAATGGGGAGGCGATGGCCTAGTGGTATAATCGCTAGGTTATTGATCCAGAAACTCAACTAATGTTCTGGGGACCCGGGTTCAAATCCTGCCACGGCAGCTGGTGGAATTTGAATTCAATAAAAAATATCTGGAATTAAGAATCTACTGATGACCATGAAACCATTGTTGGAAAAGCCCATCTAGTTCACTAATGTTCTTTAGGGAAGGAAATCTGTCGTCCTTACCTGGTCTGGCCTACGTGTGACTCCAGAGCCACAGCAATGTGGTTGACTCTCAACTGCCCTCTGGCAACTAGGGATGGGCAATAAATGTTGGCCAGCCAGCGACGGCCATGTCCCACAAATGAGTTTTTAAAAAAATTAAAGTCACATGTTTCTATGACCTTCCTAAACTGGAAGGGGCCACGATAATCTTTCCATAGACTCCCGTTGGCGAACTGGTTTAATTTTTACTTCAACCCAATGAGAAATCTCTCCCCAATAAATAGCACAATTGTCTGGTTGGTTTGATTTGATTTATTATTGTCACATGTACTGGGATGCAGTGAAAAGTATTGTTTCTTGCGGGCTATACAGACATTACATACCGTTCATAAAGTACACAGCGGAAAGGAGAGGGTGCAGAATATAGTGTTGCAATTACAGGTAGGGTGAAGAGAGAAATCATCTTAATATGTGATAGGTCCGTTCAAAAGTCCGATGGCAGCAGGAAAGAAACTGTTCTTGAGTCCTTTGGTCCCTGTTTTCAGAGTTTTGTATCTGTTTCCCGACGGAAGAAGGTGGAAGAGAGAATGTCCGGGGTGTGCGTGGGGTCCTTGATTATGCTGACTACTTTGCTGAGGCAGCGGGAAGTGTAGACCGAGTCAATGGATGGGAGATTATTGACCCAGGCAAAAGAGCAATGATGATTTAAATAATATTTTAAAACATAGATGAAGGCAAATAATGCAAAACTGAAATAGCTGATTGCTGCATTAGAGGCGATTCACTCTATTGTTACTGTTAGCTTCGGAATCACATATTCTGACATCTTTTCCATCATTATTTCTTTCCTTTCGGGTGCTTGTGTAATTCCCCTTCAATAGTTACTTGCCTTAACGCATTCCAATTCACTTAAGGCCAGAATAGGTAACGGTATCTTAAAAAGAGAAAGGGAAGGCTGTGGGGGGAGAGGGGATGGGGGAAGGTGGCTGGACCCAGAATATTCCAGAAGGTTTCCAGTATTTGCGATGTTTGCCTTGCCGGCACTTTACACATTAGCAGCAAGACGCGCGGCCGACATCAAACTACCATTATTGTCAATTTCGCACTTTTTTAAAAACATCTTAATCCGAGGGTTAATAATATGTGCAAAACAACCCCCATAATCAAAAACAATTCAAGATATTAGTTTGATCAGTGGGTGGGAATTTCTCCAAAGTAATAAATGCAGCGTCTGAAATTGATGTGTGTTAAATAACCCCTAATTAAAAGGTGAACACATGTCTATCAGTCTAGTTTTTATTCAATCATTGAATCATACAGCGCAGAAGAGGCTCTTCGGCCCATCGAGTCCGCACCGACACATTATGAAACAATCCGTGTTATTCAATCCAGCAACAGGTCGACTTACTTTACGAAGTAATAAATCGGATATTTTGTTTGCCTAATATTTTAGATTCAACTCTTCAGAAAAATCCAAACTCAGCCCCTGGCCATGAGGTGAGTCACTCCACATCCTTTCACTCCACTGACCACCTGAGAAACCAGATCCACCTGATTTAAGCCCCTCTAGGGAGCAATTGTTGCGAAGGGACTGAGGGGGAGGGACAGGGAGGTTAATAAATGGCCAGCGAAGCCCACATCCCATAAATAGATAAGGAATAATGCCGTTCCCTGAGTGAGGGATGGGGGGGGGGGGGGAGGTTGGGGGAGGTTGGGAGGGGGGGTAGTTTTAAGGCGAGGAGCCGGGGATTCAGACTGGCTGAATTCTTTCTGGAACTTCCCGGCCGATTTATGGTACAGTTTATCCTAAACTTTCTCCCTCTTGTGAAACAGTACCGACAGGCAACCTCCCAAATAAAATAAATCGCTCTGATGTTTTATCCAAGGACACAGATCCTTCAACTAGGCCCAAACGATTAGTTTTGTTAGCATTTTTAACACATTCGCTGCAATATTGTAACCGATACCGGGACTGTAAAGCCATTGGCTAGTTTCCTAAAGATCAGCCAATTTGATACAGGAAACGGTGGCATCCCTATTTTAATGTTTTATTTTTGTGAGGATTGGTTCATTGTGAAAGTATTCAGTAAACATCAGGATGAGAACTCACTGGGAGGGAACATCCTCGCATTATTGTGTAAGGCGCAGACAGGGCTTTTTGCGGTGATGATAGAATCATTGGTGACTTGGCTAACACTCTATAAATAAAACGGGGACATTATGCGCCGCGGAGACACTCCCATCTCCCATAGAAAGCCAGGGCCAAACAAACTCAGCTCCACCGGGCTGCTCCAGTCTGGCCGTGAGAGGATTTAACCGCCCCCATTCTCACCACTGTGTGTCTGAATCTGTTTTGAGGGGGTGTATGTAAGAGATGGAGGATGGCTTGAATAGACCATTCGTTTCCTAAGTTTTATTTCTATTTACCTCTGGGGTTGCCAGATCGGTAAGTGGCAGTTGCGATGGTCCTTAAACTTCACATAATTCAATGAGATTTTAGGTATTTTTTGAAGGTGGCCTGGGAAACTATTTATTTATTGCTTGGCGGATATTATTTGCTTAATTGCCCAAGACCGTTCAGGGGGAATATCAAACACATGATATTACCGCAGAGAACATTGAAAAGCTGTTTGGGGCGCTCTATGCTGTGAACCTCTATGACTCTATGACTCTAGGTGGTAAAAGGTGTTATATAAATGCAAAGGGGGGGGGGTTCAACTTCTATATTCCAAGCCCATGCTAAATGGATCTCTGTCATTTTAGAATCATAGAACATTACAGCACAGAAACAGGCCTTTTGGCCCTTCTTGGCTGTGCCGAACCATTTTTCTGCCTAGTCCCACTGACCTGCACCTGGACCATATCCCTCCACACCCCTCTCATCCATGTACCTGCCCAAGTTTTTCTTAAATGTTAAAAGTGCATTTTAATGGATTGCTTCTCGTGGTTAAAACAATTAAAATTTTTAGTCATCATCCGCTGAACCTTCATCACTTCCTGCGGTGACGGGGCATTTTTATCAGAAATCCATCCCCCCCCCACCAGCACCACCCCCATCCCCCCCCCCTCCCTTTCCGTCCCCGCACCCCATGATTCCCTGACCTGATGATCAGCCAGGATGTGAGATCACAGGGCGTGGGGTAACAGAACGTGAGGGGAACAGAATGTGAGGGTAACAGGGTGTGGCGGAAACCGGGCTTGGAGTAACAGGATATCGGGCTAACAGGATGTGGGAGTAACTGTAGAATCCATAGAATCCATTCTGCCTATGGAGACTGTACTGATTCTCTGAGAGAGCATCTTACTCAGCATCCAACCCCCCCATCCCCGTAACTACGCATATTAAATTTACCATCGCTAATCCACCTAACCTAGTCATCTTTTGACACTAAGGGGAAATTTAGCACGGCCAATCCACCTAACCTGCACATCTTTGGACTGCGGGAGGAAACCGGAGCACCCGCAGGAAACCCACGCAGACACGGGGGGAACGTGCAAACTCCAGACAGACGGTGACCCAAGGCTGGAATTGAACCTGGGTCCCTGGCGCTGTGAAGCAACAGTGCCACAGAGGAAGTGCGGGATAAGGGGGTGTGGGGGTAAGAGGGTGATGGTGTCTCCTCAAAATGTCAACCTTTCTCCATCCAACGGGTCAAATTTGGGTGCTGAGATGATTGATAGGGCTTTGTTACACTGAGCGGATCGAATTTCTATTCACTAGCTTAGAGAAAGTGATGTAGAAAGGAAACAGAACAAAGTGAGTCCCTTTGGGTGTTTACTGAACGAATGTGATTCCAGATATAGTGAGCGAAACTGTTAAAAGAACTCCAGATAATGAACCAGCTTTCCTTCTCACGGCATGCTTTGTCTGTGTAGCGCGCAAGAAACAATACTTTTAACTGTACACCAATACCTGTGACAATAATAAAGCAAATTAAATCAGAAATTCACACTGTAATAAACGAATGAGTTGGCTTCATGGGTTCTGCTGTGTTCAGTGATAACAAAACATCGCCTCTGATTCTAAACAAAGCGGTTTCAATATAAAACAGCATTATTGTTACATTCTGGAGTTTAGAAATCAAATAGTGCCTTCCGCATGTGCCGGGACTGGTAATAATTTAACACCAATTATTTTTCATATTGTGTGAACGAAGGCAAAGCATTTGGATATATATTTCGATTTCAAGTTCCTGAATTTTACTTGGAATAGCTAAACAAAAATGAACGGCTCTGGGGTGGCTCACGCGCTGGGAAGAACCTTACTAGTTGTCACTGGGGCCGAACAACAAACGCTGGTGACGCGCTCATCCCACGAATTTTAATGTGGAACTCTGCAAATAATATCAAACTGTTCTGTTCTCTCTCTGGATGCCGATTTTGCGCTCGAATTTTGTCAACCCTACTGGTTTGCATGGGTTACAGAGCTTGCAACCTGCTGTCTGGGTGGGAATGGAGGAATTACTGACTCTATCCAGTCCACATATCGTTAGTAAAATCACTCAGGAAATAAAAGTGTTGTTGTAACTTGACCCCCTGTTTCCTGCCTAACGGCTGGTACTCACCGGTGTCACCACTTTGGTGTCAAGGACTGTTAACCTTGTTCTATTATTAACCACGGAGGGGTGCTTCCGGGTAGTTCGTTTCTGAAATGTGACTAAAAATGTGCACCCGAGGTTTTGCCTTTCTCCCGGGCAATGGTGTATAGTGAGTGGGGTCAAATCCAACTGCGGGAATAGGTTTTGGAGAAAAGTCATTGGGATTTGAAACGATAACTTTGTTTTCTCTCCACACAGATGCTGCCAGACTGCTGAGTTTTTCCTGCAGTTTCTGTATTTGTCCCGGCTGGAGCAGACCTTCTGTGTCTGTTTTCCCCTTTCCTAGGGTTTGGGGTGGACTCTGAACCCTGAGGATTAAAGAAAGCCCCATTGATTTGATTTGATTTGATTTATTATTGTCACATGTATTAACATACAGTGAAAAGTATTGTTCCCCGCGCGCCATCCAGACAAAACATACCGTTCATAGAGAAGGAAACGAGAGAGTGCAGAATGTAGTATTGCAGTCATAGCTAGGATGTGAGCATTGTTAGAGAGTTTAAAAGAGTTAGAATTAAGTTTTAGAAGCATAAAACGAGAGTAAAAGATAGAATTAGAATTAGAATTGTTCAGTGTTTGGGTCGTAGCAATAGTCCTGTTAACCCGCTATAGACTAGCCCCTTCCTCCCGTCGAGGTCAGGGAGAGATTTAGTTCCTTCTTGACCCAACCTCGAAATATGAGTTCACTTTATTTGTGCTCAGTTTATTCTATACACTTACAAACCAGCCACCATTCCCCAATATCTTCGCAAGCAGGGAACCAGAAACATTAATTTGCTTAATAACTAAACAATGTCAATAATTCTTCAAATTAGGCCGTCGATAGCAATGTTTACCCGCAATCTGACAGAAAGCGGGAATCAACTGGCACAGATCACTGCAACTTAGAGATCAGAGATTAATGCAGTGAGGACAGATATCATCTGTTGTAATGAGAGCAATGCCTTGGAAAATAAGTTAGATCGTAACATGATATGGAGATGCCGCCGTTGGACTGGGGTGGGCACAGTCAGAAGTCTCACAACACCAGGTTAAAGTCCAACAGGGCTGTGTACAGTTGGACTTTAACCTGGTGCTGTAAGACTTCTTACTAGATCGTAACATGACATTGTTATTGTAGGGGAGACAATTTATTTATAAATCTCTGCAAAGTGGAAGATTTTCCTGCAATGCATTCAATAACGGATAACACATTTACTGGTATATTCCATACACATTCATTATCTCCGAGAATTATGCTTTTTTCTCTCTCTGGTGTTTTTATTCCCTTGCTCAGCCACGCAACTTGTGTTGGCATTCACTATCGATAGATTGCCAGTGAATGTGAGTAAGTGAGGGAGGGGAGGGGGGGCTGATTTATGGGTGGATTCACTGCGATGCATTCCCTTCAATTCACAAACCAGCCTCGATAAAACGGATTTTCCCCAACGTTGCACGTGTCGCGTGTCCACAGCACACGCACCAGCAAGGTGCTGGCGAACCCTCAGGCAATCCAAAGGTCCCGAATTGTACGCATATCAAATGATTTTTTTGTAAAAAGTGGAGGCTGTGAATTGATTGGTGTTTATTATTATTCATTCTTACCGCCGGTTCTCGCAACTGAATCAACAAAGTGAGCGGTGAAAGACACAACAGGCGTGCAGCGATCAGTCTGCCTAAGGTTAGTGATCAGTATCCGGGTGCAGCAACTGCGAAATGTTAAACCAAACGAGAAAACGCTGGAAAATCTCAGCAGGTCTGGCAGCATCTGTAAGGGGAGAAAAGAGCTGACGTTTCGAGTCCAGATGACTCTTTGTCCAGCTTTGACCTGCAAATAACCCTGTTGGACCTTAACCTGGTGTTGTGAGACTTCTTACTGTGCTTACCCCAGTCCAACGCCGGCATCTCCACATCACAGCATTTATTGTCCATCCCTAGTTGCCCTTGGAGGGCAGTTGAGAGTCAACCACATTGCTGTGGCTCTGGAGTCACATGTAGGCCAGACCAGGTAAGGACGGCAGATTTCCTTCCCTAAAAGACATTAGCGAATCAGATGGGTTTTTCAAACAATCGACAATGGTTTCATGGTCATCAGTAGATTCTTAATTCCAGATATTTTTTAATGAATTCAAATTCCAAAGAACAAAGAAAATTACAGCACAAGAGCAGGCTCTTCGGCTCTCCAAGCCTGCACTGACCATGATTCCTGGCTGAACTAAAACTCCCTACCCTTCCGGGAACCTTAACCCTCTGTTCCCATCCTATTCATGTATTTGTCAAGACGCCCTTTAAAAAGTTCCACCATATGATGTGGCGGGATTCGAACCCAGGGTCCTGGAACATTAGTTGAGTTTCTGGATTAATAGTGTAGCGATAACACCACTAAGGCATCGCATGTCTAAATAACAATGCAGAAAAGTGTTAACAATCGTATCCGAAAGACTCCACCCTCGGATAGTACTGCACTTGAGTGTTCGCCGAGAATGTGTATTCACATCTCTGGAGTGGGACTCGAACCACCTTTGCACTCAGAGATGAGGAGATCTAATTTTCTAAAACATTCCAAAAGTAGATTAGAAATTAGAATTAGAAAATTCTTTCCCAGTTAAAGCATTGCTCCTTCTACTGGTCTGTGGAACAGTGTATCGATTAAAAGGGAGATGTGTGGCTTACAGACAAGAATTTTCAATATATTTCATTCCTCGCTGACCTACTCAAACTGACCCTGAGACCACGGGAAATCCACAACTGATCCTCAGGACTTGCTACTAATCGGATATTTCCTGCAAATGCTTTCCATCAGGAAGCAATGAGCGCCATATTTTCTTTATTAAACTGACGACCTCAAGTCTAATGCGGTCACCTGTCCGTGAAAATCAACCTAAAACAATGAGTTAAAGTGTAAATGGGGCGAGTTGCTTGGTGGGAATGTTTACTGGTTCAAAGCAGGTGAGTTTCCCGCTTAACAGGATGAAGGTCCAATTTGAGCCGGCCCATTAACTATTCATTCCACTTTGTTCTCGCGGCAGCCTATTGAGCTAGTCCCTACTCAAGTCGGAAGGGTAAAAGGGGAGAGGGATGTTCAACACACCCTACTCCAGATGCATCAATTTTTACATTCCCATACAAAAAATAGAATCTCTGCAAAATCTCAGCAGGTCTGACAGCATGTGTGGGGGGAGAATAGAGGCAACGTTTCGAAGATGTTCGAGTTAGGTTGATTGGCCATGCTAAATTGCCCCTTAGTGTTGGGGGACTAGTTAGGGTAAATACATGGGGTTTTAGGGATTGTGGTCGGTGTAGACTCGATGGGGCAAATGGCCTACTTCTGCACTATAGGCTTCTATGATTTGGAGTCCGGATGACCTTTCGTCAGAGCTCTGACGAAGGATTATCTAGACTCGAAACGTTGGCTCTTTTCTCTCCCCACAGATGCTGTCAGACCTGCTGAGATTTTCCAGCATTTTTTTTGTTTGTTTTTGTTTCAGATTCCAGCATCCGCAGTATTTTGCTTTTATTTTAACATTCTCATTCTCGTGTTCAAATCCTTCCATGGCCTTGGCAATGGGCCGAACGGCCTCTTGTAAAACTATATGTCTCTATCATCATCTCTAAGTCCTCCTCCAACATTCTCCGAGATTTCTGCTTGCTCCAGTCCTGGGATGCTTATGCATCCATCATTTCTTTCACCTCGCCTTTCTGCCATGGCGTTGACTGCCGAGGCACCTCCGTCCCTTCCGCCAGCACACCCCTCCAGCTCTGAAATGTCCTCCTGAACTTTTCTGCTATTTTAGGACCCACCTTGAAACCTACCTCTTTGAGGAACAATTTGGTCACCTGTCCTAAAGTCTCCTGCTTTGAGTCAGTGTGATGTCTGATTATGCACCTCGTTAATGTCTATATAAATTGAATGTCTCATAAATCACTGAAATGTACACATGAATGTTCCATGAAGCATGCCAGACTCACGGTTAATACTTAGCTCAGTATTTTACTAGCGGAGCGTTAGGTGTAATCTCGTACACCGATTGCTATAATAGGGTGATGCTTTATGATAGAATTCTTTCTCGAAAAGATAGGACCTAAAATGGAACGAGTCTTCAATAAAATGTGTGTGTTTAAACAGTAACCACACACTGTAAGCCTTTCTCAACTAATTAACAAAGGTCGTTTCAAAGTATTTTTTTCATAGAATTGTATATAATCCCTGCCGTGCAGAAGTGACCATTCGACCCGAGTCTGCACTGAGTCTCTGACGTCCTTATCCTCTTCTCTCCTGTCCTATCCCTAATCCCACTAACCTACAGATCTTGGGACATTAAGGGGCAATTTAGCATTGCCAATCCACCTACACAGTTCCAGGGACCTTTGATTCCCGGCTTGGATCACTGTCTGCGTGGAGTCTGCACGTTCTCCTCGTGTCTGCGTGGGTTTCCTCCGGGTGCTCCGGTTTCCTCCAACAGTCTGAAAGACACGCTGGTTAGATGCATTGGCCATGCTAAATTCTCCCTCAGTGTGCCCGAACGGGCGCCAGAGAGTGGTGACTAGAGGATTTTCACAGTAACTTAATTGCGGTGTTAATGTAAGCATACTTGTGACACCCATAAATAATCTTTAAAACTTTAACCTTGCATATCTTTGGACTGTGGGCGGAAACCGGAGCACCCGAACGAAACCCACGCCGACACGGGGTGAACGTGTAAACTCCACACAGATAGTGACCCGAGGCTGGAATTGACTATTCGTGTGCATTTTCGCAGCAAAATGCATACTGCTCCCTGTTCCATAACTTCCTATATCCCAACAGTCCTCAGTGAGTTGGAATTGAATTGGAAGCGTGCGTGTTTATTTAATAAATTGTCAAATCGACCTGTTTGCTGTAAACAGTCCGAACGAAGTGCTCTATTCTTGGATTTTGTTTTGCAATCAAATCCTCGGTATAGACCGAATTTTGAGGGAAAGGATGAGTCCGTTATCTTGCTGAATATGATATATATCTTTCACACTCTCGCCTCCCGCACCTACCTCTGCCTAATAAGCAGAGGACGGTAGTCATGATGTGGAGATGCCGGCGTTGGACTGGGGTAAATACAGTAAGAGTTTTAACAACACCAGGTTAAAGTCCATTTATGGACTTTAACCTGGTGTTGTTAAAACTCTTACTGTAATAAGCAGACGGACATAAACTGGAAATAGGCATGTGTGCTAACGTTTACCGGTTGGTTGTAAATTTAGCGCATGCTGAAGCGGTTGCGAGATGTCTGAAAAAGTGTCAATGTATCCCAGTCTCCAAATCCCAGGCGGGATCAGCTTTCCTGCTCTACTCCACTCTCTGCGAGTCCCAGTCTGTCTGGGAGTCAGACTCAATCTGCCCCGTTCTAACTTTTAAATGATGCAAAAGCATTCCCTCCCCAAATCAACGAGAATGAAAGAATGGGCTGGTGAAAGACCTAAGAAATTGTTACTGTGCCTAGGGGAGAGGGGAGGGGGGAGGGGGGGGGGGAACGAAAAGGGCAGGATTCTCAATTCCTCTACAGTTCATCTTTAATAGCAACGCTAAAAGCCAGAACATCTCTTTAAACCTTAACACAACTCGTCTATTTTAATTGTTGAGGATAATAGGACTGCCCCACAGCTGGACAGAAATTCCTGTTATTCGGCTGAGAAAAGAGCCAGCCTCAGGTGCTGGTTGAACCCACAGTTAGCAGCTGAAAGGTTGGAAAGGAAATGACTAACTCAATATGTTAAGAAATACAGAAGTCCTGCCTTACTCTAACTCTAATATGATTCCAATAAGTAATCTCACAACATATTCTATCTTGGAATATTGGAATCATGACGTGGCCCAACATATCCTAGGAGTTTGAGGCTGATTTGAATAATATCATGGTTATTGCAGTTTTAGATCCGTTTTATTAAACTATCTGTTGGTGGTGCTTATTTAAATAAAAATTCCAGCAGCAAGCCGCGGTTTATTGTTTTGTGACATTTCGGTAAGGAGCCATAAAATTCGATTTCAATCCACTTGGCCTCAGTATTTGATCTCCCTGTTCTTCTGGTTACAATATCTAATTAACAGGCTTCTGCGAAAGTCGGAGAAATAACGTTCGTGTTATATCATACCGTCCCATAGCAGCGGAGATAGCTCAAAATGTTCGCGTGCGCGCTGATACCCTGGGCAGATTTAATACCTGCGCTAAAATAGGAGCCGAGAGGAATTTCGGAGTAATGGCGTGAACTTCATTTCGTCGGTGCAATGGATGACTGTGACGTGTTTAAATAGAATAAAACCTTGCTGGAAGGGCCAATGGGATATTCACCAACGATTCTAAAGTAAAACAAAGTTTAAACTAGCAAATTACATTTATTTTAGAAAATACGGAAAGATTACTTAACCCATATAGACATATGGGCCATATGTTTGTGTGGAGTCTGCACGTTCTCCCCGTGCCTGCGGGGTTTCCTCCGGGTGCTACGGTTTCCTCCCACAGTCCAAAGATGTGCGCGTTAGGTTGATTGGCCATGCTAAAATTGCCCCTTAGTGTCCTGAGATGCGTAGGTAGAGGGGTTAGCGGGTAAATATGTAGGGATATGGGGGTAGGGTCTGGGTGGGATTGTGGTTGGTGCAGACTCGATGGGCCAAATGGCCTCTTTCTGCACTGTAGGAATTCTATGATATCATATATATGGTGTATATGTAATATATATAAACCATGTATATCACACATGTACCTATATATAATTACATATTATCATGATGTAATATATCATATATGATATTGTAATATGTTGCATAATACGATGTGATACTATATATAATAATGGGACGGATAATGAAGGCACGCCTCTCAGATGCTGCATATATTGACTGATAGATGGTCAGAAATAATGGTTTGACGCACATTTTAAACGGTTTTCGTTTTTTTTAATTAAAGTTAAGGTTTGCGAGAGCAAACAGGAAAAATAAGAAACCTGTACACGCATCAATAACATAGAAATGGAGATTAAATGATTGCGGCAGACTTCACAATATATAGATCACCCTCCGTATTAACATTCACTCACATTGGAAGGTATTTAAAACCGCGCACTTTAACCTGATAAAATCAGCAACAGCCGAAATAATAGGGGAATTTCACAGTAATTTCATTGCAGTGTTAATGTAAGCCTTACTTGTGACTAATAAATAACAAATAAAATAAAGAGAAGAGATCCTTGGATGGCAATATTGAACCCTTAGATGTCTAACACTACAAACAGCTTGTGACATGTCTACAGGTTAAAGCATACATCGGAGTAATCGAACGAAACATGAAATGGGGGGGTTATTTGAGGCGGAATTAATGTGCAAGAACGACGTACGCCGCCTTAATATTTAGAATAAACACAGATTTTATCGAATTTCCTTCGCCAAGATGGAGTCTGCAGGCAAAGGCTGCACCACCGCCTTTCGCTTCACATCCCATATACATGATGTGGAGATGCCGGCGTTGGACTGGGGTAAACACAGTAAGATGTCTCACAACACCAGGTTAAAGTCCAACAGGTTTATTTGGTACCATGGAGCTTTCCGAAAGCTCTGAAAGCTCGTGCTACCAAATAAACCTGTTGGACTTTAACTTGGTGTTGTGAGACTTCTTACTGTGCCATCCCATATACCTGCACATACATTTTTCGGCTATATGTGTAATTTGGGTACATAACGCAGAGAGGGATACCTGATAATGAAATGTGTAAAATTAACATTTCCCAGATCTCTGCTCCCTTGAATTTGACTGGCGCCTCCGAACACATTTCAGTTGATGAAATGATTTCACACTCGATGTGTTGATGCGCTGGCTTCAGAATGCATGTTCATACATCCCAGGGAAGACCTTCTATTTCACTTTGTGTATCATTTCGCTGGGCTGAAAATTTCCAAGACTACAAATTAAGGGAGGTTGGAGGTACTTACCAAAGCGAATTAACAATCATTTTTGAAATATCTCCGAATATCTCTGGAAACTGCGCGGAGTGTTTTTGCGTGGAGTGCTTTTCGGCAACTTTTGTGTCTGAGTCCTGCCTGGTTTTGTGCTTTTAATGGGTTGCCTTTATTTTTGCGCCAAAGGGGAACGAAAAAGGTTTTAAAATAACTGTTTGTACTCGAAAGTACGGAAGGAGGAAAGGTGGCCGTTAAAACTGGGCACTCCGATAGGAGTCAGGAGGCAGTGATCAGGATGCACCCAAACTGTGTGTGCTTTAATATTGCTGGTAATATCAGCGGGCTTTTGAATACAGTTCTGCTTTCACAAATGGACCTACCTCTTAGCTCTGCCTGTAACAACGCATTCTGCATTCTCTCCTTTCCGTCGGTATGCTCTGTCTGTATAGCGCACAAGAAACAATACTTTTCACTGTATACGAATACATGTGACAATAATAAATCAAATCAAAAAACATTAATAGTTATTACATGTAATTTTATACAGAATCAAAACTGCCAGAATTAATTGTACATAGTGAAGCACTCTCAAAAAAATTGGGAAGTGATTTCCCCAACATTATGCATTGTTAATTGTTGACATAATTGCACCTTATTTATTGCAAGATACGGTAACTATTTAATCATCAATTCATACGAGAGTCAACAACCAGTTTCTCATCGCTGTCCTGTAGTAATCCAGTAAAACACATTTAAGCTATACCACGCTCACATAACTTATAGTTAATTCTGCATAACGGACAAGTTGAGATTTGAAACATTTTTTGGTTAATTGTCATTGATGGCTTCCTCGGAGAATAATGGTCGATACGGCAGCGTTTTCCTGCTTGCGATTGTGTGCTGATGTTTACACGAACTACAAAGAACCTCAGCGGCGAATACAATCAGAAAGTTAAATCATTGCTGTTGTTAGCAGACATAATATGGAACAACACAAAACAGCGTCTGTAAATATAACAATGCCCTCAAACAGAAATACTAACATATACAGTGAAGGATAAAGCAATCTAACAAACTATTCCAATTCGGAGACGTCGAGATATTTACTATTTTGAACTTTTATTCTCTTGACGCGTAGATAAACACTCACTGACAGATAGTGCATTGCTTATACAGAAAGGAAATCCACCAGTCGTTTGTTTCAAGTGTACTAGCTGCTGGAAATCTTAAACTCTCAAGGAGCACCGATAATCTTTTCTAGTGGTCATTTATATTTCCAGGTGACTTGACGCTGAAAGACACACTAAATAGCCATAAAAGATTCCTTCCATTCTCCACCCCCCCCCCCCCCCCCCACACACACACACACACAAGAAGTTCGCTCACAAAGACTGCGAACTCCTTTTGTCCTCTGAAAACAGGATTAACATCCTAAAATGGTGCGTGAGAGATGGGAGTTGATCCGCCGGGTAACTCTGGGACGAGGAAAGATGTACCTTTTTTTTCCTACCCCCCACCCCCCAATAGTTTGTCTTCTGTTGATTTAACCGCCGCGTGGCTTTTAAAAGCCTCCACTGCACTCTGAGACAATTGTGCTGCAGTTAACTTTTACCCTGTCTTACCTTTCCCATCGAAATATCGTATCAACAAATCGGTACTAAATCAGACTGCCTATTAGGCGATTTCAGTGACCTGGCTAACTCACCTCCCCACCATTCCGCCCCCCCCCCCCGCCCCCAACTCCACCCCCCCCCCCCCCTCCTCAATCCCCTCCGTCTCCCTTGTTTGTCTTCCTTATACCAAACTTGGAGTTAAATTGAGTTTATTTGAGGTCAGGCCACCTTTCAGGTGATTTCTTTATCTGATTAAGCTATCAGTCTCCTCAGGAAACTTAGAGGGTCATGAATCATTCTTGATAGTGGACACGTGAATGGGTAAAGAAAAGTTTGGAGTGGTGCTGTTGATTGCCCTATTAAAATGTTCAGGCACAACAAACACTTAATAAAAGGCACATTAACTGTAGCAAATCGCGTGTATCTACACACCTGCTTAATTAGGAAGTGCGACTCAATGGGAAAGGCTTCACGGCAAAGAAAAGGTTATTTTTTTAACCCAGGCATCTTTAGCAGACGGACAATGGGACTGGCGACAAAGATGGGCCAGCGTGCCACCTTTCTATTTAAGAATAAAGAACTTCCAGACGAGGAATTATTGTGTCCTTTACAGGATGCGTCCTGTGATAATTGTTATAAGTGCTCCCAGTCTTTGTGGTCAGAAGGAGCGAAGCGCTTTCCAATTATCTGAGCGGCTACAATAGTAATCTTTACAAAAAAATATGAATTGCAGCGAGCCTCTAACTGGCACGCAACGACGGTATAGATTAAATTTTAAGAGTTACTGTGAGGCCTGCACAGGCACGGCGGGCCGAGTGGCCTCTTCTGTTTTGTATTGTTCTGTAACGACAAAAAGCATCGGAAAATATCCGCCATGAAAGCAACGCGTAAAATAGTATAAGTGAGATTCCAAGTTCTTCCTGGGTTTTGGTACCATGTTGTGATGGGGGGGGGGGGGGGGGGAGGGGGGCAGGGGGGGAGGGGGTAGTTCCTCGGGTAATATTTATAATCGGGACTTGTTAAATATTGCATCTTGAAAATGACTTTTTAAATAAATGTCAATTACGAAGAAAGAGGATTCAACACTTTCAGGAGGAGCTGGACAAACATTTAGCAATTTGCCGGCTGGAGATCTGATATTTTTCCTGGTGTGGTTTTGATATTAAATGAATTCGCCTGCGGGGGTGTCTTGATTTGCCTTAAGTGCAGAGTCTGGGAAGAAATTGGCACCGAGGCATTGCGAAAGGGACTGATCTTAGGAAAGTGTTATTTTGAATGGATTGTTTAAGTTACTGAAGGGTGAGCGCCCCCAAATCCACGATTGCACAGCCAGAATCGCCAATATCGATTGCGAACGTGCTATGAGTGGGGCCATATTAGAATCGGCGCCTTTCCATTGCTTTACAGAGAGTTTGCCCACTGCAAACAGACAGCAACTCTAATATCATATGGGCATCAGAATCATAGAATCCTACAGTGCAGAAGGAGGCCATTCAGCCCATCGAGTCTGCACCGACCACAATCCCATCCAGGCCGTATCCCCATAACCCCATGCATTTACCCTAGCTAGTCTCCCTGATACTAAGGGGCACGGCCAATGGCACCTGACCCGCACATCTTTGGAGTGTGGGAGGAAACCGGAGCACCCGGAGGAAACCCACGCAGACACGGGGAGAACGTGCAGACTCCACACAGACAGTGACCCAAGGCTGGAATTGAACCCGCTGTGAGGCAGCAATGCTAACCACTGTGGCAGTCCCCTGTGAAGACGGACTAAAATAGATCACTCAATGACTGACAGCGTTTTTCGTGGGCACAAAGGTGAGTGAAATGGGTGCGATTTTAACTGGCGGGCATTTATTGTTACTCCGGAGTGTATTTCATTTGAGATGAGAATGGAAGATTGGGAGAAATTCCAACGCGATTTTGCAGCGTGCAATTGAATAGATCAGCGGCTCCTCAAGACTGAATTAAGGCAAGAAGGAAAAAGCGAGTGCCCACCCAGATTGGTAATCCTGCCCACTGCGTTCTGATGAGTATTGTCTTCCTTGTCTTTGCGGCGTGACAGCAACAGCAGAACAGGCGTTTTTTAAAAAAAAATGCACACTCAAAATGTACTTGTTGCCTTTGCAAGTGACCAGAGGTAAGGAGCAAGTCGTGGCGCTGGGCTGGTTAAGCCTCTGCGTGTGAAGTACTCGGTTGCAGTTTCATATTCAAAGCCCCGAGTGCGCCCGGCTTTTCCTTGCAATCTCCTCGCTAAGAAATTCGGTGGAAAATAGCTGCTCATAAAAGGTTAGGCGGTTCTGATTTCTCTCTTGCCATTGCTAGCCGATTAATTTCAGTAGTACCCCCCCCCCCCTCCCAACCCTACCCCCACCATTTTTCCCTGCGCCCAAGTTATCTTAAAGACTGTTAAGCATTCAGGAAAAGAGCAACGTTTCAAATCAAGTCCCACCTATGTTAAATATGCTGGAAGGCCGATGTTAAATACCTTAGCTTGCAATTGGAACAGTTCCCGATTTCACATTGCAGTTTCATAAAGTGATGTCAGTGATCTGATCCGATGATCCGTTTGCCCGGGTTGTTATTTTCGCATCTTGAGTCTTTTTTCCCCCTTTAGGGGAAGGAAACGGCATCTTTCTTTAATAGGTAAACACGTCAACTCCACTACCTGTCAGCACTGCCGATCGCTTCTTTCTACATGTGTTAGATTGTTATCAGGTAGCCTTTGGCCACCTTACATCTGCCATAATACTTTCAGTGTCAGGATAAATGACATACATTTAGCGCCTTGGGACTTTTGATTGTGTTTAATGCGCTATATAAATGCAAATTGCTTCTTGCGCCTGATCGGATCGAAAACACATTGAAATCTGCCCCAAACTCACGTCCCGAGTATCGCAATGTGAACCTTCTCTGGCCAGTCAAGTGGATAGTGGTGAGAAGTGATCAGCAATATTAGATACAAAGTTAATGCTACAAAATCTATTAGTTCATCTAGTTTCTATAATAAATAATTGAGTGAAGAACGGTATTTTACAATACTTTGATAAATAAATACATATATAAATATATATATATATATATATAGCATATCAGCGCTCATTCTCACAGAGAATTATAACTGTTTTGGCTATTCGTTACTCGAAGGTAACATACACACGCTCACACACATATATTCTCTCCCTCGATAACAGAAAGGCAACACACACACGCATATACATATATGTGTGTGAGCGTGTGTGTGTTGCCTTTGTGTAACGAATAGCAAAAACAGTTGTAATTCACTGCGAGAATGGGCGCTGATTGGAAAAGTAGACAGTGTAAAAAAAAAGGCAGAACGTGAGATATAGGGAAATAATCTTACCGAAGTTGCAAAGATCACCCAGGGCTTATAGAGAGAGAGAGAGGCAGTGTAGCCACCAGCAATTCGAAAAGACAATTTTAAAATGTATATTTTAAAATTTATACTTTTTGTTAGCACTGTTATTCATTACCTCCTCCGTTTTAAAATCCCGCCATGCCAATGACTTTTCAGTTTAAAAAAAACACAAACACAAGTTGGATACAGAAAGCTGGTTCTCTCTGGATTCAGGTCTGAAAGTCACTGGACCACTCCAATATTCGGACATGAGCTGCCATCTCCCAGAAGCCTGGGGACGGGACAAGCGCGCCTTTAAGCGCTTTATTTCACTTTATTATCTTTTCCCGCTTCCGCCTGTAAAACAGAATGTGAAGGCGGCCTCGCCTTTTGCTGTTTATTTTACATAGGTAACCGTGAGGAATTTGACGTTTTGGGTACTTGTCACTGCGATTCCTGGCTCATCCAGTTAAATCCGTCTTATGTTTACATTGGAGTTTTATTAAACAGATAAAAACAGATAGGGTGGGAGTTGGGGGTGGGGCGGAGGGAGTGAGGAAATAACAATTAAAGTAAAAGACAAACAATGTTACGGTGATTGCATTCAAACTAAACGCGAACACCTGGTGCGGACAAGCCAGTGGCACAGGAACGCAAGCAGGATAGATTGAGAAAGAGAGAGGGAGAGAAGATAGTAGGGAGAGGGAGAGGGGGGACAGGGAAAGGACGGACAGGGAGACAGAGGGAGAGAGGATAGGGAGGAAGAGAGGAGAGGGAGAGAGAGGGCGGGAGGGAGAGAGGGAGGGGGGAGGAAGAGAGAGAGAGGGTGGGAGGGAGAGAGGGAGGGAGGGAGAAAGGGAGGGGGGAGGGAGACAGGGAGAGAGCGAGGACAGGGAGAGACAGGAGAGAGAGGGAGAGAGATAGAAGAGAGAGAGAGGCACAGGGAGAGAGGGAGGGAGAGAGAGAGGACAGGGGGAGAGAGAGGAGAGAGAGGGGGACAGGGAGAGAGAGGGGGAGAGAGAGAGAGGACGGAGAGAGAGAGGGAGGACAGGGAGAGAGAGAGGGGAGAGAGAAGAGAGAGGGGGACAGGGAGAGAGAGGGAGAGAGAGAGGACAAGGAGAGAGAGGAGGAGGAGAGAGGACAAGGAGAGAGAGCGAACATTAGAGTGAATGTATACATTTGACATGTTCGCCACTGTTAAGGGAATCAGGAATGTCTCATTCTACCGAATGATGACATAATTCTCATTGCAAGTTACAACCACCCTCTGGGTCAGTAAGTAATGATGTCACTTCTTACATAGCTGGGAGTCTGGAGGAAGTCACAGACAATGCTAATTCTCTTCGGATGAAAATTCCTCTGATATTGGATCAGAATATAGCCTTGAAGTGAAGTGTGAATGTGTGTGTGTGTGAGTGAATGATTGAGTGAGAGGGTGTTGGTGGCTGAGGGGCAGAACACTCTCGCAGTCTGCATCTGGACACTCAGCTGGGAGATCTGGAGCTCTGAAGAAGGGATGGGAGTTTGCTGGCCATTCTGAAAACAAAGGGACGGCTCCGGGGCCGCATGGAAGCACCGCGCTGAGTCAGCAGGAGATGGAGCATCTGTCATCTTGCAGAGAGAATTTAAAAAGCATTTGACCCCCAAACCTTCCAGCGAGATCGCGCGAATCTTCAAGTGCTTTAACCCCATGTAAGTGTCGCCGTTTTGCAAACCTTTGCTGCTTCTATACTTCCAAACGGGCGAATCGGTGTCTATTCAGTGTATTTGAATATGGTTTAAACATAGCAATGGAAGATCGCGGGCTGTCTGACATGCGGGTCGTAAATTCAACCTAAAATTAACAAGCTTGGGGTGGAGAGGGGCAGTAGCCGAGGTGTTTCCAATCGATCTCCGAACGATTTTCTGCAACCTAGGCAGATCCTGTGTTTACAGACAGAGCGGTCGATGCATGGGTTAATCCCGAGTTAAATAAGTGGTTGCTGACTTGCGAAACTGGGTCAATTTCATTCGCATGTGAAGTTCATGGCTGGGTATGTATCTGCTGCCGAGAGAGGTGCCTGTGTACATTCAGGAGAATGGGCGACAGAGGCATGTTGTGTTTAGACTTGCCCGTGGAGTTTGAATGTAAATTTCTGAAATCCCTGCACGGCCTTACCAAATAAAATCGGGCCCAGAGTCTGATATGGGCTGTCAGTAAACTGGCAATATGATAGAGATTGTTTAAAAGTCTAATGTATATCCAGAGCGGCCTTTCAAATGGACCTCTCGCTCAGTTCCTGCCTAAGGACGGGATGGCCAGGCTTTAATTAATCGTGTTAGAGACCCCTCACCAACTGCACAATATAGAAACCTCTCAGGTATTTGGAATGATCCTACTGTCCACATTGCTGCCCCCCCCCCTTCCCCCCTCCAAATCTCTGCTATTCTCCTCCACGAGAAATGAATGTTACAAATTTGCCTTTTCACAATAAAACCTCTGTTTATTTGAATGGTTTTGAGGGTTCCCAGTTTCAACGTGACAGTAAAAAAAAAAGCACTGGCCCATTAATCAAGCTCGGTTTTCAGTTTAAAGATTTCATTTATAAAGGTCCCTTGTCAACAATGGGAGTTTCTATTCCATGGCTGCTTTTGTAGACAGCGAAGGGTTTACATTTAGACAAATTTAGACAGATTGTGTGCGTGTTGCATAAAGAAGAACACGCGTGTACCAATACTGGACCATTTACAATGGACACATCCAATGAAAATGTCAGGTCTAGTTTAATAATGCCATCTTAAATTAATATCTTGAAGTGCATATTAAATGTACCAAACGGATAGTGTTCAGGCGCTCTGGTGTACTGGTGTTCGATGGATATTAGCGTTCGAAAACAACGATTGCTTAACGCGCTCGTCGATTGGATATGCAGGGGAGGTGTAAGGCTAAAATATAATGCAACATGACGCACCACACTATTCGACTGATCGTTAATGAGTCAATTAAAACTTTATGGTTAAGGTAAAATTGATGCGTCATTGACAGAGACCCGAGGCACTCGCACAGCCAATAGCAAGGACGGCGAAAAAAACATGAGAATGTAAAGGGCATTCTTGAGCAGAGACCTTGGGGAGTTGCAAGAGAGGTTGGCAAGAATCTGTGCCGAAAGAAATGTTTGTTTATCACCAGTTGCAATGTAAGTACTCCTTTACTCTGAACAATAATGTCAACTAGTTCTGAATTAAGAAAGGTTTTCATTAATCATTTGTGACAATTGCATTGGCAGAAATTGACAATAGCCTTTAGAATGTAGTTTAAATGTATTACTTTTCCAATAGGATCTCTTGTGTTTAAAGATTTTTTTTTTGGCCTGGAGTTTTTCCATGTTGATTTCACTCAATTATATTTAGGGTTGAATGTAGTGCAGGATTGGTGGTGGTTTCAACTAGAAGACTGATCCAGACCCAAATAGAGAGAGAGAATAGTTTGCATGGACTAATTGTGTAGGGTTTTTTCTCTCTCTTTAAAAGTTCCGAATTTCTGAGCAAAACAAAACCACACGAGTTTCTGTGCCAAATGCCTCTGGGTCTGGACAGTAGTCGCTCGACCCGGCTCGCATTTACTGTATGGCCCCGGTCTGCGGCGGTTCGGCCCCGGCTATGTTGCTCTCTGGGAAGTCCCGTATAAAGAGACTAGTTAAGCAGTTCCTCTGTACCCGGGCAATGCATTTTATCTTTTAACGCCTTCAGAGTCAGAAAAAAAAAGGCACTTCCGACGTGGCAATGATTAAAAGCGTCGGAATTGGCTCGTACATTACACAGACAGAACATGGATCACCGTGTCTTTCTTATCTGTACGGTTTTGCTTTCAGCTACTTTAAGGAATAAATACTTCAGTCAAACCTCGAGCAGATTAACCGCCCTTTTCCTAAACCCCGAATAAATCTGGATGGAGGGATTGAGGGAAGTGGAAGCCACGATGAACATCTACCAATTGATGCTTAAAGCAGATGAGACCTTTTCACAAGGTGATCTTAACATGTGTCTACATAATTCTGTGCTTCGGGGCTCAGCACCGCACACACACACACACAGATGGGACTCACAGCAGGATATTCGACCATGGAAGGGAGTCGGCTCCGGTAGTTTTAAACGGCTTGGCAGAGGGAATGTCCCGCTTCAGGTGTAGGTGCCTCCTGCAGTCCCCTTTTATTAAGAGTTGGAGGTGCTTTAACAAACATGGTTTAACTCATGCAGGCCCGGTGGTGTTTTTTGTTGACAATATCTTGCCATAACATGTCTACCATAAAACAGAAAAAACACGCCGATCTGTTCAAAAAGAAAAGTGGGGTATGTTCATCCCGAAGGTCGTATGGAAGAGATGGAACATTCTAGCCCTGCATGGTTAAATTGCTGCACCGACCGGCGGTTCTATGTGGTCTGTACAACGCAAGGGAGAACGCTAAGGGCGCCCCGAGTCCTTAAACAATGTTAGCACACAACTTACACTCGTTAACATATTCTGAGTGAGCGTGCAAAACATATATTAAGAGGTTTTTCCCGTTCAACTGACCGTGTTCATTTTCACGGTACAGCCAGACAAGCAATCTCCTGACCTGGGAGCGAGTCCTACACCTCCCTCAATCCTCTCGACCCAACTTATGCCAGGGGTGAATGGGCGTAAATGGAAGTAAATCAGAAAATGGGATTCGGAGATGCCGCACTGGGGATCCCTCTGCTCTGGGGTAGGGCTGGAGGGTGTTATTATTCCACCTTCACCGATTGAAATTGAGCCCATCTCTAACAGCTGACTGCACAGTAGCCCAAAGCTTACAGTAATTTTGAGCCGGTGTTAATTTGATAATGAAACAAGCGCTGGTGATTTCAAATTCGCGGAGCATACGGGAGAACTGTGCAAACTCTGCATTAAGGCAGGCGTGAAATCTCGCAACTGCCTCCGTTATTTTAATTAAATACGATTTTCTGGAATGTGAACGCTGGAGTTAACGCCAGGTTGCGTGCTGACAGTTTAATATAAGATCGTGGTGCATTATGTACTGTCTGCAACCCCCTCCCTTTACTTTAAGAAAAGCGCGGTGCTGACATTTCTCCAGATACTGGTGGCAATCAGGAGGTAATGTGGGTATTTGTCTGGGAGTGGGGGAGAGCGTCGTGAACATGTCTCGCCTTTGCCGTGTGCCCTCCTTCAGTACACAGTCCGGATTCCTGTTAGAATCAGAGTTGAGTTTTCTATCAGGGAATTGGCGGCGGGGGCGGGGGGGGGGGGGGGGGGGAGGTCCGATTCCATTGAGAATTGTGCAAAACAGGACATCCCGCCTCGAAAATGTTGGATTTCGATAGCTTATTGAAGCGGATTGAGTGAAAAACAAACACGAGGTGGCTAAAGTCAGTCTGAGCTAGGACAGGTTCCACACTGGTGAATGTGTCAGTGTCACATTTTAGGTATGAGTTCGCATTGGTAGAGACTCTGTCCTGAATTCGTCTCCAGCATTGCAGACACTGCGGGTGAAGCGAGATCCGAATCTTCGCTGCCACACCCTCCCCCCCCCCCCTCTCCTCCACCCCAGCCCCATCTCCCCATCCCCCTCCCACCCCCTACCCACCCCCATCCAGCTCTCTTCCCCCAAATGCATCAACGTGCTTGGCGTTTCTGAGTGAGAGGTGAAACGACCCCCCCCCCCTCACCCCCCCCACATCTCCCCAGCGCGGGAACATGACAAAGGTGTTTTAGTGGAGGTAGCCAGGACTCGAATCAATCTCTCCAGGCGGGGACATCCCCCGTAATTTTCTTCCCCGTTTTGGGTCTTCGATAGCCGGGATTTAATATGAAAAAATATATTTGCCCTCTGATTGACTGCAACTTATTCAAATAAAACATCACATGGGAAGCACATTGCTATGCACTGCCCGGGGGAGGGGGGGGGGGGAGGGGAAGGGAGGAGGGGGGCAGATAGAGGGCGGGGAGGGATCAGCCGCTTCTGACATTCTTCTCGCTGTCACCTCCTGCGTTAAAGATAGGGCCCAACCACTGGCT
Source organism: Mustelus asterias (assembly GCF_964213995.1). Lineage (NCBI taxonomy): Eukaryota > Metazoa > Chordata > Chondrichthyes > Carcharhiniformes > Triakidae > Mustelus > Mustelus asterias. Next base: position 88,046,174 of record NC_135813.1, on the reverse strand, counting down.
GCTGACATTACCCCGGAGCTGTGAATGAGAGAGTTCCCCGATCCACAACCCCGGCTTTCGGGGAAGAGAGAGGGGAGGAGGGGGGGGGGGGCAGAATTAACCGTGTGGAATGAAGCAGTTTAAAAATGCACTCCCCTCCCTCCCCCTACAACCCCCTCCCCAAAATGAACACATCCTTGTCGGCGAATCGACCAACATATAGCAACAAAACAAACCAGAGAAAACTGGCCTGGCAAAAAAAAAATAACTCTCGGACATTGAGGACCTGTCCCGTCTGTCTTTCTGGGGAAAGACGAGAAAGCTTTTAAAAGCAAAACGAAAAATCTCAGAGAGATCCGTGGCTGAAAGAAAGCACCAGGTTAAACTGGGATCTCTTGTTGTGTTTGGTTGCAGTTGTAAAAAGGGAGGCAAGAAAGAAGGAAGGGAGAATCCCAGCGCTTTTACACTCTGCTCCTATGGACGCAAACAGTCCTCTCTCTCCCAAGGCAAACGCTTTCAGTATTGCCTCTCTGATTACAGCGGCCCAGCAACCAGGAAACGAAGCCATTCTCCAAAGCCCAGCCTTCGGCAAGCACTTCGACCCCAGTCTGACTTGCAGTAGGATGCATTTTAGCACGGTGACAAGAGACATGGAAGGTAGGTGCTAGACCAAGCGCGCTTCTCGCAAAACCCTTTCATTTTAACTAAGAGGAAAGGCTGAACTCCCCTCCCCTCCCCCACCCCCGAAGCCCCCCCAAACCGCCGCCCCCCCCCCCCCCTTCCCGGTTACGCAATGTTCAGGGACGTGTTGCCCGCCGACACTAGGGGCTCCAGCCCCCAGCGCTGCCATTCGCTGGCGAACCGTGTGCCACCGACTAGTCCCGATATGAACATTGGATCTGGTGTGTGTGAATGTCTGTCATTTATTTACCTCCTCCACCCCCCACCCCCCCCACCCCTCCTCCACCCCCACCATCCTCTCCTTAGCCTGGGGTATGGAAAGTGTGGAAAACGTCCCTCACTACCCCCCACCTCCCCACCCCATGTGTGAAAAGTGTGGATGTTTGGGGGTTAATTTGCCTGATGACATTTATTTACTGATGGGAGCTTGCTGTTTGTTATTGCAGGGACGAGGTTCCAATGCAAATGTGGATCCCCATTGTTTAAATTGTTTTTTTCTCTCTTTGGTAGCGGGTGTGACCCAAGTCTCTCGCCCCCTCCTCCCTCCTCCCCCTCCTCCCACTTTTAAGTAATGGGTGTCCCAAAAAGCAATGTTTTTTTTTCCTCTCCAAGCTGCGCTGTGCTCTGTCAATCACAACCATCGGGACCCCTCTGTCCCAGGGCGACCAAATCCACATTACCTGTAGGCCCTTATCTAAATAGAGAGAGAGGGAAAAAAAAGGAACCGGTTTCATGGTGAGGGGAGGCCCTTTGCTGAAGATAAGAGCGATACACAGGGGCTTGATTCAGAGCAGAGTAACTCAGAGCTCAGCTCGCTGTCACCCCGGGGGTTAGGCTCTGAGAGGTCCCGAGGCGGAGGAGTTGTACAGGACACAGAGAGGGAGAAAGGACGAGGAGGGGAGAAGAAGAGATAGAAGAAGGGGGAAATACATTTTTCTCTCTCTTTCTCCCTCTTAAAGAAAGCCCGGAATTAATATTGGGAAATGATCTCCGCCATCTCCAGCCCCTGGTTAACGCAACTCTCCCATTTCTGTGATGTTGCAGCGTTCACGGCCAACAGTATCAGTAGCTTGAACTCGTCCGGGGCTTATCACCTCTCGCCTTCTCCCGGGGAGCCCGGTGCTTACAACCACGAAGCGCAGTATGAGCCCTGCTCGGCCGCCCAGTACAGCAGCTTCGGCGGCGGCGGCGGAGGAGGAGGCGGCGGCGGCGGAGGCTCGGCTCCCTCCTCGGAGAGTCCCAGCGACCCTTCCAACTGCTCCACGTCCTCTTCCTCGGTCACCGGCAGCAGCAAGGCGCCGGTCAAGAAGAACCCGAAAGTGGCCAACATCACGGTGCAGCTGGAGATGAAAGCTTTGTGGGACGAGTTTAACCAACTGGGGACCGAGATGATAGTCACTAAGGCGGGGAGGTAAGGAACCTTTTCACCCAAATACACAGCCGCCATATTTTGCAATTGTGCTTGTCCTTACCGATTACAAACCTTGAATTAACTTTGGGAAAAGTCCCCAACATTATTTGTTCAAAAACTGTAACCCGCGCTCTAATATCCTTGTCTACAATTGTCAATGCTTTTGCACTTACTAATACACCAGAAAAGCACAACTCGGTATCTCAGCTCCTTTCTATCAATAATATAGATAAATAATAATAGTTCAAAATTAACCGCGCTCCATTTAAGTTGTTTGAAAGAGCGGCGTATCTAAACTTGCAGCATTTCTATCCAGCTCCGTTCCGATCGCCCCAAAAGATTTATGGTGCTTTCAGAGTTGAGGTTAGATTTATTTCCGAAATTCAGAATGAAATGCCGCCCTCTCTGTTTGGGCGCTATCCGTGAATGGATGTGTTCAAACCAAACCCGCACTATAAACACATCGCTCTTACAAGTCGAGACTTCTCTCTCTCTCCCTGCAACACTCGCCTGCAACTATGATTAATGGCAATATTAGTGATGTGTATCAACTCTTGAGGGGTGACTAACTGGGCGTAGGATGTTTGGGGGGGGGGGTGGATGGGTTGGGGTGAGGTTGCCCTCGGAGCTCTAGATGTGAAAATATTGCACACACGACATTTACCCCGCTGTGAACCCGGGCCGCTGGGGTTAGTTAGTTAGTTAGGAGTCAGTCTTTCATTCGATCAGATGTACAGATAGTTTTTTTTTCCCCCTCTATCCTTTCGCGTCTTTCTCTCAAATGGAGGATATCGCACGAGCGAAGACTCGACCTGGGAGATTGGGAAAACAGATAAAGAAAAGGCCAGAGCATTGTTCCACTCTCTCTCTATTATCACAGAATTCTCTCTGTGTGTACACAGCCTCAGCATTTGCAAATAACTCCCACAAACAGCCCGTGATCTGCCCAAGTCACCAACCCCCCATTCCCCGATCTCTTCGCGTTGGAAACCTGCAGGGTACCCCCCTCCCCCCCCCCCCCCCCCCCAGCCATCGGGTGTAAGGGACAGAACACTGGGTTAACATAACCTGAAGAATTCCCATTGAATGAAATCAGTGAGGTTGGCTGAGGTTGTGCAAGATGTTTAAAGTTTATTTATCAGTGTCACAGGTAGGCTTACATTAATTAACACTGCAATAAAGTTACTGTGAAAATCCCCTCTGGCAAACTCTAATCTGTATCGCCCCTCGGCCCCACGAATTGTCAAGTTAGTTAACCCCTGGAATTGTTGATT